>NC_092861.1:146614406-146638096 GCF_032062135.1 Pyxicephalus adspersus | reverse complement strand
AGAGACAGACACAGGGAAAGAGACAGACACACACAGCGAGAGACAGACACAGGGAAAGAGAAAGACACACACAGCGAGAGACAGACACAGGGAAAAGAGACAGACACACAGAGGCACACACACACACAAGTTATAAAAGATCCCCAAGGCTGGAGAGGATAGACTTTCATTAGTGAAGCTGGGTGATCCAGCAAACCTGGAATGGTTCTGGTCCAGGATTGAACACATTTGCTAAAAAAAAAAGCTAATGACTTTAAGGACATCCATTCCAGGTTTGCTGTATTACCCGGCTTCACTGATGAAAGTCTATCCTTTCAAACCTTGGGGAGTTTTAATAAATCAGGCCCAAAGAGACGGACATCTCTGGCTTATAGGAGAGAACAGCCTGGGCTGTACTTAACAAAAAATCATACTGTCTGGTCAGAAGACATTTGTTGTGTATTGCAATGTAAAACAAATGAAAGCTTTTCTCTGCTATGCTACATTAATATTATTCAGGATTTGAAAAGCACCAACATATTATGCAGCGCTGTACAATAAACGGGGGGTGCAAATAACAGATACAGACAGTGACACAGGAGGAGGAGAACACCCTGACCAGAAGAGCTTACAATCTACATATCAGACAGAATAAAGTCTTATAAGACCTAAACATGTCACTGAAGCTGCGTACACACTTCCAATAAATGTCGGCTAACGGACGATCGTCCGAGAATCGTTAACAAAAAAGGTGCACAACCACTGACCAACGAGGCCGATGAACGAGGATTGTCGCTGGAAATGAACCACCATCCTGTCGGATCTAATTGAGCGACGATCCTTCTCTATCGCGTGTGCAGTCGTTCAGTGATCGTGGATTGTTCTGCGGTACACTTCCTCCACATGTCACTTCCTGCATCGTTCAAATGATCGTATCTAGCGTGTGTACACTATTGGTGGATTATATTTGAACGATCATATGGTTACAGCATGTACAGAATTGTGCACAATACGATCGTTCAACAATCGTGCATATTCGTTAATCAGTTGTAATCGTTTGTTTTCTAACGATAATTATTGGAAGTGTATACCTAGGTTAAGAATTGCCCCCTACATTAAATCATACCTGACATCTCTGCACAAATCAGAACCCAGGGACTGACACCTAGCTGGAGCATGCACACGTTTCAGGAGAAAACTGAACTAACACAAAAGTAAAACCATGTACATTTTAAAGGAAATCTGCAGAGACAGAAATGGGGAGAGGACCCTGCAGACTTGTTAGGTAAAGGCCATACTGGGGGCTGTCATCCGGGTCCTTTCCATACTACATAAACCTGAAGTTAAGGCCAGCAGGTAAAGCAGAAGAGAACGTACATACTTTTACTTGCCTCATTGTTAAACCCAGATTTATTTTTAAGCCGGGTGGGAAGTAATGGAAGTCGTATGAAAGGCCCAGTTTTATGATCCCAACTCTTCAGTAACCACCCAAAAACAGCTGGGTGGTTACTGAAAAGTGCCGGGTGGTGCGCCCGGCTAAAAGGGGCTGGGGAGAACACTGAATTCCATTTCCTGAAAAATAAACTACAGACATTGAATGCTCTTCTCCTTGCCATGTACAGGTAACCATTTATTAGGTTGCAGATCTCATATTTCAATCATCAAACACTCACGTTAAGGCAGTTTGCTCTGTTTGGGTATTTATTTTCTGTATCCCCCCTTCCATCAGGGTGAATACCTTTGCTTTTTTTTTACCCGACGCTGCATGTGCACATATACAAGTGATTTAATATATAAATAAGGTCTTGATGTCTACATATTACAATGAATATGCAATAGCTCAGCATTGTTCATGCTAATTAAATAAGATGACTCAGATATTTCTTCCTATCTGCACTTTTTCCTTTGAATGTAAAGGGTGTGGTGGGGTTTTAGGAAATATCGCAAAGCCTAGGAAGATAAAGGCTATAAAAGGATAAAGATAAAGATAAAGGCATACACACGTCAGATGATTCCTATCCGATAATCGTCTCAGGCCTGATATCGGACAAGACTTTGGCGTGTGTACAGCTCTCGTCGTCCGTTGTTCCGACTACCATCCTGGCGAATCTACGGACGATGAACGATTGCGCAGCGGGAGCCACTCCATTCCATGCATTGTTCCGTCTTTTGTCGTTGGAAAAGATCGTGAAAGATCCTATTCAACAACAATTATTGCACGTGTTTATATTTCCTTTTCTTTCTCATAGCTCGAAGCGTACCTGAACTCAGAAGTTTCAGTTTATTTGAAAAAATAAAAAAGGGTGCAGCACCCCTCCCCTAATCGCCTAGGTGATTGAGAATGAATGGGAGTGCAAAGCCTCTCAGGATACTTAAGTCACGCATCCCTGGAGGCTCCTGGGTGCCCCTTTTTGCGTATGCCTGAGCATCTTGGGCATGCACAGAAGGAGCCTTTTCGTGCAAAAATTTGCTGATCTTACACATGCGCAGTGATATTTGACAAGGTTTTTTTCCATCCTACGTCACCTGATCCTGCACCTGGGTTGGGTGACGTAGGAAGAAGAAGAGAAGATGGCGGCTCCCGGGGCGCTGGCTCTAGGGCGGATGCTGGGACGACGCGGGACCCAATGGAAGACACCTCTGGTTGGATCGGACTGCCCTGCGTAATTAAAGGTAAGTGTAATTTATTCAGTTTAGTTCCTCATTAATATGACAGGCTGCTCTCTGCATCCTTTGGAAATTCCTGCTTTGTTCACCCAGAGCGATCAGTCGTGAATATCCCAGGCATAAATCTAGCATGTGCACAACGGTCCCCTGATGCCGTTCATCAATTTGCCCTGATGGACTGATGAGCAGAAACAACTGCTGTTGCAGCTTGCTTGTCCCCCCTCTATGGAACAGAACAGTCCTGTATGTATAGTGCTCATTCGTTCTCCTGTCACTGGAAATGATCATAACAGATTGTTTACATTGACAGAAGTCTGACGTCAGTAAAGGGCTGCAAAGGGAGTGCATTATATCATTGTATCTTAGCAAACACAAACTGTGTCAATAGACTTTTCACCTGAGAACAGGATGCGAGGAAAGATTTAGAACTCTAAAACACTAAAAATCTGACAAACACCAACGATAACCTTTTAGATCGGTCAACCAAAGGGTTCTGTGGCAGAAACGTTCCCACAAAATCCCAACCACATACATTGCAAATAAACATGAAATTCAAACCATGGAATCCACTTTGATGTTACCTGAAGCTTCCTAGCTGGCACAGATCTATAACATGATGCTATCTCTATATAGAGGACTCGATTACCTGTGTGTGGATAATGTAGAGGAACTGCAGCCCCAACCAATGAACGGGTAAATACAGTGTTCACCCCGGACCCTTTTTAGCTAGGTGCACCGCCCGGCACTTTTCAGTACACACCTGGCTGTTTTTGGGAGGTTACTGAAAAGTTGGATCACAATACATCTAAAAATACGACTAAAAATAAATTCTGGGTTCAATACTGAAACATTTATCCTTAGTGCAAGAAAAGTATGATGCAAATATTAATAAAACTACGAAGACCCTACTTCTAGGTTAAGAGAATTACAGCAGCATTCTCCCCAGCCTCTTTTAGCTGGGCGCTCCACCCAGCACTTTTCAGTAACCACTCAAAAACAGCCGGGCGGTTAGTGGAAAAGTACCGGGTGGTGCGCCCAGCTGGGTAACAATACAAGAGCCTGCCTACAGCTTCCCATAAACTATACTACAAACCCTAATGTCCTAATAATGACTTCCTCACTCATAACCTCATCACACGCACGGCTCCAAGACTTCTATAGGGCTGCCCTGACTCTCTGAAATGCTTTCCCTTGTCCTGCTCCTACCTTTTGCACATAAAATAGTTCTTAAAACCCAAACACTTCAACCTCACCTACCCGTCCACCTCCATCTCAATCCCTCACTACTTCATACCACTCCATATTGTGTGATACTTCCTCCACGTCCTAGATTGTAAGCTCTTCGGGGCAGAGTCCTCTCTTCCACCTGTGTCATCCTGTCCTCCTGTCTGTATCTGCCTCCTATTAGCAGCCCTATTTAATGTACAGCGTTGCATAATACGTTGGCGCTATATACAGTATAATAATAATGCTAGCTGAGCAGCTCAGGATTTAGGGTGCCTCCTTTCCTTCAGACAATCTGCCATAGTACAAGGATGCCATGGTGGCTCAGTGGTTAGCACTTAGGCCTTTGCAACTTTGGGTTTCAGGTTGTATTCTTGGACAGGACACTATCTGCATGGAGTTTGCAGGTTCTCCCCGTGTTTCTGTGGGTTTCCTCCGGGTACTCCGGTTTCCTCCCACATTCCAAAAACATGCCGTTCGGTTACTTGGCTTCCTCCCATATGAATTATATATGACTATAGTAGGGATTAGATTGTGAGGCCCTTTAAGGGACAGCTAGTGACATGAGTATGACTGTACAGGCTGCAAAATATGTTGGCGCTATATAAAGACTGTGTCATAATAATAATAATAATAATCTGGGGCACAAAGAATCATTTACAATGGCTCTGCTACAGCAGCGTCCTCCCCAGGCCCTTTTAGCCGGGCGCACCACCCGGCACTTTTCAGTAACCACCCGGCTGTTTCTGGGAGGTTATTGAATATTGTCACAGTACAGGGGCTGACACCCACCTACAATTCCTTCCCACCTGGTTCAGAAAGAGTACACATTGCAATAGCTGTTACAACCACTTCCTGCAATATAACAATATAAAAGACAACAAGATGCAAATACATTGTCAGATGAGAGGAAGAGTGGCCACACTAGACAGGAATCTATTGGTATATTCCACTCGGTGGGGGGGGGTTAGGGTAGGTAGGTGGTGGGGGAGGGTTATGTGGTAGGTAGGTGGTGGGGGAGGGTTATGTGGTAGGTAGGTGGTGGGGGAGGGTTATGTGGTAGGTAGGTGGGGGGGGGTTATGTAGTAGGTAGGTGGTGGGGGAGGGTTATGTAGTAGGTAGGTGGTGGGGGAGGGTTATGTGGTAGGTAGGTGGTGGGGGAGGGTTATGTGGTAGGTATGTGTTGGAGGAGGGTTATATGGTAGGTAGGTTGGGGGAGGGTTATGTGGTAGGTAGGTTGGGGTGGGTTATGTGGTAGGTAGGTAGGTGATGGGGGAGGGTTATGTAGTAGGTAGGTGGTGGGGGGAGGGTTATGTGGTAGGTAGGTTGGGGGAGGGGTAGTATTATGCAGTAAAGCTTGCACAGCGCCCCCTCCCGGCCGTCTCACCAGGCGCAGTTGGCTGATCTGGTCGTAGCTCAGGAAGTTCAGAATATTCTCGATGGCCACAATGGGGAGGTCGAGCAGCGTGCTGCACTGTGAGGACCCAACGGAGGACGAGGAGCCCCCCGAGCCGCCATCATTACCCCTATCCTCCCCGGCTGCCGACATCTTTTTTTCCCTCAGCGCAAACACCCGCCCCCGTCTGACGTCACTTCCGGCAGCAGCCTGGCGTCCTAATACAGAAGTGGGCGGGGCTAGGCTGTTCCTACAGCTTTATGTGTTGGGGGTCTGCTGGTAGAATGGCTGCACTGTACATGGAGGGTCATTCTGCAGGGAGAATACAATTCCCAGAGGATAAATCCTGCACAGTGTTACAAATAAACCTTCCTCATTTCTGCCAATTCATAAGCAGGTCTGCCATTACTATACATTCATCAAGTCACCCCTGAAACAATTCCACACTGTAAAAGAGAGCCAGTACTCCACCCCACTACAGGCTGACTTTAAAGCTGAGCAGATACAAAAGACACAATTTACTGGAGGAGAGAGCAGAGTGATGGGTCTGGTACTGCTTCTCATTTCACAGACCAGTCACAGCCTGTGGGTGGGACCAGGGTGGTCTGGGCTCATAGAAAGTGGTTTTATTGATGGGGAATACACTGAGCCAATTTACATTGATCATGAATGATCTATTCTGCCATTGGAGCAATCACTGATGATTCGGGGCAGGGTCCTCTCCTCCTATATCACTGTTACCATTGGAGCAATCACTGATGATCTATTCTGCCATTGGAGTAATCACTGATGATCTATACTGCCATTGGAGCAATCACTGATGATCTATCATGCCATTGGAGCAATCACTGATGATCTACCCTGCCATTGGATCAATCACGGACAATCTATCCCGCCTGCAGACTGGGAATGGCCTTGGAGAATACAGTGTATGGTGCATGGGGTTCAGGCGGTGTACACACAAACAATTGCTAAGAGAAAGTGGAAAGAACTTTTCAGCAACCTGGAATGGAATTCTTTAAACTAGTTTGTTATTAGTTGATAATTCTTTAAGTACTGGACCAGATACACTTCAGGTTTGCTGAATCACCCAGGTTCTCTCATGACAGTCTATCTTTACCATTCATGGAGAGCTTTAATAAATCAGGTCCTCTGCTACACACAGACTGCGACCTTGGCTGTCAAACTAACATTGCCTCCTATTCATGTGTGAGTGCTCAGAGCAGGAGGACTATAGGATGTATAAGCTACAACCGTCATAAAGGAGCAGAAAAGGGGTAAAGCTTATTTTGTATTTTTTTCCTTTGTGGGTTTCATTGAAAAAGTTTTCCTTGCAGACACAACAGGAAATTAGTAAACTTCTCCAAAGTAAGAGAAACATCCTCGTGTACATTTATCACTACAAGTATTCCTACTGGTAAATGACCTCTCTGTTGTGGTGACAACGCACAATTACCCTTCAATTTGCAACCAACAGCAAGTAAAATATAGAGTGACCTTCCCATGTGAGGACACAGACAGATGGGGGTTCTAATTCATCCAGGGGTGGATTAACCATTAAGCAAAATAAGCCCGTGCTTAGGGCATCAAGGGAAGGGGGCAGCACAGAAATGTTCCATAGCCGAATTTACCATGGGCCATATGGTGCAAAACTGCAAATGGTACAGCTGAACCAGGATCCGCAAAGGGGGCCCCCACATTAAATGAAAAAATTACATTCAGATATATACAAGAATAACAAGAACACTCAGAGAGTGCAGAAAAATAATGGTAGAAGACAATACTGAGTGTGCCCTTCCAAATGTAGACGTTGGCTTTCATATATTTTTAACATTATTGGTCACAAATTGCTCAGCTGAGTGTTCATTGTTGAAATATATTCAAAATCCCATCAGAACAACCATACAACAAGGCAGGCTGGATGCCTTATCTCTATAAGTATAGAAGCAGATGTGTTATATACGATTAGTTTTGAGGATCTGAGGAAACTTTATAAATATAAAGTGGAAGTGTGCAAAAATAAACATTATTTTCCATTTTACTGTAAGTTTTGTTTAATTTCAATAAATAACATTTTATTTTATAGTTTGTTATTGTTTATCTTTTGAATGAACATATATGGGGGCACCAAAATCTTTATGTGTTTAGAACCACTAAGGGTCTTTATTCTGGCCCTGAACTCATCACCTCTTTACCGAAAGCTAAATAAAAAATTATACACAACCTGCAGTGTAACTGATACAATGTAATAGCAGTGAAGAAAAGTCTTGGATATGGTGCAGCATGTGACATTCTCTTCCATGTAACGGTGCGGTGTTAGGAATTGGCACCCAGCTCAGGCTGGTGTTGATGGGCAAATGCCGGGAGCGTTCCAGTTCATGCCGCTTGCAATTACCATGAATTCCGATGCTTCTGAGATCACTGGCAACGTTTTGACAGTTGGATTCGACCTGTAGTTGACCTCATTCTAACCGGCAGTTGGCAGTTGGTCTAAATTTCACCAACCTGTTTCTGTTTGCTTCTAAGTTTCCATTGACTAAGATGATTCTCATCCGATATTCGCCTCTGGTATCAGATGAGAATTTGGCGTGAGTACATCGCTCATCCGACGTTGCCTGGGGGATCCATGACTGTAGTATAGAAGAAAGGCAAATTTAAATCAATTCTTATTTTAATCAAATTCTTATGCTAAATCAAATTCCTATTCTTATTCCAATCAAATATTGTTTTAATTAAGTAAAGAATGGTCCTAATCTAAACATAAGCCAACTGATCTATAACAGATCTATAACTGAACAGCATAGTATACAATTTCAATATAAAGTAACTGATAAATGACAGTGATTGCATTTGTACAAAAATACAGTTCATATACTGTGAAAATATAAAGCTTAAGGCAGTCTCTAGTCCCGACGCGTTTCGCCTTTAGGCTTCCTCAGGGGAGAATTGAGATTGTTGCACTTAGGTAATCACTGTAGTAAAGGGAGGATAAAAGCATCTGCGGGATGTTCACGCCAAATTTCCCAAAAGAGAAAACATTGCTCATAGTGGTATATTAGTGTAAGCTCCAAAAGGTAAGTATATATCAGTCAAATAGGGTGATTATGGTCATAAAACCTTTAGGTATACTTCTCCAAATATTTTCTAGGACATTATCTAGGGTGAGAAGGTACCGTATATAAGAAAAGAATATTAATATAGTCCTGAATGATAGTGATTAGTTCATCAAAATGTAAGTTGGAGCCGTTGGTAATATGATTGGGAAAGGGCAAGGCACCGGCAGCCTGTCTCAGAGAATCCATGAAAGACTGCAATACAAGTGAAGGGGAGAGAGCACAGCGGGGTGCCACTCCGTCATTTTCCCCCTCCCCGCTCCATAGTGCAAAACGGTGCTGTATGTACATCGCTTGTTCATGCATCTTTTGTCATTGGAAAAGATTGTAAAAGATCCTTTCCAACAACAGTTATTGAACGTGTGTACGCAGCCTTATATAGTAAGAGATGCAGTTAAGATGCAAACAAAAGTCCATTGATATAAACCGTTGTATATTTTGAGTCACCCAGTGAAACATAAAAAAATTCCTTTTAGGGTAATCTGGGAGACATGTCTGTCTATTGTTTTTATAACTCTCATTGGCACCGAGAGGTGTCGCTAGCAGCAAGCACCCAGGGCACAAAGCTGGCATCTGTAAAGCTACGTACACATGTCCAATGGTTCTCGCTCGATAATCAGCTCAGGGCCGATATCGGGTGAGAATCGGGCGTGTGTACAGCGGAACGACTGTCCTGGCCGATCCACAGAAGATGGACGATGAACGATCATAGTGCAAGGGAAGGGGGGAGCATGCAGCAGGGTGCCGCTCCGTCGTTCTCCCCCTTCCCTCTCCATAAAGCAGAATGGTGCTGTATGTACAGGACTCGTCCATGCATAGTGCAGTCTTTTGTCATTGGAAAGGATCGTGAGGATCCTTTCCAACGACAATATTGCACGTGTGTATGCGGCTTTAGTGTAAGTGCCCCAGGTCCTGACATTACAACTTCTTGGATTTGTGTGTTTTGGAAACTGTTAGCTTCTGACCCCACCTTCTGTTCCCCTCTTCTTGTGAGACCTGTAGCAAAGAACCAACTAAAGTGCTTTGAAACACTTCTTCAGCTCTGCACTAAAGGTATAATAGGCAGAAGGTGGGCCAGCAGGTAAAGACAGAAGCTGGTAGCTATTAAAGTGCCCATTGCACTGTGTCAGCTGTAGCTGACTGGTGGATGGCAGGTGGTGGGTGCAATGGTGAGAGCTGTGTATGGTGGTGTGGGTGCACATGCCAGGGCTGTGTATGAGTGGTGTACTGGGTGTTCAAGTGAACGTTGTGGACAAGAGGGTCTGAAAAAGCAGTGAATGAGGAAGGAAAGGTGCATAATATTATTATTACACAGTATTTCTCTAGTGCCGACATATTACGCAGCGCTTTACAAAGTCCATAGTCATGTCACTAGCTGTCCCTTAAAGGAGCTCACAATCTAATGTCCCTGCCATTGTCATATGTCATTAATACAGTCTGAGGTCTATTTTTTGGTGGGGGGAGCCAATTAACCTAACTCCATGTTTTTGTAATGTGGCAGGAAACTGGAGTACCCGGAGGAAACCTGCAAACTCCATGAAGATAATGTCCTTGCTGAGATTCCTTCCTGGGACCTAGCACTGCAAGGGCTAACCTCTGAGCCGCCATGTTACACCATAGTTGAGAACTGTGAATATAGGGTGATAGGGAGTTTACAGGCTGAAGCTTTAAATTAAGGGGTTGGGTGCACAGGTGAGAATGGTGTATGATAGGTGGTGGGTGAGAGCTATGGATGGGGGGCTGGGTGCAATGGTGAGAGCTGTAAATAGGGGACAGGGTGCAATGGTGAGAGCTGTAAATAGGGGGCTGGGTGCCATGGTGAGAGCTGTGGATGGGTACTGAAGTTGGAGCTAAGGATGAGTGTGTACTTGCACAGGTGAAATGTGCTGACACGAAAGGGCTGGGTGCACCAGTAAAAGCTGTGCATGGGGTAGTTTAGCAGGGTGCACCAGTAAGAGCTGTGCATGGGGGAGTTGAACAGGGTGCACCAGTAAGAGCTGTGCATGGGGGAGTTGAGCAGGGTGCACCAGTAAGAGCTGTGCATGGGGGAGTTGAGCAGAGTGCACCAGTAGTTGTGGATGGGAGGTGTGCTGGGTGCACAGTTGGGAGATGTGCATGGAGGGAGGTGCACAAGTGAGTGCTTATAATGGAGGCAGCCCATTGCAACTTCCCCACCCAACTTAAGACCCATGCAGCTGCTGATGCACACAAACTGAAAATAAGTTGCAAAAGGTTGAGGCATTGAGAACTAGGGCCCTTAAGAACACATGAACAGAATCACCCAAGGTAAGTACATTTTACCCTGAGGTCTGTGCATTCATTAATTAAATTCTTGTGCTCTGTGAGTTACTTACTTCTACCACAGCACTCATTTCATTATGCATCCCTGGCCCCTGTGCTCTGTGCATTGCATAATCCTGACCTCTGCACTTTGTGCTTTACCTTTACTTTCAATCCAAATATATTCAGTCCTGTGCCATCCTGAATTTATTCTTCTTGACGTAGTCAGGACAGCTGGCACTGCTATCTTCCAAAATCAGGCAATCGCAGGAGGAGCAGCCAGAAGCCTCCTGGAATATGTGACGTATGTATCACAGGGGTTGCAGGTTACCCATTCAGTCTCTATTACTGCGGCACTATTACTGCCCTCCCCCTTCCCCAAAAAAAGTATTTTTTTTAAAAATCAATTTTTTCATTATATAAAATGACCACCCACTCTTTTAAATTGTTTCAAAAATTTCATGATAGGTCGGACTGCAATAAACTGCAATATACGTCTCACCCATTACCTGAGCACCAACTCTCTCCTTGAGCCCCTCCAGTCTGGTTTTAGAGCTGCCCACTCCACTGAAACAGCCCTTACTAAAGTGGCCAATGACCTCATCAGAGCCAAGTCTCAAGGCAACTTTTCCCTGCTCCTTCTCCTTGATCTTTCCTTTGCTTTTGACACTGTTGATCACCCCTTCTAATACAAATCATGCGCTACATTGGTATCTGTGACACTTCTCTCTCTTGGTTTACTTCCTATCTGACCGCTCCTTTCAAGTTTCTTTCAATGGTAACTCCTCACCCACTCTCCTCCCTGTTGGTGTTCCCCAAGGGTCAGTCCTTGGACCGGTTCTCTTTTCTCTGTACACCTCCTCTCTCGGTAGTCTCATATCTTACTTTGGCTTACAGTACCATTTGTATGCTGATGACACTCAAATTTATCTGTCCACCCCTGACCTGTCTCCCTCAGTCCTGGATAAGGTCTCATGCTGCCTGTAAGCCATATCATCATGGATGTCTGACCGATTCCTGAAACTCAACCTGGATAAAACAGAACTCATCATCATCAACCCCTCAAATTCCAAATCTCCCCCTGACATATATCTAACTGTTAACAACACTAATATTCGGCCCTCCCCTCAGGCACATTGTCTTGGTGTCACCTTTGACTCGGCCCTCTCATTTACCCCCCATATTCAGAACATTTCCAGGTCCTGTCACTTTCACCTACGCAACATCTCAAAAATTCGCCCCTACCTGTCCCCTGAGACCACCAAACTCCTTGTACATGCTCTTATCATCTCCCGTCTGGACTACTGTAACCTCCTCCTCTCTGGTATTCCACTAACCCGACTCTCCCCTCTACAATCTATCATGAATGCTGCAGCCAGACTCATCCATCCTTCCCTCCGCTCCTCTTCCACTGCATCTCTTTGTAGTTCTCTACATTGGCTTCCATTTCACCTTAGAATCAAATTTAAGCTCCTGTGCTTTGCTTTCAAATCCCTACACAGTTATTGTCCCACTTACATTTCTGACATGGTTAAAAAATACTCCCCCTGCCGCTCTCTCCGCTCCTCCAATGACCTACTAATGACTTCTTCACTCATAACCCCATCACACGCACGGTTACAAGACTTCTCTAGAGCTGCTCTAACTCTCTGGAATGGTCTTCCTCGTCCTATTCGGCTTGCTCCTACTTTCTGCTCATTTAAAGGAGCACTCAAAACCCATTTTTTCAAACTTGCCTACCCGTCTTCTTCTGTCAATTGAAACCACCAATACTTCCCACCACTACATATCACCCATCCTATTGTGTGTGAAATTCCCCCACCTACTAGATTGTAAGCTCTTCGGGGCAGGGTCTTCTCCTCCTGTATCACTGTCTGTATTAGTCTGTCATTTGCAAACCCTATTTAATGTACAGCGCTGCGTAATATGTTGGCGCTATATAAATCCTGTTTAATAATAATAATAATAATAATAATAATAATCTAATACATTTTTGTTCTTGCTTATTGTTCTTGTTTATTACCCAGGGGCAATTTTTACAACATATTTTACATTTACTCTTCATTTTTTCTCTGAAAATATTCAAAATATTCCAGTTACCAATAACCTAGTTAAGTACATAGGGTATACTGAAGCTGACACCTATAGAATGGGGTGAATCCACCCCAGTGTGATAAATAACTTTTAACCCAACCAATGTTTGGGCATATCATCTCACGGGATGTATTAGAAATCATATTGGTTGCATTACGTTGGCTGTATTTGCTTTCTGACACATCAAAATAATTAGAAGCAGCACAAGCCTCCAAGGCAATTAAGCCGGAGTACACATTCCTATGAGTGGGAGGGAAGAGGCTTACATGCAAATGATTTCTAAATATAAAGTGCTGGTTTTTGTGGAAACATTTCAGATTGTACATTTCTCAGGTGCCTGTGTAATGACACATGGAGAATGACACATGCTAACAGATTGTTCAAAAAAAAGTACATAACATATAGACAAGGGTAATGATCAGAAAAGGGGCGACTGTATACAACTATAATGTATTCTTGGTGTGTACCCATTGTGGTCATGTGACCAGGGCTGACAACATTTCAATGAAGTGCAAATGGAGTTGTCAGGATATGGAAACAGGTAAATCAGTGGGCACAAATCAGTCTAGTTCTCTGATACATCGCATCCAGGGTATGTATAGACATATATAGTTCTTTACGGTGATGGGAGGTGTACCATTTGCTCCCACCTAATGAATGGGTAACACAGCTGTCACCCCAAAGATGAGATAGCATAGTACATTCCTAATTCTAGAAGAACACAACGCTTGCCATTATTATTATTATTATTTTATATAGCACCAACATATTATGCAGTGCTGTACATTAAATGGGGGATGCAAATGACAGACAGATACAGACAGTGACACAGGAGGAGAAGAGAACCCTGCCCTGAAGAGCTTACAATCTAGAAGCTATGAATGGATGTAGCCTAGAAGTGCCTGCTTAAAGCAGAATGTTCTATTTTGTCTTGTATACGCTTGTAAAGATCTAATTCCATTGAAGCGGCTGTTGACTTGACACTAAATGTTATTAGGCATCTAGCCACTGTTAAAAAGCCTTTAACAGGGACGCCTAAATGATATATTAATGGATTCCTGTCAATAGGAGTACAACCATGTAGATAGGAGCTCTTCAACCGACCTCCAAAATGGGAAATGATAGGGCAACTCCTCATAATATGAATCAACGTACCCACTGCCTTACCAGATCTCCAGCAGCGTTTAGTTATCATTGGGTATATGCCGTGTAATCTCTCTGGAGTAAAATACCAATGCATCTTTATTTTGTATATATTTCCGCGGTATAAGGTGCACCAGGAACTCCTAAGTGCTTCATCCCATATGATTCATGTTGTACTTTCAAAAATGTTCAGGCAGGCTTGTTTTTGCAGAAAGGGATAGGCAATAGGACAGGGAAAGTGAAAAGGACAGGTGATGTCTCTTTGGTTAGCATTTTGACCTTTGCAGCACTAGGTCCCAGGTTTGAATCTGGGCCAGGACTATCTGCATGGAGTTTGAATGTTGTATCCGTGTTTGTGCCAGTTTCCTATGAGCACCCAAATTTCTTTCCAGGTCCCAAAAACATTCAGTCAGCTTAATTGTTTTTTCCTTACAATTTTCCTTCCTTTCTCCTTTTGTATTAATGACATATGAATATGATAGGGACATTAGATTGCGAGCCCCTTTAAGGGATAGTTAATTATATGACCATGGGTTGCATAAAATGTTGGTGCTATGTATATATTAAATTATGAAATCCATCAGGTCTTTACTGCTGTCTGTGTCCTACTAAGGAAATTCACCCTCTTTATTTCTTTTGGTGGCCAACATATTACGCAGTGCTGTACAAAGTCCATAGTCATGTCACTAGCTGTCCCTCAAAGGAGCTCACAATCTAATGTCCTTACCATAGTCATAAATCATTTATACAGTCTAAGGTCAATTTGGAAGGAGGCCAATTAACCTAACTGCATGTTTTTTGGAACGTGGGAGGAAACCCATGCAAATACAGGGAGAACCTGCAAACTCCATGCAGATAGTGTCCTGGCCGGGACTCAAACCTGGAAGTGCTGGCCTCTGAGCCATCATACTGCCCACAGTCAACATTGTTCTCACCTCTCTCCCTGGACTGAACAATTCCCTATGTTATAAACAAGAGAAGATAGGAATGTGTTTTGTATCTCCAGGATGACAACACTGTTCCCTCATGGATACAGTACAGTGAGTGTTGTCACCCTAGGGTTGGAGGTGCTTTATTTGTAGAATGGCCAGGTGAAAATAAACAAATGCCCCTGCCACATCTATGGACTTGTAAACTACAATATAATATATTTTGGATGTGGTTAAAAAAAAACTTTTAAATATCTAAAACAGGATATATTCCCTTTAAAGGATACAAAGTTAAAGCATTACCCTTTACTAATTTCCATGCTGCTGCAGGTAAGCAGGAACACAGAATAATTTTGTTCCTCGGAAGATTCTGTTCCCATTCATATTTGATTTGCATTGATTGGTTCTCTAGTACAAGGTGTGAAAGACTCTGGTTATTACCGTTATAAAACATTTATAATGCACAAAAATATTCCGCTTTGTTGGCATTCTGCCCCTGGTACTACAATTACATGAATTATGTAGATGGTTATAGATTCCACTGTTGCAACTTTTCTGTTCAAAGCGAACAGCTTGCTTTTGTTCAACAGTAATTTGTATTGCTTGCTGACTTCTATATCCGTCAAAGATTCTGATGTGTTTCATCTCCAAAATTGTCAGTAACGTCAGCAAATGTGCCATGGAGTACAAAACCAAATTATGAGATCCGTTTCTGTCTGTATACAAATGTTCTGAATTATTTAAGTGTTTTGTATTCCCATCTGTTTTTGTTTTTTATTTTATATGTTTTTTATTTTATTTCATCACTTGTTCTTTTTTTGGATCCTCTACTGCTTTGTTCATTGTCATTATAACTTTTCTGTTCAGACCCTTTGTTCATTTCCAAAGAAGCAACATAGTACTGTGAAACGTGTCAAATGAAACTATTCCCCTCTGGTGAACCAATCTATTAACCCGTGTTCTGTTCTTCACTTCCTACCCCAAAGACATGAAAAAACAGGAAGAGAGAGGAAATCTTTCAAAGTAAGGCTACGTACACATGTGCAATAATTATAGTTGGAAATGATCTTTCACAATCCTTTCCAAGGAAAGAAGATTGCACAATGCATGAGCAAGTCCTGTACATACAGCGCCATTGTGCTCTATGGAGAGGGGAGGGGGAGAACGACAGAGCAGCACCCCACTGTGCTCTCTCGCCCTTCACTTTCATAACACAGTCATCCGGACGGTGGACGATGAGCACTGCACACACGCCAGAATCATCTGATGTGGGTACGTAGCCTTATGGATATTCTCTATTAGACCGTTGTCACCTGTACAAGTGTCCCTAATGGATGATTTCCACTCTATTGCTGTTCTGTTACTTAAACATGTTAGATTTTCCAATCACTTTCAGCTGTCAACAGGATAAAAGAAGAGGGGGACTTTCCCTAACATTTATTGTTTTTAACTTTTTTTTTACTATCATTGTGCTATTTTTATGCTTGCCTGTTTTAAAATCTTCAAGCCTAACTCACTTATTGGGCTTGCTGTTTGCTAACCTACCCAAATCTAAAAGTTGATCCCCCATCCTAGTAGCTGCCTGCACACTTTTCTCCACTAAATGGAAGTCCACTCTTCTTCCTTCTATGGAAGACCTCCACAGGCGTATACAAGATAATAAAATACCTTACTGCACTGCTACATAATAGGATAAGGCCAGATTGGGATGTTCACTATACACAAATATTAGATTAACTACTTCAAACTGAACCTAAGGAGCCTTACTTCACTCTCCATGCCCCCCCCCCCCCCCCCCCCCCACACTATTATTATACATTTATTAAAACCAAACCATTAAAACTACCCCTACCCCCCCCCCCCCCCCCCCCCCTCATTGACCTTTCCATTTTTTCTGCTGATTTTCATGCTAGGCATTGCACTTTTTTTGACCCCCTAGGATATTCATTGGAAGATGTTAACCTGAGGATTGTACTAATGCACAGAATTATATTGAACAAGGCTGGCAGAAACGTTATCATTTTCCCATGGGTTGACCTGGATTCTTCAAATGTAGACTCGCCTTGTAATATGTTTACCCCCTTTGGACCTAATCTGATAGAGCTGAGTTTTGTATGTACTTAAATCTCACATAGAGCCTAAAGATGCATACACACGTGCAATTATAGTCGTTGGAAAGGATCTTTCTTGATCCTTTCCAACGATTAGGCACTGCACGATGCTGTACATACAGCACCGTTCTGCTCCATAGAGAGGGGAGGGGGAGAATGATTGAACTCCCCCTTCCCTTGCATTAGGATCGTTCGTCGTCCATCGTCTGTGGACCCGCCTGGACGGTCGTTCAGACGATGAGCGACGGGCGCTGTACACACGCAAGAATCTCGTCCCATATCAAACCATTGGGCGTGTGTACGTAGCTTTACACATACACCTTTCATTGTAACTTTTATTGTACCCCATAAATGTGTCCCTATATTCTCTTCTATGGTTTTCCTTCTATTGTTCTCCCCCTAAGTTTCTTCTCTTTGTTATGTATACATACTACAAACTATTTGTTCAATAAAAATTACAATTTCAAAAAAAAAAAAAAAAAGGCTTCAAGCCAGTCACACAATGTCACTGGGTCCTTTTCATCTTCAATTCTTATGTGGTACTTACCGATGAAGAATGTGGCACTGATGTCCTGGTATTAGCAGCTCTTGTGGGTCCTGTTTGAAAAATGAAAAGTTTTTTCAAAGTCAGACTTTCATAGTTAAATTTAGTTACACCGGTCTACAACTTAGGATATGTTTACACATCAGATGATTATTACCTGAGAAGAACAGTCATGCTTGTCTTGGAATTTGACATGTCCACCAGATCACAAATCTGGAAAGCTCTATGAACGAACGACTGGTAACGACCCCTATACAGGTCAAGGGAGGAAAGCACAGTGGGGTGCCATTCACTCTTCCTCCTATCTCCATAGAACAGAATAGGCAATGTGTATGTAGTGCTTGTTAATTCATCTGTTACTCTCTGTCGCTGGAAACAATTATGAATGATTGTTTCCAGTGAGAATAATTTGCAGTGTGTAGGCAGCATTTGCCACCATCTTTTCCCCAATTGTACAAACATTGGGCCTGATTTATTAAAGCTCTCTAAGGCTGGAGAGGATACACTTTCATCAGTGAAGCTGGGTGATCCAACAAACCTCCATTCTAGGTTTGCTGAATCACCCAGGTTCACTGATGAAAGTGTATCCTTTCCAGCCTTGGAGAGCTTTTTTAAATCAGGCCCATTATCTCTGATGAGGCCGTTACTCCACATACCGTGTTTCCCCGATGATAGGGCATCCCCATCAAATAAGCCACCCCCCGATTTTTGCTCAAACAATTAAAATAAAGCACCCCCCTGCAAATAAGACATTCTCCGATACCTGATACTGTGTGCCTCTGTGTGATTCCTTGATGCTGGCTGCAGTGCAGAGTGAAATTGAAAGTAACTTCAAAGGACAAGCAAGCTGCTGATCCCTGCCCCAACAGAGTCTGTTACCCGGCGAGTCAGTGATCAGAAGGGGAGACAATGAATGGCACATGAGTGATTTTCAACAATAAATGTGTACTGTAGTCTTTTTCATGGAAAAATAAGACATCCCCCTGAAAATAAGACCTAGGACATATTTTGGCATTTCAAAAAATATAAGACAGTGCCTTATTATAGGGGAAACAGGGTAGCCATAAGTCCAAAAGGAATTAAAGTGAGCAAAGGTTGAAGAAGAAAGAAAGACAAACAAGGAAAGACAGACTGAAATTATTATTATTATTATTATTATTATTATTAATAATAATAATAATAAACATATTACACAGTGTTGTACATAAAATAAACAGTTTAGGTGCATATAAAATAATGTTTTAATATATACATTAATGTTGAATAGGATCATCCTGGAATTTAGCTCCAGGAACCTGTGTCTGGGCTTTGTGCAGCCAGAACAAAATCTTTCTTGGTATTTTAGGATTCTAAAATTGTATTGGTAATTGTTTGGAACCAAAAAATTTTGTTACTATAAGTTTTGTGTACCATTTGAGTTACATTCTTGGAGTGTATTTTGGTTCTCTGTTGTTTATGAGAGATCATTCCATTGACAGGTATTATAACATATCTTCCTGGAACAAGATATTGAAATATACACAATTAGAATATGATATAACTCTAGCGTTGTGGTTTGATTGACAGTTATTGCCTGACAGGTAGAATTGGTTCCTGCTGGAAGAGACTTCAGGTGTGGCACATCCTAGGAATGTCAATATGTGAATTCTGCAGCCAGTTTGATGGGAATTTTACTATCTTCATACACACTGATCATCTGATAGACTTCAAAGCTTGTTCACAAAGAATTGGTTGGCTAGATATGTATTGTCCAGACTGTACCTGCCTCTCGATAAACTATGAGTTTCTGCAACAAAGACCTGGTACCACATGTGCAGACAGTTGTAGGCTCAATCAACAGTAATCTGTCAGAAGCTCTAAATCACAGCACAGTATTCTGCTCTTCCTGCTGTTTTTATTAGGCGAGGAAACAATTGGAGCCTTCATAGGATGCAATCAATTGTTTGTACATACAACATGTGTATTATTGAGATTTATCAACATGTCTGATTTCCCTTCACTTCATCACCTTAAACCTCGTAGAGATGATAAATTGTTGCTTATTATTATTAATAATAATAATAATAATAATAATAATATTAATAAACAGAATTTATATAGCGCCAACATATTATGCAGCGCTGTACAATTAATAGGAGTTGCAAATGACAGACTAATACAGACAGTGACACATGGGGGAGGAGAGGATCCTGCCCTCAAGAGCTTACAATTTAGGAGCTGGTGGAAGTATCACACAATAGGGGAGGGATATGTAGCGGTAGTAGTAGTGACGGTTTCAAAAGTCAGATGAGGATGGGTTTGAGTGATCTTTTAAATGAGCAGAAAGTAGGAGCAAGTCGAATAGGACGATTATAAGACCATTCCAGAGAACAGGGGTTTTCGCTAAATATCAATAGGTGTATTTACAAATCACAAATAATAAATAATATAGATCAACAATACAAATTGTTCCCTGTGCCTATTTGGAACAACATGGGATCGGGCTAGACAAAACAGAGCTGACCGTAGATGATTAGTTGAAATTTACATGTGAAACATCTTGTAACCCAACGCGTTTCACCTTACGGCTTCCTTAGGGGTATATATAGACGCAGATAAACTGATGGTTAGAAAGAGAAACAAATTTATATATATATACAGTTCAAAATACACAGTTCCAATTCATATAACATGGGATATATGATATATGGGTAGTATTAAAAGATATACAAGATCATCAAGAAATGTATAAGAAAAAAAGAGTATCAATATGGTAACATCAAATACATGGTATAATATAGAAAAGTACAGGGATATATGGATGGAGAATAGACAGAATTATACATAAATGATTATCATATGATATATATATTTCTGATGGTAAGCTTTCTTGGGCATTATCATGCAATGAGGTAACATGATATAGAAAAATGAGATATGGAAAAATGAGTGGGCTGGCAATGCATAACTACATATACAAAAAAGGAGCATTCATCATTTTTGGCAACCTATCACAAAATACAGTAATTTACTACGATGTGTTGAGATGCAATGCATTCCTAAAAATGGTGTGCATTCTTGTAAAACGCCACGGCGGAAATCTGTAAACCTTATATATTAAAGTGGAACTAACACAAAAAAAAAAGATTTCACCTAACTTTACCGGTGAGAAGCCCTCGATCTCTCCACAACCCACGAGTCCCACGCTGTTTCGACTTCCCTCTTCTCTTTGGCGCTGTATGGAATTGTGAGCACGGCCATGTTTTTCTTCTGGTTTCTTCTTCATGTCACCCAAATTTGCACTGTGCCGGTGCAGGATCAGGTGATATGTCTTCCTGCAAATGAAAAAAAAAAGTTTGTCTTTTTCATTAGAGCTGGCCCAACTCTCTGGAATGGTCTTCCTCATCCTTTTAGGCTTGCACTCAAAACCCATCTTTTCATATTCCCCTACCAGTCTCTTAAAATGCTTACTGCTCACCCACCACTCCATATCCCCCCTCCTATTGTGTGATACTTCCCCCACCTCTTAGATTGTAAGCTCTTTGGGGCAGGGTCCTCTCCTCCTCCTGTCTCACTGCCTATATCTGTCTGTGATTTGCAACCCCTATTTATTGTACAGTGCTGCATATTATGTTGGTGCTATATAAATCCTGTTTAATAATAGTATTAATATTAATATTATTATTATTATTATTAATAATAATAATAATATTCATAATTGACTGAAAACTGTCTCCAAACTTTATTTTCTCCATTTCCTACCTTGTTGTCCCCCTTTTTTTGCAAAATTTCCTTTACTGCATCATCACACTAAATCACAATTCTCATGACTAAACTGTGAGATTTAGATTTAGAGGTGGAGAGAGAGATGCAGTATCTGTATGACTGGAAAACAAAGCTACGTGAGCAAATGTATTACACCACCTAGATGATAGAATAACAAGACAATCACATCTAAAACATTGCAATTAATCACCTCTGGGAGGGCTCCGGGTTTCACTGTGTCTCAGGGGTTTGATGTGTGAAAGAAGTGTCAATCTCCTGGGTTACCTGCAGCTCTCGGTGGATTCTCCTGTTCACCTCTCTGTTGTTAGAAAAACATGAAGGTCAACAGGATGAACCAGTGAGATTAGCGGGGAACCTAGGACATCCTAAAAATGTCAGTTTTCCAGTGGGGGCTATGGGCTTGATTTAGTAAACCTCCCCAAAGCTGGGTAGGATACACTTTTATCAGTGAATCTGGGTGATACAGCAAATCTGGAATGAATCTGGTCCAGGATTGAAAACATTTGCTAGCAAATAGCAAAGGACTTTGAAGAAATCCATTCCAGGTTTGCTTGGTCACCCAGATTTACTACTGAAAGTGTATCCTCTCCAGTTGTGAAGAGCTTTAATAAATCAGGTCCAGTGTCCCAGCAAAGGTGCAGTGTATAGCAGAATGAGCAGCAGGAAAGATAAACCTGCACATCCCCCTCTAATTTTTGAAAACCTTACTATAGTAACAGAATCATTAAAAATAAAAATGTAATAATTTTAATAATAAAAATGAACACCTGGCTAAAGTTTTCATTATGTTCCCCTCCTGTATTATTATTAGGATACGTTTGACTCCCCTTTTCTTTTCGTTCTCCTAAAGACATTAAACAAACCACAACACATTTCAAGTTACTATTATGTTATAAACTAGACACACAATATAATTGATTTTTGTTTAAAATCCCTGTACTTGTCATATTATGTTGTATTGTTTGTAACTGCTGATATACCGCTAATCTCTGTACAATTAATTTATTGTGATAATGTTGTATTATTGTTTTCTTACAAAACTTGATAAAATAAGTTATAAATAAAAACGATATAGAACAGTTAAACACAGAATAAACACAAAAAGAGAAAAAACAAAACAAAATGACCACTTTTGTAGCACACTGGGTCCCAAATTCTTTTTTTTAATTCTTTTTTGTGCATTGCAGAATGGAAGGGTTCTTCTTACACATTACAGGGTTGTTCTTACACAATAGAGTGAAATCAGCTTAAATGTTCTGCATATCAATATAATTATTAATATTAATATTATTATTATCTTGTATATGAATAGCAGTGCTTTACACAGGCCATTGTCATGTCACTAACTGTACCTTTAAGGATGTACTGTACTCAGGGTCGGTTTTAGGAGACAGGCAAATTGGCCAATTGCCTAGTGCCCCTACCTTTACCTGTGAGAAGCCCTCGATCCCTCCACAACCCGAACCCAGAGAGTCCCATGCTGTCTCAACTTCCCTCTTCTTTTTGGGTATGGAATGATGAGCATGGCCATCTTCTTCTTCTGGGTTGTTCTTCACGTCACTGAAACTTGTGCAGGAGTGAGATTGGGTGATATGTCTTCCTGCAAATGTAAAAAAAGTTTATTTTTTTCATTAGAGCTGCTCCGATTCTCTGGAATGGTCTTCCTCGTTTTATTCAGCTTGCTCCTACTTTCTGCTCATTTAAAAATATTTTCATACTCACCTAACCATCTTCTCCGGTCTCCTAAAATTCTCACCCACCATTCCATATCTTCCCTCCTATTGTGTGCTACTTCCCCCAACACAACTGCAACACAAAGGAGTGAAATGTATTATTATATTATTGTATATGAAAAGCAGTGCTTTACAGAGTAAATTGCTATGTCACAAACTGCTCCTTTAAGGATCTACTGCACTCGGGGATGGTTTTAGGATAGAGTCAAATGAGCCATTTGCCTAGTGCCCCCACCTTCTCCAAGGCCCAAATTTAGAGAATAGTGGGGGTGCAGGGAGCTGCAATGCTTTATGGTTGCTCAGAGTCACATTTTATCTAAAACAGTCCCTAATCATAGTCTACTGTGCCTTACATAGACTAACTCCATGTTTCTGAGATTGATAATTAAATTATAAGGTCTCGGGGCAGGGTCCTCTCCTCCTCCTGCGTCACTATATGTCTGTCATTTGCAACCCCTATATAATGTACAGCGCTGCGTTATATGTTGGCGCTATATAAATACTGTTTATTATGATTATTAATATGAAATAAGCAAGTTATTTGAGATGTGGAAACCACAAACTCCCTGCAGATAGGGTCCTGGCTGGTATTGAACCATTGACCTAGTGCTGCACATACTTGGGGCAGCCATATTTGACAAAACTTTACTTCATTGGTGTTGCCAACGTTGGGCACCAAAGATACACTAGCCACATCTTTTGCTTGCTGGCG
>NC_092861.1:146611701-146613653 GCF_032062135.1 Pyxicephalus adspersus | reverse complement strand
TCCTTTAGGGTTCAGCTAATCACATGACTATGGACTTTGTACAGCGCTGCGTAATATGTTGGCACTGTTTAAATACCGTGTAATAATATAATAATATCACATAAAGATTTAGTCTATACATGAGCAGCTACAGCCGGCAGTGCAAGGTTTGCCCTGGGTAACTGAGTCTTTTTTTTCCCCATCATGAGAGTAGCGGCACATTCCTTGGTGCCAAGTCATTCCCATGTTTTATTTGTCATTACGTAATTTGAGAGTGTACAGCCACGTAACATTTCATTCCATACCTGTCCCACCCTCACCTGCCAGTGGATGTCTCACTCCAGGATGTCCGTATCATGTACAGGGCTGATCTTCAATATTGCCAAATGATCCTTGAGTTTCATACAACTATGTCTGGCAAAGAGCATAAATAGGACACAATGCATGCAACATGCTTGGACATCTTGGTTTTGGACAGATAGGCACAGCCATTAGATTTGTCTAATGCCAAGCATTATTATTACACAGTATTTATATAGCGCCTACATATTACACAGCAAAGTACAAAGACCATAGTCATGTCACTAGCTGTTCCTCTAGGGCTCACAATCTAATGTCCCTACCATAGTCATTACCACAATCTAAGGTCAGTTTTGCGGGGAAGCCAATTAACATAACTGCATGCTTTGGAATGTGGGAGGAAACCGGAGTACCTGGAGGAAACCCACACAAACACAGGGAGACTCTGCAAACTCCATGCAGATAGTGTTCTGGCCGAGATTGGAACCTGAAACCTAGTATTGCAAAGACCAGAATGCCAACCACTGAACCACCACAGCATCCATCAATTTTTTAATGAATTGTACAATGCTAAAAGATGAATGTAGACTGAAGTCCGGTGTTGGACTGGATCTGCAGTCACCTATCATAGGATGTGATCTGTTCAGCCGGAAGTGCAGAATGCGGAGCTAAAAGTGAATGTGGGTTACTATAAAAAGCACTGTTAGTTATTCATGGGGTTATGGGATATTACATAAGACTGTTAGAAATTGCATGTAACAAAAGACTGTCAGAGACTGCCCCATGTAACAAATGACTATCAGAGACTGTCACATGAAACAAAAGACTTGCAGAGACTGTCACATGAAACAAAAGACTTGCAGAGACTGCCCCATGTAACAAAAGACTGTCAGAGACTGCCCCATGTAACAAAGGACCATCAGAGACTGCCCCGTATACCAAAGGTCAGAGACTGCTCCGTGTACCAAAGGACCGTCAGAGACTGCTCCATACGTGCGCAGCTGCATCAGGGCTCCTGGACAGTCCTCAGCCATACAGTCCCCTGCAAGCCCAGTCTTAGTTTACAGAAGAAAGAGGGAAAGATATAGAAATTGGGGTAGGAGGTTGTTGGTTGGGGTGCAAGATTTATTTGGGGGAATGACACCTTTCCTTCATAGTATAACAATTAAATACCAACCCCAAAGTAAATAGAAATAAAATGGAAAAAGTAGAGAAGGCTGAGGTGTTTTCTAGGCAAAAGTACGATTGTATTGAAACATCAAGCGGGTATACAATCAATAATGAAAATCATATTCAAATACATTCATAAGAAAAGAGACATCCCATTGAATTTGTCATAGGGATGATGCCTGTCAACAGAAACAACTAGGAAAGCTCCATAATCATGAGAGCGTAATGTAGCTGAGAGACAGAGCAATAACATATTTAATCAATAAATATCATGTAGTGACATAAGATTTACACAGATATTAAACAGAGTTCAGAAATGATTACTTACTTTTACCTTACATTATAGAGTTGTCTACCTTTTTATGTAAAGTGAAATTTCTGAGTTTAGGTACGCTTTCATCTTACTTTTTCCATTCTAGGAAGAGGTAAAATAAAGAGGGGTAAGGGGGATAGAATGAGAGAGGGAGAGGTAAAAATAGAGATTTGGGTGGAGGGGGGTGTTG
>NC_092861.1:146594109-146611299 GCF_032062135.1 Pyxicephalus adspersus | reverse complement strand
TAAAAGTGGGAGGGGCAAAGATAGAGATTGGGGTGGTTAAGGCGGAGGGGGGCAAGAAAGAAAAATGGAGGATATGGGGGGCTGGGTTTCAGGGCCCCTATAGTTTTTTTTTTTTGCACAGGGGCCCGCTGCTGTCTGCCACTGATGTATATACACAATATATATATAATTTTTATGTTTTTGTTTGTATTATTACAGAATTTACATTTAGAAAGAATTTCAAGTTAAATATTTGTATTAAACAGCCCAGAGATTTGGAAGTCATGGAGAGATGATTGACACCTGCTGTTGCTATGGTAACTTGTGTTGTTTCTAAGGAATGGGCGGCGGCCATTTTACTTTTTCCCGAACTCTTTCTAATTAAGAGAGGTTCGTGCAATACACATATCGGTCTGTTAGACAGAACCTCAGCGGGTGGTCCGGGCAACCGTTTACGGGCACAGTTAAGTCATTGTGAAGAGCCCATAATTAGTTACAGATACGTGACGCAAAAAGGGGCCTCGAGTGACGCGTAGCAGAGTCACGTGACTCGAGGCTCTACGGGAGAACGGGGAAGGGCGGGGCTTGTGGCGGCAGCTTGTGAGAGGGAGGAGGAGGGGCGGGTAGTATCGGCCTCTTCACCCCGTACAGGCGCCGCCTTACTCAGCCAGACAAAGCCGGAGGTCCAGAGAGACGAAGCTGTGTGGGGAGAAGCCGTACACTACGGAGGGTGGGTGACCGAACTTGGGGTTACGGGGAGACCAGAATTTACCACCCGGTCCCCGTATACAGGGGAGGGAGCGCTGAGGGGGAGAATTAGTGTTATCTCCGTAAAGCGGGTGGGGGGCGCTGTGGAGTTACCGGAGACTGAGGACTGTCAGCATAGATCCAGGAGGGGTGCCGGTGCCTACAGGTGGTTGATAGAGGGGTGACAGTGCCCACAGGTGTGTGAGGGTGGCAGTTCCCACAGGTGGGTGATAGAGGGGTGCTGGTGCCCACAGGATGGTAATAGAGGGGTGCCAGTGCCTACCGGTGGGTGATGGTGCCTACAGGTGGGTGATAGAGGGGTGTCCACATGGTGGTAATAGAGGGGTGACAGTGCCTACCGGTGGGTGATAGTGGGGTGATGGTGCCTACAGGTGGCTGGCAGAGGGGTGCTTGTAGGTATATGTGTGGGGTAAAAGCATTTTAGTCCTTACCTTTGGGGGTAGAAGCGTGTCATTGTATTTTGGTGGGTGATAGAGAGGTGCCAGTACTTGCAGGGGGAGATTCGAGGGGCTTTAGAACTTAGATTTGGGGGGGATAGTTCCTACGAAGGTGCCAGGACTTAGATTTAAATTGGAAAGTTCTGGAGGGGGGTAAAAAACCTGAGGGGGGAATAGTTACTTTCAGGGGTATTTGCATGGACTTGTAGAGGAGAAGGTGTCAGGATTTGCAGGTATATGGGGGAGGGGTGAAACTAGGATAAAGGTAACCTATACATTACAGTTTCTGTGAGAACTGTATAACAAATGGAGCTGCTATAGAATGCTTCAGCTTTATCTGCAATATGATTTGTATATGGCCAGTGTTAGGAATGAAGGGAAACATATGGTAGAGAGGTGTTAGGACTTGTCAGCCGGGGATGCCAGGCGTATGAGATGGATGGAAGTCACTGCACAGAGTATAATATATAATATAACTTAATATATTTTAAAGGGTGCTGCATACCAGGTGTTGGGGCATGCAGGTGGGTGGGCAGAGGAGAAGGGGGCATTGTTGTTTTTAGGTATGTGGGTGAGGAGCAGATGGGTGATGGGGTGTTTAAGTGGGAAGTGATGCCAGATTTACATGTGGGGGGGCTGTGTTAGTTACCAGAGGGGCAGAACAGATGGTTGGCACTCAGTGGGTGGGTGGTCACTGGCGCAGGTTATCCAGAGACAGTCACCAATATCCAAGATGGGCAAAACAAGAGCCAGGGTAGCCAGTGTTCCTCAATTTCATCCAATATCTAAATTTGTTTACCTTTTTATTATTATCAATGCAAATTCTCTTTCTAATGCCAAGGTTAGAATCTGCATTTGCTTGCCCACCTCTTGATTGCTAGCTCATAGATTGCAGCAGGAGGGAGGCTGCCAGGGTGAGGTGGTGCAGATAACGGGAGAGCTGCAAAATGTGTTTTCTGAATCAGAATTTGGGTGATAAAGGTCCAGATTGATACAAATAAATGTAAAGGGTAAAATATTGGGGATCATGCAGACCATGAACTAGGAGGGGGTAGATATGGTGGGACATTTTTAAGAAGGTAATGCAAGATTTGCAAATCTATAGATTTAGGCATAAAAATGTATAGAAACCAGATAAACACATTGTGCAGGGTTATAGAAAGACAAAAACTTCCAGCCACATCTAAATCCCAGACCTCTCTTTTTATTTTCGCAGGTCCCTGCCCCCATCTTCAGTTCCTTTTGATTGTATTCAGGCCGAGCAGTGTGATCCTGAACACGCCAGCACTTTCCCTTCAAGGCTCTGCCTCCATCCTCTGCGTAAATGCGGTACGGACCCAAAATGATGCCGGTAAGAACATTTTTCGCATTCCTTTATAAGCTATATGTCATCCAGAGTTCCTACTTTTACTTATCTGCATGGATAAGTAATCTGCACATTTTTATTGCATTGCAGCTTTTGTATTATCTGTTACTCATTGGTCGCTTCGCAAACGGATTTATTTTTTATTATGATTTGAATTTTTGAAGAATAAGTTGAGTGTTGGGAAGAAAACTTGCAAAAGTTCTGTAGTTTCGACAATCTCTTAGCATATTTTTGCCTGAGGGTGTGTTTGTATGTTGGTGCCTGGGTCTTACCCCTATTCTCTTTTACCTGGTTGCTACACAGAAAGTAAATATAATGGTGTCTAGTTACCAGCTTTGTGATGTAAATGAAGCCAGCTTTATTTCATGTACCTGCACCTTGCAGATCGACTGGTAGGGCATCTTCTGCCTCCATCTCATTGATTGAATGTTAATAGATGCTGATGTAAAACTTTGTGCGTGTTTTTCATGTTTGTCCAAGGGATTTTAACCCCCCACTAGAAAGGATTATTATTATTATTACACAGTATTTATATAGCGCCAACATATTATGCAGCGCTGTACAAAGCCCATAGTCATGTGACTAGCTGTCCCTCAAAGGAGCTCACAATCTAATGTCCCTACCATAGTCATATATCATTATTACAGTCTAAGGTTAATTTTGGGGGGAAGCCAATTAACCTAACTTCATGTTTTTGGAATGTGGGAGGAGAGCGGAGGAAGCCCACACAAACACATGGAGAACCTGCAAACTCCATGCAGATAGTGTTCTGGCCGAGATTCGAACCTGGGACCCAGTGCTGCAAAGGCCGGAGTGCTAACCTTTACTGCCCAAGGCTTGGGAAAGTTTCTCAATAAAATTTCAACAAAAAAATAATGCAAAATATACAAAACAGATGCAAATCCTCAAGCTCTTAGTTCATGCTTGTTCTTTCCACGCACTGTACATTAAATGTTGCATCTGGATGCTTTTCTTTCTTATAAACCAGCACAGATTCAACCTTGTAAATCCGGGCTATAAATCTGTCACCGGGGGAGAGGCAGAGGTTATCAGTAGGTTATCCTTCTTGCATTCTTCTGTTGATTCTGTTGGGATGGGTGATTGGTTTGGTGCGGGGCTTTTGGTGCCTTTGTTTTCATTGTGGCTCTGTGTAGAAAGAGGAGAGTGGAGCTGAATGCATACTTTTATATTATTACAGAAATGATTCGTAAGAAAAGAAAACTTCTGCTAACTCGGCTTGTGTTGAATTTTTGTAGTGGGTTGAATCATTTGCTGGTTCTTGTGTTTCTTGGCAACTGCAGTGGGGAACAGTTTTTGTTTAGTCTGCTGTTCAATTTTTCATTATTTGAAGTAGATTTAAAATTGAATCTTTTTTTATGTGTTTTGTTTATTTGTGTTTAACAAAAAAAAAAGAACTTGGGGAAAGTAGTTGCTGGTCTAATTGCAGTGTTCTCCCAAGTCCCTTTTAGCAGGGTGCACCACCCAGCACTTTTCAGTAACCACCCGTCTGTTTTTAGGTGGTTGTTTAAAAATTGGGTCACGATACAGGGGCCACCACCTACCTACATCTTTTGTGGAAAATACTGCATGGAGTTCTTTCTGGATCTTGATTGTTGGGTCTAGCAACTGCTATTGTTTCACTATGGCAGACTGCAGCAAGTTAGACTAAGACAGATTAGACCTGATTTATTAAAGCTCTTCAAGACTACAGAAGATGGACTATCATGGGAAAAGCTGGGTGATCAGCAAATCCTTTAATTTTTTTTTTTTAAAAACCTTTTGCCATTTTTGAGCAAATGTTTTTGCTGGATCACTCAGGTTGTCCCATGATAGTCTACCTTCTCCAATCATGGCAGAACGTGGGTGATGCAGCAAATCCTTGGATTTCTTAAAATCATTTGCCATTATTTGCAAATGTTTTTGCTAGATCGCCTAGCTTCTCCAATGATAGTCTACCTTTTCCGATCATGGCTAAACCTGGATAATCCAACAAATCCATGGATTTCCTAAAATCATTTGCTATTTGGCATTGTTTTTGCTGGATCACTCAGGTTGCCCCATGGTACGTCCTCTCCATTCTCAGGTAGAGTCCCATGTGTGAACAGGTTAGTATTTCAGTTGTGCAAGAGTCACCATGCACTTTGTAACCTGGCTGTACAATCAAATTCGGATTTACATAAACTTTGTATTGTAAGGAACTACCCAAACCAGGGCTGTGCTACTCCAGTCCTCGAGGGCAACAAATGGGCCATGGTTCCCATATAAATAATGCAGATCCTGGCCCTCGAAGGCTAGAGCTGGGTCAGGATTGTCTAATCTCCCCATTCAGTTCTTGGTGGGTTTATTGGTGTCCATAAACGGTTTGCATTTTGCATGGTTTATTTATTAATTTTTTAACTTGGATCGCTGCAATACACCAGTCAATATCAATTAGAATTTAATGTAAATATGAAATATCTATTGTAATTGTAATCTAAAAGATATAGGAAGTATTGTTCATCTGCTGCAGGTCCTGTGCTCCCACTGTGCTCGATCAGCAAATAAAAAGCCCTTCCAATTCATAATCAAGGTATTCTCAATAAATGATGGAAATACTATTTTTTTATTAGAGTTCCATTTAATTAGAAATGAGAATCTCAAGCAGGTTTCCTCAAGAGGTTGCTGGGGGGGTTTCTGATTGATCTCCCATTTGATGATTGCTCCATAGTTCTGCGGGCAACACCACTTGGTTTTTGGTGATCAGGCGGGCATTCTTTCTACCGGCCATCAATTTGAGGCTTTTTTTCCCCAGTGAACCCCAATAAACTGTAGCAGGGGTTTCCCCAAGGCCTGGACATGTTGTGAAGGGTTCCTCAGGAGAAAAAAAGTTGGATTAGGATCCAAAAAGTTGGAATATAAAACTAGGCCTACCCAATGGCAATTACTAGAGCCAATGTAAAAGCCATTATTATTATTAACAGGATTATTATAGCACCAATGTATAACGCAGCACTGTACATTTAATAGGGGTTACAAATACAGACAGTGACACAGGAGGAGGAGAGGACCCTGACCAGAAGAGCTTACATTTATTGTACAGCGCTGGAGAAGGGAATGGTGGACGGCATGCCTACACCTAAAGTTGACCTCCAGGTGAACACGTATTTGGGAATTAAATAATAGTATTAGTTTATTATTATCCAGGTAGGGTTTGCATCTACTTTATTTTGTTATTGCGTGTCAAACCCAATTGAGTGATTTTCTGCAGCTGGAGCCTTGTAATCACATGAGGCCTCCGGGTGAGCGCTATGTTAAAGTTGCCTTTGGTCTGTACATATATTTACATACATTGGGGCTGAGTCACCTGTTGGCCCCGGGCATTTCCATCCCATTCCTTGCTGCTGGAGAACACCGTGCAGTGTACTGTATATTAACTCTGGGTTGTTGTGTGTCGGTTGCTCTAACCCTTGCCTGAACTTTGGTTAACGCTTTGCTTGGAGAATGATTTAGATTTGGCAGTTAGAGCTCCTGCACTTTGATCTGGTTTATGTGATTGTGGTTTCTAACCTCCCAATATCTGACTGATTAACTACAACTCCTACACAACTTAAATGCCCATAGTATTAGTTAGATGAACTTGTTCATGTTGTCATGTTCTTCCATTTTCTGTTTTTTATAATCTTCTAGATTGTAAGCTCTTCAGGGCAGAGTCCTCCCCTCCAGTGTCACTGACTGTATTTTTCTGTCATTTCCAACCCCTATTTAATGTAGAGTGCTGTGTAATATGTTATTGCTATAAAAATCCTGTTTAATAATAATAATAATAATAATAATAATAATATTCATAATAATCTGTAGCTATTGAAGCATTGCTTGATAATTGAGCAGAAATGTATAAATAATTTACAGAATAGGAAATAAATGAACAAAATATGGCTTTGGGCAAACAATTCAATGTATTGGGCTTATTTACAAAAGAAGGGCATTTTGATTGTGAGCCCCTTTGGGGGACAACTAGTGACATGGACCTTATACAGTGCTGTGTTATATGTCGGTGCTATAGAAATACTGTGTAGTAGTAATATTAAAAATAATCTGCTCAAATTACTGAAAACTAAAAAAGGGAACTAAACCCCCCAAAAAAACCACTTACCTTTAATCCTGCAGTTCAGTTGATCCATTGGGAGGTTTCTTCGTTTGAGTCCTGCGTTGCCCTGCTTTTTGTCTTTGGCTGGATGCAGAGGAAGCGCCGGGCACGGACATCTTCTGTCTTCTGGGTTCTCTGTCATCGATCTTGCACTGCGCTGGTGCGAGATCGGGTGACGTAGATGGGGAAAAAAGATTGACGATCTCACTGGGCACGTGTGAGATTAGATGCATCAGATCAGATTAGGGCATGTGCCGATGGAGCAGCCAAGACCCTCTGAGGATGGGTGACCTGGGTACCCTGGGAGGCATTGTGCTCCATTCTGTCTTAATCGCCTCTGCATTTTTTTATTTATTTTTTTTCCCAAAAAGGGTGTTGCACTTAAAAAAAGAAATAACGTTTTTTATTTACATATAAGGGTTGTAATTTCCACTCCTTTAAAAACATTCTTTGTCACTGCTAAAACTCAGCTGGTGGATAACAATACAATTAGTAATAGATGACAATATAAATGTAAATTTCAGGTTTTTATCTAATCAGGAAAGTCTTTTATTTCCTCATCATTATTGCTTAAGTTTTTTTCTTTTTATCTTGAAACAATTATCTTGATTTAGGATTTGTGTTTTATCCCTTTTACCTCCTAAGTGAATTGGATTTGCACGTTCAGATCCTTAAATAAAATGGTCTATCCACTTAACCTAAATGGTCTAACAAAGGTTTCTGATTGCAGACAGGAAAATGTTTAAACCCTTATAGACCAATTTCCACCAGCCTTTGATCCTTTAGCAGAACACGCATTGTTTTCAGTGGACTGTGCAATCATTGTTGGAAGATGCATTGCTATCTGCGTTTGCACAATGAACACAACAATTGTATAGAGATAACTACCAGAAACTTTGCTTTTCCCATGTGTCTGTTGGCTGTGCTGAGAATGGATGTTATAATTGGGGTTTAGATTGTGATGCGGAGTAAAGCTTCGGTTGGTTCTGAGACCTGGAAATCTTTCTTTGACTCTTTCTGTGCATGAAAATTTGAGTTGCTTTTCTTCACAGGAAAGGGTAGAATCCGGATCTGCTCAAACAGACATTTCCAACTTCCTGGAGGACCAGCTTGTGATTATTAGTATTTAGAAAGTGCCGACATATTATGCAGCGCTGTACAAAGTTCATATTCATATAACTAGCTGTCCCTCATAGAGGCTCACAATCTAATGTCCCTGCCATAGTCATATGTCTTTACCACAGTCTATGGTCAATTTGGGGGGAAGCCAATTAACCAAACCGTATGTTTCTAGAATGTGGGAGGAAACCCACGCAAACACGGGAGGAACCTGCAAACTCCATGCACATACCAAGTGTTTACAATTGTCTGTGGCATTTATTATTGCCTTATGCCTAACAGTTGTGCTTTCTAATGTATAAAGCAGTGCCTTGTATATGTAGGCAACATTTCCACTCCTGGTGCCTTTGCTCTTTGCACACATACTTGGCATTACACTTTGCTGCATTGTGATTCATAAAGTTCATAGCAATTGCTGTATTTTTCTGCAGAATATTTGGGATCAATTGCACATGAAAACTGTGCAAGAACCAATCAGGGGTTTGTACACTTCTGTTTTGTCAATACTCATAGGTTTTCTCCACCCATGGAATATTTTAGTTATAGGTAGTGACTGGTGGCTGAGTCATCTGCAGGATTTTTGGATTGCTTTAGCAGGAAGACTTTCCCACCATAGTTCCTGCTTGTTTCCCATTGTGCATTATCACTTCTGTTGCAGTCTCTCTCTCATTATGATTCTTACCCAGTATATAGCGGCAACATATTAAACAGCGCTGTACAAAGTCTATAGTCATGTCATTAGCTGTCCCTCAATGGAGCCCATAATTTAACTCCCCTACCATAGTCATATGCCTTTAATACAGTCTAACAGGGTTTATTGGGGAAGCCAATTAACTAAACTGCATGTTTTTGGAATGTGGGAGGAAACCGGTGCAAATATATAAACAAATTGTCAGGAAGAGTAGGACTGCCTTGTAATGGATGTGTACAGATCTTGTCAAATTAGGGATATAAAAGCAGTTTTTGCTGCAATATTCACCTTGTGTCTAGCTTTGTCCCTGGCCAATACTCTGCTTTTCCACTGACCCTTTAAACTTGGTTCATTTGCCCCATTACCCATAGGTGCGGCCTGTCATGGTTACTAAAAACACCCAACGGTCTCCTTAAAGTCACATGACTTTTGTCGGCCAGGGTTTGTGGTTTTTAATACAGAACAAAATGGCACTTGCATTGCAAAATGAAAACCTCTTTGCATTAATTAAGACCTCCCAGCATCCTTCAGTGCCTGAAAAGACGGGCAGTCATGTGACCTGCCAAAAAGTGCTCACTTTAGGATATGTATAAGGGTCATTTTGCATTCTGGCCTTTGCAGCGCTGGGTCTCGGGTTTGAATCTCGGCCAGGACATTATCTGCTTGGAATTTGCAGGTCTCCCTATGTTTGTGTGGGTTTCCTCCAGTTTCCTCCTACTTTACAAAAACATGCAGTTGGGGTAATTGACCTTAGACTGTATTCAAGATATATGACTATGGTAGGGACATTAGATTGTGAGCCCCTTTGAGGGACAGCTAGTCACATGACTATGGACTTTGTACAGCGCTGCGTAATATGTCGGCGCTATATAAATACTGTGTAATATTATCAATAATACCAAGTTACCTGTCCGAGGGAATGATGGTTGCTTGAAACTGTATTTGGGTAATGTTAAGTGCTCACGGTTACAATTGTTACCATTGGTCAGCATAACCTTGAGACAACTTGCATTTGTTTTAGGAGATGGCCACCTGCGGCTTCTTGCTTTGCACATGATAGAAGGTTTATGCTGCCATTTAGCAGGTTTGGATTGTTTTAACATTCTCTATGAAGCATCACACAGCCTTAGCATGAAGATAAGAAAAGAAGACGTGTTTTAGCTGTGTAAGCAATCCCTGTATACCTGGCATTACCTGAGACAACTAGCGGCTACCTGGTCCCCCCTTACACAAACACAAGGTGGGGGGGTTATAGGTAGCCAAGAGACTCCAACTATCTCATTAGCTGTTGTGTACACATCATTAACCAAACATGACATAATGACACCCAGCCATCTCCCACTTAACCCCTCATTGATAAGAACTGGTTAGGTGGTGCTGGTGTTTGTTGTGTATACAAAATTAGTTTGTGTGGACATAAGGAGTTCTCAAATATTGAAGAGTCAAAGGGAAATTGATAGCGATAATGGACAAAAAAAAAAGTCCCAAAATTTTACCTGGGCTGCTAAAGGATCAGTCCGTGCAAAACATATTTCTATTTTGTAGCAAGTGCCGGAGAAGAAGAAACATTAAGTACGCATTTTTAGATAATTTTTTAGGCACAGGCTTTTATGGCTTCTTTTTTGTGCTAAATTATTCTGTGTTGGCATCTTTTTATGTTGTTTTTAAATATTATCATTATTTCACAAAAGAAAAGAACTAACTAACAGGCCTTTTATATTGTGTTAGGATATAACTCAGCGTTTCTCAACCAGGGTTCCTGCAGAGGTTGCTGGGGGTTTATTCACCAGTTTGCTCCTCTCAGGTCAGTGTAAGTGACCCCAATGATCTTTTTGTCTATCTGTAAGGGTGACATTCTTCCCAATGGCCAGCAATGTGAGAGGAATTATACCTACTGACCACCACACTAATGTACTGTGAGCCGTGGATATAGTAATTATAAAAGGGTTCCCTGAAGACCTGAAAGTTAATTCAAGGGTCCCCCTATATTAAAAAGGTCAAGAAAGCTTAGCACTCTGGCTTTTGCAATGCTGGGTCCCAGGTTCGAATCCTGGCCAGGACTCTGCATGGAGTTTGCAGGTTCTCCCCGTGTTTGTGTGGGCTCCCTCCGGTACTCTGGTTTCCTCCCACATTCCAAAAACATGCAGTTAGGGTAATTTGCTTCCCCCCTTAGACTGTGCTAAAGACATATGACGATGTTAGGGACATTAGATTGTGAGCCCATTTGAGGGACAGCTAGTGACATGACTATGGACTTTGTACAGCGCTGCATAATATGTTGGTGCTATATAAATACTGTATAATAATAAAAAACAAAGGCTGCTATAAATGTAAATTTGGGAAGAGTTGAACAGAAAGTCCATTAAAGTTCATTTAAGCCCCCGACCCCATGTTACAAAGAAACTGTTAACTAATCCTTAAAAACTCTCTAAGCAAAAATTGCAAATTTTCATGCACCTTCTAAACGACCAAAGTGAAAGAAAGCAATTTAGAAAGCAAATTGTTTTTTGAAAAACACTTTTGTTTGTGAATTACGGAACTTGGTGCATTAGCTTGAATGAATGATCGGCGTTTTCTGCTTTTTAAGTAGAATAAATCTGTTCTTCAAGGCACATTGAAAATACATTGCAGCAATAAAAGTTATGGGATAATTGGATAAGTCCCATTTATTGTTGTGTTTATGGGAATTCTGCTTTTAGTTCCAGCACACCCAGTGTCCTGCAGTCATCTTTTCTGCCCTTTGACCTGTAATTGGATTCACAAAGGCTTTGTCTTTATACTTCTGACTCAGTTTTTTTTTTCTATTACCCTTTAAAGTCGCCAAGGGGTAAGTTTCCCATAACGACTAAGTCAGATTTTAACTGGCGCTTGCCTTTTGTAATCTGCAACTTAACTGTCTGCTGGTTGCCGTGAAGCAAAATCTGTTTTACAATATAAAGGCATAGTGAATAAAGATGCAAATCCATCAGGATAAACCTCCGGCAGTCACACAAAACCCTACCATACTTCCTTTATTAGTTATGTGAATGTCGTTAGCTGTAAGGAAACACCAAGACTTTGTTTTTCATACCTATAATGATTTTTAATGCTGCTTTAACAGTTTGATATTTAATAGCTTTGTCTATTCAGAACTCCTGTTGAATATCAGTAATAATATTAAAACATAAACAGTATTTTTTATAGTGCCAACATATCAGCGCTGTACATTAATCAGCAGTTGCAAATGACAGATGGTGACACAGGAGGAGGGGAGGACCCTGCCCCAAAGAGCTTACAATCTAGGAGGTGGGGGGAGTTGCACACAAAAGGAGGGATAAAACTTTCTTTCTTTCTTTCTTTGCAGCTAAAAAAAACTAAAAAACTAAAAAAAATATTTGTTTTTGTCTATATTCTGCATACTGGTGTATATGTGTATGTGTGTGTGTGTATGTATATGTGTGTGTGTATATATATATATATATATATATATATTTCATTGTAGGTATTAAAAGCAATCTTTATTGTCACGTTGCTACTCCCTACTGAAGGGAGAAGGAAAGGGGTGCAATTAACTAGAATACATAAAAGTAAAGCTTACACGGGTCCTAGGGGGTCAGAGTTCAATATGGTGAAGTGGTTTTAAGTGTGAAAGAATGTTTCATAGAAGAAAAGCATTGAGTGGCTTCCTCTGTCCCTGTAAGGTTAGAGGTGAGCGGTTCTCCATCAGTTTTCTTTTTAAATTTTGGATATCTGGGCTTATATTGCAAGGAAGGTTGGACGTGTCGGTGCAATTCTTGTTATGCCTTTACTATTATTATTAATAATAATATACAGCGTTCATATAGCACCAACATATTACACACTGCTGTACAAAGTCCATAGTCATGTCACTAACTGTTCCTCGAAATGGCTCACAATCTAATGTCCCTACCATAGTCATATGACATTTTTCCAGTCTAAGGCCAATTTTAGGAGGAAGACAATTAACCTAAACTGCATGTTTTTGGAATGTTGGAGAAAACAAGCTTTTGTCATGGAACTATGATATAAATGTACACATTTGCCTTGGCTGAATGGCCATGCCGATGAGAAAAGAGGGAGGGATGACTCAGCCGTGTTCATTTTAGAGAAAGGGGGTGAATGTGGGGGTGTATGTGGAGGGAGGTGAGAAGCTAGTCACTGAATAAACTTTTCAGTTTTAGTTGTTATCGTTTGACTGGGCAAAACAAAAAGGGATATAATTAGCACTTCTGCAATACATTCACATTTAACTATGTCGTATCCATTTTTAAAAATACTTGAATTAAAGAAAATTATCTCTTCATAGGAATCCCAAGACTGTTGTCAGCTCTTCTCAGTTCTTCCCTGCTGGAATAGAAGAACTCCTGGGTTGGGCTGACAACATTGTTTGGGAGTTCGGTGCAGCAGAATTATCGGGTCAAACTGGGAGCTCCCTAAATTTAAACCCGCAACAGGTATAGAGAAATGAGAGAGAGAAAGCATAGAGAAATGTTTGTATGTATATTTATTTTAATTTTACATAACTGCTTCAATTTGCAAGGAATACTCAGACACAAAGATTAAGCATACACACTGCTCTTGCATTTAGATAATATTTGTTTAGCCTGGACTCCAGCTTCAATTACTTTTCTCAGGGTCACCTTTATTGTTTCTTTAGGTAGATGTAGAAGAGAAAATAGTGTCCTGATTCCTTGCTTTTTATAGCTTTCTTATGTAAACCAGGAGCAGCTATGTAATTACTGCAGATAGGCAGTTCTGTATTTCCCACGATTGTGGTGGAGTAATTGAAGACTCTACATAGAAGTTAGGAGTTGTTTGAATTTTTTTGCCCGATAATTGGTCTGCATATTGACAGATATTGTCATAGATTGCAGGGACAGCTCCAGACAGAAACGGCTTTACCTGCTGCAAGGTTTATGGAGAAATACATCTACGTTGTCCTGATATTCCACCCCCTCCTGCTGAGCTGTAGGACAGCTTACCACAAGGAAACAATCATTTACATTCAAACAGCTGGGTATGATCAAGCGGCCTTGAATCTCATCGTCGTCATTCCTGTCCAAAAACAAGAATATTAAAAAAAACAAGCATCTGGTCGGTTGCTCTTGGCAGCACCTCCACCTTTATCCAGTTTTTATGAGACCCATTGTCTTCCCTTTAAACTGGTTTACAATGAAAACAATGAGCTCTCTGAGTAGTACAGCAAAAAGGAAAAAGCTGACGGGGTATTTAGAGCTGCATAAACAATTCGCACCATTTCCAAGTACTTCCTGCTGCTCTCCGCCCAGCCGACCTGACTCCAATTCCAAGCCGGGGCTTATTAAACTGCCAACATGGAGTATGTAGTAAGCAATTCTTACTTATAACTGATCATGGACTGTGTATATATGATTAAAAAAAATGGGTTCTCCTGATACTCCTCATTTGAGCAGCACAGTATTGTGTTTTTAGATCTAACCTGATACCTGCACATTCCACATCTCCGGTGGATCCGTAACCAGAGACCGACTCATTGCATGTTTTATTTCCAATGTGTGAACAGAGACTGTAATACAAAGCTCCATTGATCTGCTTTACTTTTAGTGATCCCTAGACTGTCAGCTCCTTGGGGCAGTTTCCTCCTTCTATTGTTTTACAGTATGCTCAGCTTACTTACATTCTCCCATAGCATTCCTTTTCTTTCTGACATTTTGACAAGCAGAAAGTTTAAACCCCCTGTAGCTCCAGGCTGCCTGCACACCACAGTCCAATCAGTCTGTCAAGAAATGGTTTGTCAGATTTATGGTCCGCTGTCAATAAAGAATCTCTTATGAAGCAGAATACTTGAATGAAAAGCTTGAGCTGGCAGAGGCAATTATGGGATTCGTTTGACGCATACTATTAATGGAAAATGTCATTGAACAGATTAAGCATCATTGGCCTGGAGCTAATTTGGAACCTTAAAATCCCCAACAGCTTTCTGTGTTGGTAGCTTGCTTGGTTATTTCACTTTATAGGATGATTTCAACTTTAGTCAAGTTGTCCTTTAAGTAATCTATCCACCTGAGGACAACCATATTGTGTGTGTGTCTTTGTCCATCTTTGCACAGGATTCATCCTTGCCATGTACTCCCTTACAGCTTACGTGCTCTGTGGCCCCATTGATTTCTCCTCCAGTTAATTATTGCAGTACAGTTTACTGGTAATGGTCCCCCAATGTCTGTTTAGGCCTTGATCACTCTAGGCAATTACTGGGGCTTTAGACTGGTACTCTTAAGAGATGCTGATTGGCCCCATCTCATGCTTTTGTGAAATGTTCGCTGGTTCTGATTGGTGCTTTTGAACATGTGCATTGTGGCACATGTACACATGTAAATCAACCTGCCATTTTTAATTTCTTCTGCTCCTGTCCTACTGAAACCTTGCACCCCTTTGTTGAGGTCCCTCTTCCTCTGCCATGATGGTCCCCCTGTATTTCTTCTGCCCCTCCATCAATATCTGCTGCTGCTCATTGCTTTTACCTTGCCGCCAAACTCCTGACCCACCGTCTTGGACTTTTGCCAGTCCTTTATTCCATTGCATGTTTCTCTGTCACTGAAAATCAGTACATTTACAAATTCAGTACATAGCATTTTGCTAGAAACCAGCTGCACAATTTTGCAAGAATGGCAGCCGATACAGTAGAGTGGGGTGCACTGACCTGCAAAAAAACCATACAATTCCTTTTGTCCTGGTATTGTGCTATCATTACAAAATGATACAAAATTCCAATAAATCGCTAGTTGTGAGAATGACCCCTAAGAAGACACCTCTTCACTACTGATGGTGAATGTCCAAAGCAATGTTTCTCAAACAGGGTTCCTCCAGTGGTTTGCTAGGGGTTTCAATGAGCAATATGTGCTCTTCAGGACAGTATAGGTGACCCCAATAATCATTTTGGCAATCTGTATGTGTGGCATTTTTCCCAATAGTCAGCAATAATATTATTATTATTATTAAACAGGATTTATATAGCGCCAACATATTACACAGCTCCTGTACATTAAATATAGGAAGAATTCTTCCCACTGACCACAATGCTAATGAACTGTAAGCTGTGGTTATAATTATAGATGGGGTTTCCTGGAGACCTGAAAGTTTTTTTCAAGGGTTCCCCTATGTTAAAAAAAAAAGGTCAAGAAAAGGCTGCTATAAAGTGACTTCTGGTAGGAGTGGAAAAGTCCATTTGCCTACTAGAGTTTGTGGCAGATTTGTGGTTTTGCCAAAGGGATTATAATAACGTAGATTGGGTATAGGGGAGCACATTTTTAAAAGGAACTCCATAAACCATAATAATAATAAAAGCAAGGTTTGTATTACTTTCTAATGTGCTTAGATTCATTGCTTTTGAGAACCTTATAATGTAGTAGTCGTATTAAGTTTGCTCTTTTTGTTGATTTGTTGCAGTATTGTAAAACAGCCGCTTGCATTGTTTTGTTTCTTTATTGGGTCACTTTAATGTTTTCTGTACTTGTCAGAATAGAATCATCATCCCTCTGATCCTACTATAATCCAGGATTTACTGGAAGCATTTAGTGTCGGATGAGTTAGTATCTTACTGCAGCTTATTCTGAATTTCCTAGTGTGGGAGTGTGAATGACATGTTATGTTTCCATGACTGTGTGTATAGGAAAAGACCCGCATGAACCATTTTCATTCCCCGATAGTAATGGCTCTGGTTGTCTTCATCAGTGGCTGGGTCAGAGGTGATCTATTCCTGGAATGCCAGGCATGTCGGTTACAATCGCTGGCTGGTGTGTACACAGTGTTGCTGCTGTTCTTATCACACCTTTCATCAAGCCGGGACTGAATGTACAATTGGGAGTAAAAGCACCTGTGTTGTTCCCAGTGTACACTCAGCCCTGTTCTTAGAGGATCTTGCAGCTGGCATCCCTTGCTGCTCTCTTTGCTCCTCTGCTGCCCTGTTGTCAAATAATTATAATAATAGTCATCCATGCTTTATTGGGCGTATGCCTTTTTAATTTTCAGCATGGGTACAATTTGTACATGGACAGCCACATGTGTGACTGTGTGCATAAGTTACAAGAAACTTCTAGCAGGCTGAGGGATTTTTTAGGAGAGAGACATAAAGAGTTCAGTGTTCTCCCCAGCCACTTTTAGCTGGGCGCACCACCCGGCAATTTTCAGCAACCACTCCGCTGTTTTGGGAGGTTACTGATGAGTTGGGTCACAACTCAGGGGCTTCCACCCACCTACAATTTCTACCCACCCAGCTCAAAAAAGTGTCTGGGTTGAGCACTGGAGTTCTAGTTTACCCCCTAGAAGCATTTTTGGGCTGCAAAGGAAATTAAGCATTTAACGTTTGTTCACCATAAAACACACAAAACGCTCATAATAAAATTGTAAATGTGTTTATGGATGTTCTAAGTGCATTTTTTTTGTTTTCCTCTCACTTTTCTAGTTTTCTCTGCTATACAAAGGAAAATGATCTGCTTTGATTTATGCCTAGATACACATACAAGCGCTTAAAAAAAAATGTCCTTGTAAACCAGAACTAAGTATCTACGTGTCAGCACATTTCTATATTCAAGTTTTGACCTTTAAAAAATGTACTTGGCTGCAAAAAATGGAAACTAATGCAGCCCTCCCTTCCAGGGCCTGGAAAACAAAATTATTTTGTTTTCTTGGGTTTAGGCCATACACTGATCTTGTGGGTTCATGACGT
>NC_092861.1:146572985-146591993 GCF_032062135.1 Pyxicephalus adspersus | reverse complement strand
CGGGGTGGGGGGTCATCACATGTGGTTTCACGCCAGATCACATAAGTGACAGAAATAAATTATGATTAAATTGTGTTCCTCCTGTGCTATTTTTAGAGTTTGAGAATAACAGTTTAACAAAATTGCAGGCAATTGTGGGAACATTTATAGCACTGATGTTGCTGCTGTAATTTACAGTAAGTAAAAGCAGAAAATAGGGGAATTTGGTGACGTGTCAAGTCACTAAAATCATTTGTCATCTTTAACATGGAAATACTATAGAGGTCCTTGTGCAGGTGTTTCCATGATATGCCACCATCATTTGTTCTTGCTGAACTGTTATCACATAATATGGGCCCACGGTGGAGGCTATAGGTGTCAACACACGTTGAACAGGCATGTCTCTATTTATTGTGTTTGCTTCATTGTTACCCCATATTATCCACCCAGGAGTGGAGGCTACAGGCAGCTGCATTGACACATAGGGCCTGATATATCATAGCTCTCCAAGGCTGGAGGGGATACACTTTCATTAATGAAACTGGGTGATCCAGCAAACCTGGAATGGATTTCCTAAAAGTAATTTGGACAGCACGGTGGCTCAGTGGTTAGCACTCTGACCTTTGCAGCCAGGATGCTATCTGCATGGAGTTTGCAGGTTCTCCCCATGTTTGCGTGGGTTTCCTCTGGGTACTCCGATTTCCTCCCACATTACAAAAACATGCAGTAAGATTAATTGGCTTGTCCCAAAAATTGTTCTTAGACTGTATTAAAGACATATGGCTATGGTAGGGGCATTAGATTGTGAGCCCCTTTGAGTGGCAGCTAGCGACATGACTATGGACTTTGTACAACACTTCATGATATGTTGGCGCTATATGAATACTGTGTAATAATTTGCTATTTGTTAGCAAATGTTTTCAATCCTTGACCAGATCCATTCCAGGTTTGCTGGATCACCCAGCTTCACTGGTGAAAGCATATGAAGCTGGAGATCACTAGATTGAATTATACAGACAGTTTGGAGCATTGTAAAAGTTGAGTGACTCCAAAAACCAGGTGTCCCGTGTCTTCCCCACTGCTTCCATGATTGACTGACTGGATTGTCCCTTTAGGCTTTCTTGCACAATCTCTGGACCTCCTGCGCCATTGATCAGCGTTGGGACTTGTCCCTGCAATCGCAGAACGGCTGACTTCATACAATAATATGTGCTGAGTAGCAAGGTTATTTTTATATAAAGTCTTTTGTAGGTGAACATTTGTCCTCGCAGCAAATATGTGTCCAAATATCTGCATTAATTGCTGTGCTCCTGCCAACAATTTACAACAAGCTGAATGATTCCAATGGCTAAAATGCAAGCTCTTCGTTTAACTGCCGCTCACTTGTCCTTGATAAATGGGTGATGTGACCTAAAGTTGGCTCGTCTTGTAATTAAAACTTCACTTTAAAGAACATCTATAGATTTTTGTTCCATATTTTTATTTATACGCTTTAACTGTACAAACCTAAAGAGAAATTGTTACAAATAATTATGCAGATACCTGAATTCTCATTGTGCTGATTTTCCTCCTATTTGACATTGCAAAGCCAAAGGCCTGTTCACATTATGCCGTGCTATGTCTTGGTAGAAAGAACACACATTGTTGTGCATTTTGCCTCAGATTGTTAGGTCAGCTTATTTATTTGAATAATCTGCCTGATGCCCCACTATGCCTCTCTTTAAGAAACAAAGGGAGCAATGGGGTGATGAATTTGGGGTGCCATTTATGAATATATGCTGTGCACTAACACATGTGATGTGTATTACGATGCATGAGTTTTTACAAACGCATGTTATTTCTGTGTACGCATGGATGCTGCATTGACATATGTAAATGGGGCTGCAATGCAGACCATTTTGCTCAGCAGCAATATTATCCACAGTTAGGAGTTAGGCGACGTTCACACTGGCCATGAGGTTGCTATGCATTGACCACTTCCTAATGCCAGGGAACCGCTGCCTCTGCGGAGACGTTACATGTAGTTTTTCTCAGCAGCAGCCCCATAAAGAATGAATGGGGTCAGCAGTACCAGTACTGCTCACTGCCATCAGCTTTCATATGGGCAGAGGCTGGTTCTTTGTTTGTGACCCAGCGCCTTGCAAGGTGCCAGCCGCCTAAAGCTGCATAGGGATCGCTCAATCCTGAAGAAAGGCTGAACCTTTCCTTTTAGAATCTGTCTGAAGTTGAGCACCAAAGAAAAAGATCTCCACTTCTGGTTTATTCAGGCTGCACAACCTGCTAAGGGTGCTAAACCAGCAGCAGAATCTCGTCCACACCCCAGGCTACAGATACAAGTACAAAGTAGGTCACTCTCCATACTAGTCGGCATTCAAGTTAAAATGTATTTTTAGGTGGCTGTTGCTCTCCATCTGTATGGAATTGTACAGACCTTTTATTATTTAATACTATTAAACAGGATTTATATAGCGCCAACATATTACGCAGTGCTGTACATTAAATAGGGGTTGCAAATGACAGACTAATACAAACATGAGGAGAGGACTCTGCCCCGAAGAGCTTACAATCTAGTAGGGGAGAGTTTTACTGAATGGGGTCCTATATAGTATGGTCAGTCAGTTAAGTATTGGCAACCGTTGGGTTTCAGTGGACCTTTGAGATTTTGGCGTGCTGTGGCTTTACCTTTGCTCCTTCCTGGCATGGAAAATTGCACTATAGGAGCTTGCATTTGTGCTTTTTGTTAAAGATCACATTGAGATTGCAGACTCTCCCCTTCAGCTGCAGTCTAGTGATTTCAGCATCAAAGCGATGGGAGGTTTGAAGGTGACTACAATAGACCGCAGGCTTTATGTCAATATGTGATTTTGTGATAAACCAACCCAGGTAATTTTCTAAAGGAAATTTGTTTTATATTTTCCATGGTTTAATGTACATGTGTCAGCTGTGCAGGATTTCTGCAATATCCAATTACATTGCTTGTATATTTACTTTTTTTTTTCCTTTCCTTGGTTTGTCATTTGAATCTTTTGTGTGCACAGCTCATATATATTTGTTTAAACCATGCAGCTGAACGAGAGCAAATACTTCCCGTATTACTTATTATTTGTATATACAGCTCACTGTTTATACAGAGCAGGGTATACCTGCAGTAATGGCAAATGCGGCAAAGAAAAACTTCATTGGCCTGAGTTGTGTATATATAATGAAAACTTTAAGGAAATGTTTGCTGTTCATTTAAAGCTTCTGTTTGTTATCTTTTATATTGTTGTCCATGAAAACAAATTTTCCATCTCTTTAAAAGGTCTCACTATTGGAATCATTGGCTTCTGGATTCTTCATTTATTGGTTTCCACATTGAACCGTTCTCGTTTATACTTTTTGTGCTTTTAAAAGATTCAAATACAGTACAGTTTGTGGATGTGTTTACAAACATTAGGTTTTTTTTTACTCTTTGCTTAACTGTTCTTTTGCAAAACATTTTCAAATCTGCTGATTTAGGTTTTGTGGGCCAGGCAGCTCCAGATCACACATGAACAGCATCTAATTTATACGGTTGATTATTTCTAAATTGTAACCAATGTGTGTACCAGCATCTGAAAATGTCTTTTTGCTACACTTTGTCTATTTTGAGGGAGATCACAGTATATAAAGCAGTATTCTCCCTAGAAAAACCTACAATTTGGGTGGGAAGAAGCTGTAGATGGATGGCAGGTCCTGTATTGTGACCCAACTTTTCAACCGGGTGGTTACTGAAAAGTGCCGAGTGGTGCGCCCAGCTCAAAGGGCCTGTGGAGATTACTGGAAACGTAATAGCTGGCCAGCAAGAGCATCGGATGGACTCATTCCTATCATGATGACTTTCTATATGCAGCTCTATGGTACTTTTTTTCATTGTCCTAACTTCTGTTTTTTTTTTCTTTTACAGATGTTTCTTACGGTGCATCTCAGTAACAATGAACAACATTTTACCGAGGTTCCCGTTACTCCAGAGACCACTTGCAGAGATGTGGTGGAGCTTTGTAAGGAACCAGGAGAGTCGGAGTGCCATTTGTCCGAAGTGTGGCGTGGTTCAGGTATAAACTCCTTGGAAAATAAAAACACCTATTTAAAGTGCAATGGCACCCAGGCGATGGAAATTAAACCATTTCTATATTCTGAAAAGCAGTAACCACCTATTTATCTGGTGCATTACGCAGTACATAATAACAACTGGTGAGATGTACCTTTCTGAATGACACCATGCTGGACCACCTGCAATGCATCACCGCATAGCACATAACTGTGACCCAACCTAAAAGCTTTTAAACAAACCAGTTTCTATGCTTCTGAAGTTATTTGTTCTCGGAAGCCCACTAATCCAACTCTAGAATTTTTGTTGTGATCTTTGAGTATCTCAGGAATCTTAGATACACTATATTTACTTTGGAGGGGTGCTAACATTTGGTTCTCAAATTCCTCCAATTTATAAGTGATTTTTAAAGACTTTTCCTGGATACTTATCAATGCGGGGGTGAATTAGGGCTTGTTTTAAGATGCTTCTACTGCTTGCTCACAATATAAAAAGACTTTAGTATACTTCATCTGGGCCAAGGGTTTCTTTATTGTACACTTAATCTATAGTAATTCATCCTTGTATCTATCCTTAAAAATATATTGGTTCACTGATGTGATTTTATTCTCGTTGTCTTGTATAGAAGATTGCTTTCAGAAGAACCTTTTGCTATATCTCAGCAGCATTTACAACTGCAAAAATATACTTTGTCCCCACTAAGAATTCCTAAATGATAATAAAATCACGTCCATTTTTCGTTTTCCTGCCATGCCATCTGTGCTTCTGTGTTGGAGTAAATCTTCTCAGAAGGGACACCATTAAAACCTGATAGATGATATTGAAACCAAAAAAGTTTTTTTTGAGCTCCATAATATGTTTTATGTTCTGGGTTATCTTGGTGGTTTTGGATAGGCAATTAGCTGAAAGGTCCCCTGAGGTATAATGTGCGTCTGTGGGTTCAGGGGGTAGATCTATTTCTTTATAGCAGGAAGGATGTGAATTGTTTCAGTTTTAAATACTTTTAATTATGATGATACATTTTTGTTTTTAGAACTTTTTCATTCTAAATTTAGGATTGCTAAGTTTAAACAGACCTGCGCCTAAAAAAAAAGGGAAAGGAAAAAACCTACTGGTGCTGACAATAGCTACCTACCATGTTGTTTTTGTTTAAAATGTATATTTAGAGATCCCCAAAATCAGCATTGCCTTAATGTACCTGAAAATAATTTCTCTGTGGCTTTTTGCTCTTCTACCTGCTTCCTTTTCCATATTGTTGTTGTGTTAAATATAGAAATTGGAAGATTAGATTAGTAGGTAACACAGACTTTGTAATCAGCCGTTTTCCTTTCTGAGCTTTAGACCCAAGGACAAAAACAATGTGATCCTATGCAGCATACCGGTTCTTAGATTATGGTTTTCTTTCTTCCCTAACATTTCAGTATATACTGTAAATAACTGCTAATAGTGCCAAGTAATCCTGTGTTCTTGTCACTTCCGAGAAGCTGAATACAATGTTCTCTCTCTCTCTTTTTTTTGTAATCTCCTTAAACCAAAGTCACAGTGGGGGAAGAGATGGCTCACTAACCTAACGAAGGACAGAAAGTTGAACTAAACCCACAATATTCACCCGTTCCCTCAGAGTGTCCCAATTTTCCTTTATTGTCTTTCCATCAATGATTTTCACCCATCTTAATTGACTTGGTGGTTTGACGTTGCACAGAAGTTTGTTCATTCCCATCACGCGCAGGTGAAGAGGGGATTGCTGGGTAAACCGGCCATTAAAGCTAAAGCTACTCATGCTCTCCGCTTTTTGCCAGATACCCAGAGCGATCAGGTAGGAAGGATTTTTGCAGAAGGGACATTACCTGTCCCCTTCCACAATAATGACCTGCCTGATCATGGATTCCTAAAGAGTTGGGTAAAGTATTGAAGAACCTTTTTTTTTTTTTTTTTTATTATCCATTATTCATTTGCAATGACTATATAGGGCTTCCTCATTTTACATATAATATACCCACAAACCTAAGGGTTGCACACCGGAGTTTACTCCTTCTGATCTCTTGGGTCTCTATCTTTGGTGAAATGTACTACAATTACAAACCTAACCAAAGGTGCAAAGTATTTTAAAGCTAAATTAATACACATTCTTAACATTTTGTATATAAAGCATAGCCTCACACTGAGACTCACACTGCCATTCTGCTCACTCCTCCTATTGGTATGCTTTTTGCACTGATTTTCCCTCTTTAAGCCTGAGCTCTGCTATACTAAAAGAATCCTATTATGTATCAGCACGGTGTCTCAGTGGTTAGCACACTGGCCTTTGCAGCACTGGGTCCCAGATTTGAATCTCGGCTAGCACACTATCTGAATGGAGTTTGCTTGTTCTCCCTGTGTTTGGGTGGGTTTCCTCCAGGTACTCCGGTGTCCCCCACATTCCAAAAAAATGCAGTTAGGTGATTGGCTAACTGCAAATTCCCCCAAAATCGACCTTAGACTGTATTAATACCATATGACTGAGGTAGAGACATTAGATTGTGAGCACCTTTGGGGGACAGCTAGTGACATGACATGGACTTTGTACAGCACTGTGTAATATGTCAGTGCAATATAAATACTGTATAATTGATTACAAAGCTTCATTATTTGTGACGTTTTATACCTGCCCAAAGTCCAACTTTCTATTGGGTTTTTAGTAATTTCTTCATCTTATACATACACATTCCTCACTTCTTCACCACATCCAAAGTTTCCTGGAGGTTTTCATTTCTGTATAAGGAATGATTCCCTTATCTTTTACCAAGGTTTTTTCTCCCAAAATGCTGTGCATAAATATTTTTTAGGATTTAGTTAAACATGTTTTAGGTTTTTTTTTTTTTTGAGTGTATCTTACTGTCTTTTCCAAATGGTTAAATGGTAATAAAGCTAGACCTTTCATGCCTTGGGTCATCAATTGAAGCCTCTGTGACTTATACAAGGACATCATGTGGAAAGATGAGGAAGTTCAGCGGTGTGTAGCGTGTACGGATGATAGATGCACAGCTCTGTTTGTTCGTATGCAGCACTCAGAAGAATGGTTCTTTGTCCTTCTCCATGAGCCACTGGCAGGACAAGGCCCAGTGCTCAGCGGGCACATTTCCCATTATTCATTGGGAGAACGTGAGAACTGCCTGGCAGGGCCGCTTTCCTTTCTGCCTTTACTCCATTGTGCCAAAAGTAAATTGAATTTAGTGATGACGTGTTGGATTACTTAAGTCTCCTGCCTCTTTGTATTTATATTTTATGGTTTATTTATATCTTCTATTGTTATGAGTTATAGTTTTTCTCTAGCAGTTTTAAAACTAAGCCCTTAAAATGTAACATTTCTTTGGCTTCCTGTCCAAGAGTGGACTCCATGTCTGAAATGTTTATTAAAAAATGTTTTGGGTTTATTTAACAGCAATCCCTACTTCTCTTTTCAGAACGTCCCCTAGCAGACAATGAACGGATGTACGACATTCTGCAGAAATATGGAATGCAGTGGAATGAAGCGCGATTCTTTTTACGCCATGAGCGTCCACCATCCAGAGGGTCAGGTAGGTTCAGCTCTTTAGTGGAAGGAACTGTACCCATTGGATAAAGGTCACCTGAGAAAACCTTAACATTTAAAGTTTTGTTAATAAAATTGTATCTCTCTAGGAAAGCTGCAGTGTCAGACATTCTTCCCACTGAGCACCACATTAATATACTGTGAGCTGTGGATATAGTAATTATAGAAGGGGTTTCCTAAGACCTGAGCACAATGCTAATGAACTGTAAGCTGTGGTTATAATTATAGATGGGGTTCCCTGGAGACCTGAAAGTTATTTCAAGGGTTCCCCCATGTTTAAAAGGTCAGGAATAACTACTCTAGAGACCATTAGGCTCATTTTTCCTAATGTTTATAAAGGTTTTTTTTTTTTTTTTTTAAAAGGCACACTTACTTTTAAGCCCCTGAGGGTGCTGGACCTTTCCTCAATGCAGTCCGGCACCGCCCTAAGTTCATCTTCGACCCTATGCAGTTAAAGCGCTGGGCGCTGCTATATTCTGTCTTCTTTTCTGGTCCTCTTGTTATGCCACCCAATCGGGTGACATACCCTGCTATAAAGAGGGAAAAAAGAGAACCGATCTCACTGCGCATGCGTGAAATCAGGATCTCTTTCCCCTTAGAAATGCCCCTTTCTGTGCATGTTTGAGCATGCGCAAAAGGATCAGCCAGAGCCTCTTGGAATGGGAGGGCTCTGCACTCTCATTCATTCTTGATCAAAACTTAAAGGGGTGGTGCTGCAACCTGTTTTTTTTATGTTATATATAAGGGTTGGCTACTGTTTATGTAAAGTAAAAAAACTTTAGTTTAGCTTTAAGTTAAACTTTGAGATACAGGAAGGAAAAACTTTCCTGCTTTGTTTTCATTTTTTTTTTATCCGGCCATGTCACTTTGGTCAAAGTGAAAGGTGTTTAGGCCAAGTGTGAGTCATTTGCAGCTGTTTAATCCATGCGGAGTCATCTTGATTAAGCTGTAACACCCAATTGCTTGTCTTCCAGTATTTTTTGTTTTCCTTCCTGTGTTTCTTCTGATAAATGGAGATGTATTAATCTCTCCAATGAATCACATATCATGTATTCTCATAATTAAAGAAAAGATTTGTTTTGTCACGTAATATGCTTAGCGCCTTTTCTGCCTCCTCTTTCACTTCATGCATTTAGTTTTTTTTGCAATTTATACATAAACAAACATATGACTCTCAATGAGCCATACAGACAGGTTTATCTGCCTGTATACATGAAATGAAGCCGGGGACGGTGCTTTGATAACCAATGACAGTGAAAAAGTAGAGCAAAGAATATGTTTGTAGAAGTCGCTGCACGCTTACAGTCCTGGCAAAGTTAACTATTGTAATACGTATACTGGAATAGAACAACTTGTCCTTCATATTTTATGTAGAGCAGCTTTTCTTGACCTTATTGATGTGGGGGGATCCCTTGAAAAAACTTTCAGGTCTTCAGGGAACCCCTTCTATAATTACTACATACAAAGCCCACAGTATATTAGCATGTTGGTCAGTGAGAAGAATGCCTCATACATCGCTGGCCATTGGTAAAAATGTCACCCTTACAGATAGCCTGACTCATTGGAGTCAGTAAAACCGGCCTGAGAGATGTAAATTGCTCAAGAAACCTCTGTAGGAAGCCTGGAGCTCCACAGAACCCTGGTTAGGAATCACTGATCTTTGGGTGTAGTGTGCTAGTAATTTGGGATTGCCATACTTATTCCAGATTTTATTGCATGGCTACAATTCCTAGCCTGACCCATGTGATCATTTAGTCTCTGGACTGTCTTTGCAATCAAACTGATTACTCGATTAAAAGTGCCCAGCACTTGCTGCTCTGCTCCTGTCACCTTGGGCCCATACTCTGTACGCCCACCATTCCAACTCCCATCTTTCTGTGTAGTGGCTGCTTGGATAGCTCTTCTCCTGACACTAGTACAGGTGCATTGTGTATGTTAGTTATGATATAGTGCCACCAAAGAAAGGCTAGAAAGATGAAAATCGGTTGTACCAGCTGTCAACCAAGCTACAGGTGCATTGTGCAGACTTCTGACTGTTCTATACTTGTATTGTTTCCTGAGTTGAATTAGCAGTTCCCTGACCAATTTTTATTTGAGAACCTACTATGTGTAAAATAGGCGGTCCATCATTGCTAAACTCTATCAATACTTTTTTTTATTAGTAAGTGAATGAGTTAATGCAATTTGCACTGTAAATCAGAAATCATGAGCAGTGGCTTATCTGTTTACCAGGAACAAAGAATTTCCTTCAGGCCTCATTCCAAGCTGATACTGCTGGTTCTGGCTGACCTTTATTGGGCGTGTTGATCTTCTTGAACAGTAAATGTACTGACCTTTCATTTTGTTTCTTTGTCCTCTAAATGCAGGTAATGGACAGAGAGCAATCGATCCCAACATAAAGCGAAATGGCGTAAAGGGACCTGGAGACAGAATAATGGAAAATGGGGTAAGTGTTACACGTCAGCTGGCTGCAGATAACCTGCTAAATACTTGGCTAAGAAAATGTTTGTAATTCTGTTCAGCCGCTTCTGGCCCTTCATTCTGCAAAACCAGATAGGTGAAACTATTAACATTTGCATTTCCACAATGTATTAGGAAAGGTTGACTGGAGTTAGGACTCCAGTATTTCAACCTTTGCAAATCAGTGTTTTTAAGCCAGGTGTGGAGAAAAAGGCATATTTTATCTCAATAGTACATAGTGTACTATTTGCTACTAAAGTGCAATTTGTGTATATGTGATTGGTAGGGCCTGTCACAAGACAGGCATAAATATTATTTTATCCTACCTGTTGTACATGTGATTGTGTAATAAGTGTATTTGTTTACAGGTAAGTGGTCCCAGGATGGACATGACCCTTGCTGAACTTCAGGAGATGGCAGCCCGCCAGCAGCAGCAAATAGAATCCCAACAGCTAATGTTGGCTACAAAGGTAAATCCATTGGGAAAACTTGGAAGGCAAGCATTTAAATGAGTGTTAAGTGAACAAGGATGTATATAAGAAATTCTAACATGCTAATAAACAGTAAAGTGGGTTAAAGTATTAATTGCAGTTTGCGCTATTAGCCAATGAGAGCTGCTGCACCCTGATAAGTTAAAAAAGATGGTTGGCTCTTGCACTTTTAAAGGTCACTATTTATTGTACAGTGCTGCGTGATATATTGGCGCTATATAAATTCTGTCATTAATAATAATAATTTTTAATATGACAAAACATCCATATTATATCATAAAGTAGCCATTTTTAAAGGAAATAACCTGTTCAAAAAATCCCCCCCCGACCACATGTCAAATGGACATGTCATGTGCAGGGCAGGCACCCCAATATGTAAATCTTTCATTATACTGCATTCAAATTATCTATGGATCTCACCAGGGGTGCTGCAAATGTTTAGGGTTAAGGTCACCATTTCTTGACTTTACCTCTCTGGATTCCTATAGGAGCAGCGCCTGAAGTATCTAAAACAGCAGGACCAGCGTCAGGTGCAAGCCAGCGAACAAGAGAAGCTGAAACGCCTAAGGGAGATCGCTGAGAACCAGGAGGCCAAATTGAAGAAAGTGCGAGCCCTGAAGGGTCACGTGGAGCAAAAGAGGATCAGCAATGGCAGATTAAGTGAGGCTCTATCTTCTCTGTTAATTTGTCTTTCCTCTGGAAATTAGAAATGAAAATTGGTTCACATGGAGATTTTAATGTTTTATTTCTCTCCTTTTCTCATCAGTGGAGGAGATTGAGCAAATGAATAACCTGTTCCAGCAGAAGCAGAAAGAGCTGATGGTAGCTGTGGCCAAAGTGGAAGAGCTGAACAGACAGCTGGAGATGCTGAAGAACGGGCGTATTGAAGGTTATCATGACAACCAGTCAGCGGTCGCTGAACTTGACCGACTATACAAGGAGCTGCAAGTGAGTTAATCAAGTATCTGAAGGTAGCCATTGATATAAGGTGGCTAATATCAGAAAAAATGCATTGCTGGCATCAGTTATACTGGTGTCTAATAGACAAAAACATGCTACTTTACTGGCTGTGTCTGACAGTCTGCTTTAAATATCAGGGGAATCACTTCTGATCTGCATATCAATTGCTAATAATAAAATATTAGATTTGAAGACTTTGAATCATGACGGCCAGGCAACAAACATTTTTTGTGAAAATTGTTCACCATTGGCATTTTTGAGATTTATTTTTAAGCCTTTGTACTCTCGATCCATGCCCATTGGTGTAGACCTGGGTGTGCTGAGTGCAGAGGTACCCTTTTCTTTTGCTATTCGAAGCTTTCCTTCCGTGTTATCAGTGCCTGTGGATTAGCATGCAGAGCTTTGCCTTCCCCGTCTTTTAGAGTTCTCTGTCTTAAGAGTCTCTTGTTGTGTGCCTTCATTCAGTTGAGGAACAAGCTGAACCAGGAGCAGAATGCCAAGCTCCAGCAGCAGAGAGAGAGTCTGAACAAGCGCAACTCGGAGGTGACCGCTATGGACAAGAGAGTCAGTGAGCTCCGAGATCGTCTCTGGAAGAAGAAAGTGGCCCTGCAGCAAAAGGAGAACGTACCAGTAAGTTACTTGCTCAAAGAAATATAAATACTCCTATTGTATATATAGCTGCTCATGTTCCCTCCTATATTACTTCTTACTACCCATAAAGGGAAAAAAAGGCATCCCAAATCCCCCTTTCCCAGCAGAACACTGGATCATTTTAATAGACACTTGCAGTTAGCTTGATGCTGCTTTTTGCTTCTTCACATTTTTCTTGACCCTTCACAATAATGCAAGGCCTCATTGTCTAATATGCGGATGGGAAGAGGCAGGCTGGCTGTACCTATGACAGATTAATCACTAAAAATAATTGATTCTCTAATAACCAAATTTATAATAATAATTGTCTATTATTTTTAAAGCCATGAGCATTTACCCATAGACAGCGGGCATGTCTTTGGGGAGCTTTCAGAATTGCAAAGGTTTCAAAATTGTCCAAAGGAGAAAACACATAATACCAGCACCTGCCTGATCTGGGTTATCTGTGCATAATGCAGAGTTTTTATAGAAGGCCATAAATGACAACCACACTTGCTTTTGTTCTGCTAAAACTTTCTAGTGTTTGTGCCTTTTGAAATGGTCAATTCCTGCCAAACCTTTAAGCAACTCAACCGATGTTGGCAAAGATGTCCAGAATTTCTTTTTCCTAGAGCAACAAAAGTCATATGGTTGAAAGAAAATCGGCATTACAGTCGACCCAAATAATTACATATCCCACTTTGACTACCCAAAGTTGCCATGTGTGTGGTGCTAATGAGAATATTCTTGCTTGTTTTCTTTCGAGGTCAGTACTGGCTATGGTGACTTGCACACAATCATTGCTTAGATTATAAAGACCACAGCTGTTCCTGAGAGTAGGTTATTGTATCACACCCCATGGAATGTTTATAATGCGGCTTATTATTAAAGGGATTGTACTTTGCTTTTTTGTTTAGCTAAGAGGATCAAACCGGAATATCTGGTACAAGACACACTAGCCTGCCTACTCCTGTAATTTGCATAATAATGATGAAAGGTTTACAATCTGCTGAACTGTCATTTCTTTCAAATAGATCATTTCACATCGGAACATTGAGCCTCCAAAGCCCATTACCGCAGTATTTGTGTAATGAGCCTGCAAGCTGATATTCATTACAGAAAAATGTGCTGCTGCCCTCCATCCTTTCCTTTTTGTTTTTAAGGTTCTTTTTCTTAAGGCTTTGTTGTTGACAGACCTACAAAATTAATTTGGCAAATCCAAATAATGTAATTTCTATTTGTCCCATATTGAATGAATTAGGATTGTTTTAAAAATATTAAACACTTTTTATCTGACCTTTTTACCTTAGTGACAAGATCTGCTCATTCAAAGTGCCCACCCCAAATCCTAGATGACAAAAAATAACCCTTAGAGGGTGAATTAGAAGGTTTGAAGTTAGGCTACTTACACACGTCAGGTGATTCTCGCCCGATAATATCAGGCGAGAATCTGGCGTGTGTACAGGGCTCGTTGTCCGTTGCCTGAATGACCGTCCTGGTGGATCCACGGATGAGGAACGTTCCAAATGAAAGTCAAGGGGATAGAGTGCAGCACACAAACATAGTTCTTTCCCCTCCCCTCTCCATAAAGCAGAATGGCGCTGTATGTATAGCGCTTTCTTTAATGGCACCTTGATGTGTGCCATTAAAGTGCCATGTTGTCAGCCAAAACTCATTGTTGAGCCTGCCTATATGCTTGCTGTATAATGCTTGAGGAATTAACCAAGTTTTCCACAAGCTTGCATCTTAGGAATTTAGGCTATATACCCTTTTTTGTCTGGCATCAATTTTTAAACATTTTTACATTCTTCTTTGGCTAAGAGTACAGGATACTATAAAAAAATACTGCTCCTTTGTGGTGTAAAATACCAACTTGTTTCTTCCTAGTGAACCTGTGTCTCTTTTTTGCTGCTTTCTCCCTGCAACCATATTCTTGCTTGTGTTGTGTTGAAAAGCTTTGCCGCCTCTCTTTGATTTAGATTTCATCTGATGGGAATCTGCCCCAGCAGGTAGCCCCTACCACCAGCCGAGTGGCAGCTGTCGGTCCTTACATTCAGTCCGCCACCATGCCACGTATGCCGTCCAGACCTGAGTTGCTGGTTAAACCTGCCTACTTGGAGGGGACTGCTCCCACACAAGTACCGGATGTTCCTCTGAAGTCCCAGACTCTTCCCAACATGAAGACTGCTCAGGGCAAAGCACAATCTGGTAATTATAGAACTACACTGTCCTCCTGCTCCTCCTTAACTATTCTATTTGTGTGTAACTATTATTTGCTTTCACTTGTCTGTAGGAGCTGAGAAAATGTGTTGTTGTTCTCAACAAGGGCTGCATCTTACCAAAAGGTTCCTAAAGTAAAAAATTATTAGTCGCTACCTAAAACAACCAAATAGATGGGGTTAATGCATTTCTAAAAATTCACACACATGGTGTTTTAGGGGCTTAATCCAGTTGCCACTAGCTCCAGGTGGGAAATTATTGTGCTTTTTAGAAAGGGTTTTTTTTTGTCACCTCTGGATCAACTAAGGTTTTTGTGCATTTTGAAATCCTATTCCAGAACTGTTGATACTTTCCCACTGTAAAATAGCGGGAAAAACTCCTTATGGTTAGGTTTTTTTTCGTTTCTTTTGTCCCTCCCGGGGGGATAATTTGTAGACCTTTTTTAATCCTTGAATTTGTGCGATCATTTGTTACAGTTCACAACTACTTGTTATTGCTGCTGTAGGACAATATTTGTATTGTTCAACTCCAATATAACCATAGCTATTTAAAAAATATTTTATTTATGAATTGTCTACTTGTGCGGTCTCATTCATAGGCATTTTCCAATGCCTTTAGCCAAATTGGGTTCATGAAGTCATTCTGTGCAATTTCCTGGCTCTAGAGATGTTACTAGAATGTGATGTGTGTGGATTAGCCCAGGAATAATGAGTGTGTTGTGCAGCCATGAAAACACTGTTCTTTGTGTGTAATGTTTGATTCTATTCTCTAGGCATCGGGGTCCACAGCATCAAACTTCAGCAGGCTGGCACTGATTGGAGTGCTGTTAATGGCGAAAGTCAAGGCACAGCTAAGGGCTCTGTGACTACCAGTGGACAGGGTAAGTGAGACCTGTAAAAACAAGAACATTTCATTAATGCATGGGACATTTGCTATGTTTACATGTGTCCTATCTCTAATCCTATTCTACTAAGTAATCCCTGTTCTCAAATACTATTGCTTTGTTCTTATAGTGCTGATAAATTATTTAACATTTAACAAAGTCAATGTTACTGTCCCTCGAGGACCACACAATTCCCCCCCCCCCCACATTGCATATTGTATACAGAAATATATAAGTTCAGTGTTGACATCTGCAGTGCCACTTGGGATGGGGTGATAAGAGGATGCATACAAGGCTGCGTAAACACGTTCAATATTTGTGGTTGGAAAAGATCTTTCACGACAAAAGACTGAACAATGCATGAAGGAGCACTGTACATATAGCGCTGTTCTGCTCTATGGAGAGAGTAGGGGGGAGAACGACAGAGCGGCACCCTGCTTCGCTCCCTACCTTTCACTTCCATTACATTCGTTTGTCCAATATCAGCCCTGCGGTGTTTATCGGAAGAGAAACATCTGACGTGTAGTTAGCCTTAGTCATCTGAAAGCTATTATCTAACCTTGGTAACAACCGAATATGTTCTTTACAGCTGCAGACACAGACCCTTCTGCACGGGACAAGGATAAAAAAACCAGACCTAATTCCATGTTTGATTCTGTTCAGCCACCCCCTGGTCCACCCAACCTTGGACCATTAAGAAAAAATCAGAGTAGTGAAGATCTGCTGAGAGATGTCCAGGTACTTACTTACATACTCTTCTTTCATATGTGAAAATGGATAAGGTGCCTTTTGCATAAAACCCACTGATTTCAAGAAGTTGTGGTCAGACAGCCAGGTACCTTGTATTTTCAGACGATCAGCGAATAACAGAATTTTTTTTATCAAACAAAGTTTCTATTAAATTGTAAATAATACTCTGGTTGTAGACATCAATTACCTACACTGCAAAATCATTTTTGTAACGTAGCTAAAATGGTTTATTGGTATGTCTTCAACCTAAGTTGCTATAGACTAGTTGAAATTGTGAAGGTGGGTTTGTGATGAAAGTATGTGTTCTGTAAACTGAAGACCATAAAGGGGAGATATTTGGTAAAATTATAAAAAAATGAAAAGTTCAGAATTCAGCAGTTATGATGTCATCGAAAAGGTCAAACGGCAGTCAGGAGTCGGAGCAAAACTTTAGAAAGGTTTTAGCAGGCTTTAGAAAGACATATAATTTGCCTTATATAATGCGTAACAGCAGCTATGGAAAGTTTAAAAGATTTCTGTACAGGTAGTTAGTTATCTAGGTGTTCTGCTGCGGAGATGATTTATTATCTATATGGAAAAGACTTCCTAGGACTCTGAATTCTGGAATTGTTTACCTTCTCATAATAAAATATGCATTTTTTTCTTCTATTGCAGACTGCAAATAAAAACATTGCAAAGGTTCCACCACCTGTTCCTTCCAAACCAAAACAGATCAACCTGCCTTACTTTAATCAGGCTTCCCAGCCTGCTCCACCTGACACGAAAGTTGAGGTAGCTCCACCAAAGCTGACTTCAGCAGCAAACAAGCAGAAAGGACCCATTCAGCAGAGGCTCCCTGTTCCTTCCAGCCAGGAACTTCCGCCACCTGCCAAGATTGATAATCCTCCTGCAGTGGCAGTTCGTCCATTTACTCCTCAGCCGGCCAAAGACCCACCAGTGCCGCAGTTCCGCAAACCTCAGATGGTGGCTGCTAGTTCTATCTACTCCATGTATACACAGCAGCAGACACCTGGGAAAAACTACAGTGTACAGGGAGCCCTCAGCAGGGCTCAGACACGTCCTCAGTTTTCTAGCGGTAAGAATGGCATTCACCTGTTAACTTTTCAATTGTCTGGTTCTGTGGCTCAGAATTGTACAGCAAACTTGGACTGCAGGTACTGCAAGTGATTTAGAGTTTAAAATTCTAGTATAAACTTTGGGCTACAGATCCTTGCTTGTATTTTCAGTACACTGGACCCATATTTTAAAGTTTGTTTTATATATATTATACACTATTTTATATTCTCATTGGTTCTTACTTTATTGTCGAACTGCTTACAGAATTGGTACATACAAGCTTCAGTTTGTAGAGCACCCACCCAAAGTACTGTCTGGTAATACCTGTCTGATATTTGCTGTTTGCTACATATTCTTATTGTGGGCTGCTTTATCCTCCAACTCTCACCTTTTTGATTGAGTGTGATGCCTCAGTATGTGTCATGCCTACTTTTGGCTCAAAGGTAGAACGGTAGACCCAACTCTTGTACAAGGCCTTATGTTTTTCATAGGTCTTATAGTTTTTTTTATTCCTTTGTGCCTTCTATTGATCACAACAGTTTTTGGCAGTTATTATTTAGTTTGGCTTTTGGCTGCAGTTCCTTTTCTGACAGTTCCATTTGTGTGTTTTTTTTTTTTTTTTTTAGTTTATGGTAAACCAGTCATTGGTGGCTCCGCAGCACAGAACCAGCAGAATGGCAATCTACAAATGGACACTTTAGTAGATGGACAGACCAAATCCAGCAGTCCAGAACCAGACTCTGAGACACCAGTATCCAGCAGCGAAAACCCAGAGACAGAAAGGATTCCCCGTCCTCTCAGCCCTACCAAACTTCTGCCATTTTTAACCAACCCTTACCGTAACCAGAGTGATGCTGACCTAGAGGCTCTGAGAAGGAAACTGTACAATGCTCCCAGGCCTTTAAAGAAACGTAGCTCTATAACAGAACCAGAAGGACCCAATGGGCCAAACATACAAAAGCTTCTGTATCAGAGGACTACCCTGGCTGCTATGGAGACCATCTCTGCTCCCAAACAGACCACTGTGACGTCGATCTCTGAGAGCTCTGCAGAGACTCAAGGTTTGCAGGTCTCTACAGACATAGAGGCCGAAGCCCCCTCAGAAGATTCCTCTTCTCTGCATGTCCTGGACATTCCTCCACCCGAAGAAAATGCTGACATGTTTACTGAGGACATAGAGATACCTTCACCAGAGCTAGGTCCAGACAGTATTCCTGAGGGAATTCCCTTCCCAGGTGTTCCATCCCCAGGTGTTCCATCCCCAGGTGTTCCTTCCCCAGATGTTCCATTCCCAGGTGTTCCATCCCCAGCAGAGGTGGAGGTGACTCAGGATACAGTTCAGCCCCCAGATACCTACGTTGAAGAGTACCCACCCTACCCACCACCCCCATACCCCACTGGAGGAGACCCAGAAAACATAGCAGAGGACATTAACATGCACCCTCCAGAGATCACAGAGCAATTCCTTCTCCCTCCTGTAAGTAATATTATCCTTGCTTCATAAACCTCTAATGATATTTCTTAAATAAAACCATTTTCATTTGACATAATTATGTCATCATTGGATTTGTGCATCTCAATACAATGCAGACAGATCATAGCTAGTGGAAGAGACCAGCTGGGTGCTGCAAAAATTACAGCACCCTGTCTTGGTACTCCTCTTAAGTGCCATCAACCCTGATGCATACACTGGGTGTAGAGATCTGTCTAGACAAGTTGGTGTTCTTAGGTTGCATGTAACATCCACATGCTAAGCATCCATATTTGAAAGTTACTAAAAACACTGAAAATCAGTAATTTGAAAGACAGTCCAAGGACAGTCAGGCTGGGGAAGAAAAGGCTAGATGATGTTTTCAGGGAGTTGGTTTGCTACAACAGGTCTGTCACAGAGATCTAATTACAGTGCATCGGGTCTAAATATGGTGCATGCTAAACTAAA
>NC_092861.1:146551705-146572790 GCF_032062135.1 Pyxicephalus adspersus | reverse complement strand
GATTAATAATCAATTTGTTTCATTCCCCAGGGAAAGAGGACAAACTTGAGGAAGAACGGATCAGAGAGAATCAATCATGGGATGAGAGTGAGGTTTAATCCTCTTGCTCTGTTGCTCGATTCCTCATTGGAGGGAGAGTTTGATCTCGTGCAGAGAATCATCTACGAAGTAAGTAACTTGTAGTTTTAAAGAGGAATTAAAGCCAAAACTGCCTTAAACAAAAAAACACACCTTCAATCCCGCAGGGCAGTCCGATCTATCCAGAGGTCTGTTCCGTTGAATCCCGCGCCTTTCCATCATCAGTCTGCGCGTGGCTCCGCCATCTTCTTCCCTCCTTCCTGTTCTTCCTACGTCACCCGACCCAGCCGCGAGATTGGGTGATGTAGGTTGGAGAAAAAAAAACTTGCTGATCTCACTGCACGTGAGATTGCCAAATTTTCTTTTCCACGAAAAGGCTCCTTCTACGCATGCCGGAGATGCTCAGGCATGCACAGAAGGAGCACCCAAGAGCCTCCCAGGGATGCCTGACGTAGGTATCCTGGGAGGCTTTGTACTCCCATGCACTCTCGATCGCTTAGACGAAAAAAAAAAAAAGAGGTTGCAAAAAAAAAAAAAAAAAAAAAAAAAACAGAAGTTACATTACATACATTATTTTGGTAAATGCAACTAGGACAGATGTTTGTCTCAACATATTATTAGGCAGCATCATCTTTATAGAGCCTAGACATTCATTAACTTCAAGAGCAAGAGATATATATATACACACACATACATATATATATACATACATACACATATGTGCTGCTATTAGTGGTGGTCCTTGCAAATGTTACTCTGAACCTGGAAGCACAACACCTTATTCCAGACAGATCCACAGATTATCATTCCTTGGTGCTCTGAAAATTAGATCTGCACCTTCCCTTATCAGTAAAAACAGAATAATAACATTTTATTTTCTTCTTTGGTTAGTTCATTGTGATTTCTAAACCTTTCTTTATATTTACTTTTTTATTATTATCTGGAAAACCTCCTTGTTCCCCTTTTTGTCTTTGGGGTAATAAATGAAGCTTGACTTTAGCACAGACTTTGATGGATGGGTTTTATTGTGTTTATGCTAATAGTGTGCAGTGCGGCTGCTCTCGCTGCATGGGAGCAGAGAACAGCTATTACGGTAATGTTCTAGAATAGTCTTTTGCTATTACGTTACTTCCCTGTAGTGAATTTGGAAAGGGGGACAGTTTTTGCAACCAATAAACTTTAAAGAAGACCTGAGCTTTTAGAAGTTGTGCTTATAAAAAAAAGGCAAACAGAGGATGAGGACTAATGATCTTTTGCCCTAATGACTTATTTTTTTTTACTTTACTTTGACTTTTTGTTTTATTCTGCACAGTTTTTTTGTGTGAAAGTGGTCTTTTCAGTAGGGAAAAACGAAGAAAATACAGATCCACAAAATAGATAAATCAAAAAGGAGGGGGGGGTTGGTGTGGGGGAAGGTCTACGCATGGCAGGTTCTCAGGTACACCCTCCTCTCCATGAAGAAGAACCGTGAGCAACACTGTAGTGACCTCACTCTTTTTGCTGAGACTAGCGATGCCTTAGATGTTCTTACACTTCTAATATACAGCTCTGAGGCTCATGTGCTCTCACTTTTTGGTCAGGTCAGCTTTTGGGTTCCTATTATCTAAAATGAATCTAAATATTTGTAGGCAGCACCAGTATTATTTTAGACTTGTGTTATGTCTTTTATTCCTTATTATTAACAGCGATATTGTTTTCAGGTTCAAGACCCCAGTGAGCCCAACGACGAAGGGATCACAGCACTTCACAACGCAGTTTGTGCCGGTCACACAGAAATCGTTAAATTCCTTGTACAGTTTGGAGTGAATGTGAATGCTGCAGACAGCGATGGCTGGTAGGCTTATAGTTATTTTCATTTATTTTTCTGCTGTATGGTGAAAAAAAATGTAGCAAATGCCATTGCTGCCTTGTCTTTAAAGGTGCTAGTACCAGGCCTACTTTTCATCCATTTCTTCATATGTTAAATCTTCCATATATGTTTAATTGTACAACTTTAGGCACCCAGGGCGCCTTGCACATATCTGCCTTTTATTATGAAAGTGAGTGGGATACTCTTAGATGTAATTTGTAGCCAGGTGCATCAACAGGAGTCCTGCCACCCACCCTCTGGCCCCTGGAAACAGAAAAACAAATGTCCCTTTGGTTTCTATTTCCATATACCTTATGTTGGCAGCAGCATCTAAACAAACTGTTTGCCACTATAGCATTTGAGAGTTTGTCTGTTGGCCACTAGATCTTTAGATATTGGATATGAGTTATCCAAACCCCTGTAAAACTGCACCATTATTCCTAATAACAGATGTGATAATCTGGATACCACAGGGAAAAGCTTGCACACCTGATCCCTTTTCCATTCAATTAATTCTGAAGCACTGTTCTCCGAGCACTTCCTGCTCCACAGCTGTCATCTGATAGCAAAAATAGAATCACAATATAAGCAGGAGATAAAGGGCAGCCTTGTACGTGACCAGTTCAGGGGAGACATAAGGGGCCTGATAGATCGAACACTAAGATTCGCCAAAACCTCATGCAGTTATGATGGGTTTGTAAAGTTCATTACAGGACTTTAATTACATTTGAGCATTCTACATTTCTGACTTGAATATTGACTGCGACCATTCTGTTATAGTTCTGTGCAAGTCAAAGCAGAAATGTAACCTTTTATGTATCTGTATTGTAAAACAACTTTGTTTTTTCTAACCTAAGGACCCCGCTGCACTGCGCTGCATCATGTAACAATGTTCAGGTGTGTAAATTCCTGGTGGAGTCTGGAGCCGCAGTATTCGCCACAACATACAGCGACAGACAGACGGCAGCAGATAAATGTGAAGAGATGGAGGAAGGCTATAGCCAGTGCTCTCAGTTTCTCTATGGTGAGTGTCCACTGTGCAATTTTGAGTGGTGTGAACAGTATCATGTGTATTGTGACACCCACATAATCTGATAAGTCTGTGATGGGCTTCAAAAAGCTGACATCAGACATAATTCTTTCTGTGGTAGTATTTTTCACATATTTAGTTCAGTGACTTAGAATACACACCCCTTGGGTCCCAAGGTAGGCAGTGACCTGAGTACAATATGGATGCAGCTCATAAGCATGTCAACATCCTTTAACTTTATGGGTGCTATCCAGTTTCCTAAAGGGTTCATAAGTAGGCTTTAAATATCATTTGTTAGCAAGCCCCTGGATACACTTCAGGTCAGTCCTTTGTACAAGCCTTAATTGAATTTGCATAGAACTTCTTTTTGGAGGGGTGATTGCATAGAACAGAACCGGAGCCCATATCTAGCAGCAACACTGCTCCTCATCACATTTAAGGGCTGTAAGCTGCAATATATTACCATTTTGTTTTTTTGATTTAGATACACTTGAACTAATAATGCTGCATTATATATATGGCTTTTACTTAGGTTCAGAGTGTCTGAACTTCAGAATTTAACACACTTTGTAGGCACTGACAGGTTTTCTATATTGTTGAAGTTGTATTACTTTTTTGCTACAGTCACCATGTGGCCAATTTAAATAATGTGGCCTGACTTCCGTAGCAAAGTCATACGCAGTAAAAATTTATAATCCAGATGGAAAGCTATTCCTATCCTTGCTTGTGATTTTACAGAGTAAGGAGTGTTGTTGTCCCCCCCACCCCGTATGTTTGTATAATAGCAGCCCCGGTAGACTGCTTATAATGAATGCCTGGAATGTGGCAGATTATAGGCCTCTAGCTTTCACTCTGCCTTGGGCTGAGAAAATAATTAACTTCTGATTAGATTGCTTACTGCCAGGATGCAAAATTTACCCATTACTAGACGGGAGCAGCAACTGTGAGCAGCATGCACTTTTACAAGTACTTATCTGTCTTGTATCAGTCTGTGACTGTTCAGACTTTGTGTCCGGGGTTACCTATACACGACTGGTACTCCACAAATGCAGTGGGAATCGGGACCAGTCTGGGATTTTCCATCCTACACATGTGATATCCAACCTCAGGAGCCATCTGATTAGAGTAAATAAGTAGAGATTCAATCCATGTAAAGTGGGTTTTTGTCTTTCTTACTTTGAACTGACCATAGGCCTTGCTGTTTGATGTCAAGAGAAGAAATATTTTAACATTGGCCCTTTTACCTCCAACGACCGCAAGTGAAGGGGAGAGGGGTGCCGCTCGCTCATTCTCCCCCTCCTCTCTTCATGGAGCTGTATGTACAGCACTCGTTCATGCATTGTTCAGTCTTTTGTGAAAGATCCTTTCCAACAATAAAAGTCCAATGTCTAACCCAGCCTAACATTCCACTTTTTTAGGAGCTGATTCACTTAACGACTAGAGACAGTTCACTAAGGCAGCATACACACGGTAAATTTGTCTCTGAAAATGATCTTTTGTGATTGTTTCCAGAGACAAAAGAGTGATAGATGAACGAACGAGCAGTGTACACACAGCACTGTTATGTCTGCTCCCCACAAAACAGGGCCTAGCGAGCAGCACCCCACTGTGCTCTGCTCCCAACTTGTCTTGCAGTCAATCATGGATTCTTTGCGATGGATCCATGAATTACATCGGGCGAGATGTTGCCCGATTGTTCATTTCGGGCGAGAATCATCTGACGTGTACATAGCCTAAGAAAATGTAATGTTTGCTTAGCTTAGTTAATAAGATAAAGCTGCGTTCACTTAATTTATACAATCACATGCAAGCAAAAATCCTGTTTCTTTTTAATTACCCCTGCACACAGTTAAAGTGTTTTAATAGTGAAAATTCTTCATCTTCACTAACTGAAATGAACATTAACTTTGCAAACTGTAAAATATGTTTAGAAATTCATCTCTATTCTTTCTGTACCAACTGCCAAGGATTTCATATGAATATAGTATCAGAATAATGAAAGCATTTCCCATTCCAAATCCCAGCTTCTCTTAAATAGAAGCCAAAATGAATATTTGTTTTAGGTGTTTTTCCGTAAGAGATGTATTAACACCATCAATAATCATTACAGCAGTGCATCATCAGATATCGGCATTACTCCCACAAACGAGCTTTGTAACGAATGTAAATATTTGCACTCGGACTTGGCTTGCTCAGATAGACTTTAATCAAAAGCTGTTTTACAGATTAGCGGTGGTGCAGTGAATCTATGAATGGTCTTTGTGAAACTGTCCTCCATGCACAGAAAGAGAGAGGTGTGTGTGTGTGTGTGTGTGTGTGTGTGTGTGTGTCAAAGACTGGTCCTTTAAACTGAATTACCTGCTCACTGTACTGTATAATCTGCTGGGGGGCCAAATCCTGGTATCAGCTTTGTTGCTAAGCTGCAACCCTAATCTGCAAATAGGCTTAACACATTCTAAAAGTTGTTTACTGCATCGCAAGAAGTTCAAAATCTATCCCTTTTTCCTTTAAAAAAAAAAAAAAAAAACCGTAAGCATATAATTTTGTAAGATTGGGGTAAAATTGAATGGCTATATAAGCTATTCTTAACCATGTTTGCTTCAGAAGTTGCTGGAGGTTCCCTGGGCTGTGGAAATTTTCTTCCAGTCTGATGGCACGTGCATAGTTACTATTGTATACCTCCACTATGCGTGAGCAATTTTCTTACTAACAATGCAGTGCTCAACCCAGAAGAAAAAGTGGGAAGAAATTGTAGACCGGTGGCAGCTCTGGTAATGTGACCCAACTCATCAGTAACCACCCAAAAACAGCCAGGTAGATAATGAAAAGTGCTGGGTGGTGCGCCTTGCTAAAAGAGACTGGATAGCAATGTCACAGGGGCATCCTTCCCTATAACCCATAATAAATTGGTTTTGGCAGCAGAAAGGATTCCCAGCCCTGGGATAGACATATTTGTATAGACACAGCTTCTCTCGCATACCTGGTGGGTAATCTATGGCAATTGTGGTGAAATATTCAGGGTCCTTAGTGTAGCTTGGCATGGATTACTTTGTTTGGTAGGATTAAGGAAGACTTTTTTGCATTTAAGCGCAAATTTAGCAAAAGTACTCCATTTTTGTACTATGATGGTTTATAGTATGGATAACGCTAAATGTTAACAGTCACTCCATTGTTTTTTTTTTTTTTTCATTATTGGTTTTGACATTACCATCTTTTACAGTTATGTGACATTGGCTCAGTTGCATTGTACCAGTCCAAGGTCTGCACTGTCAGGAGGGCTACCTATTAAAAATGACAATGTCCCACCCACCACAGTGTTCAACCCAGAATTTTTTTTAAGCTGGGTGGAAGCCCCTGTATCGTGTCCCAACTCTTAAGTTACCACCAAATAACAGTCAGGTGGTTACTGAAAAGTGCCGGGTGATGCGCATAGCTAAAAAGAGCTGGGTAGAACACTGCACCAATATCCATTCTGCAGGCTGTCCTCTCCAAAGCACCCACCTAGAACACATGCAAACCCATAGTCGCTGTTTACCGTGCTCTGTATGGGAGCTGACATAAGATTAAAGCTAAACTTTGGTGAAGAAAAAAAGAAATCCCTGAGCTGATTTAAATATGACTTTACATTGCATGGACTTCCTCAACAACTGGCTGCACACATTGCCCATGACAGAACGTTTTGTGCTGCTTGCTGGCATATTGTAAAGTTCCTACTGTTTATAAATATGTTTTGTACATATTGTCATTGCTTAGATTCTGGGATTGTATTCGATTTTATTTATTCATTTATATTTTCATGTTTTGGAAAATTTCCAGAATTCATTGTCTTGTCTTTGAACAGTCTTTATCTCTAAAAAAAAATGATTTTACCATTGACTGTAGCACTCTGTTTTTTTTAAGGTATGGCTACTCTGTATTTCTGCTAACCCGTTTCTAAATGTTGATTTTTAGGGGTCCAAGAGAAAATGGGAATTATGAATCGTGGTGTCCTCTATGCCCTCTGGGACTATCCGGCAGACAGTAATGATGAGATCAGCCTGAAGGAAGGCGACTGCATGACCATAGTACGGCGGGAAGACGAAGATGAAACTGAATGGTGGTGGGCGCGTTTAGGAGACAAGGAAGGATACGTCCCACGCAATCTCCTCGGGGTATGTACTTCCACTACATGGCTTCAGATTTGGTGGAAAGTAAAACTCTGGTTATACTTCCTACTCTGCATACGTACATTGTATTGCTACAAATACCCAAATGCATATCAAAGGATTCTTTACTTTCCTTCCAATTCTTAGATTTACACAGGACAGCTTTGACTCTTCTGTGCTTCAGTTCAGGTACACAGGTCTTCCCTTCCCAAGCCAGTGACTGGGCAGTAAAGGAAAAGCAGCAGACTGATAAAGGCTTCTGTGGTACTCCCATATCTCTATCGGTCTTCATATTTGTTAGTACATAGGCACTGCAGCTTAACTGACTTCTTGTGCTGTTCCCCACACTACCAGTGTGAGCTCAGCTTTACTCAAGCTGATATGATAGCAAACTATGGCTCGGGTCCCCTGGAGCATTTATTCAATGGTAGGGTTCTTGTGTTTGTATAAATCATATTTTAAATACATGAGGCTACAGAAAAGTGTGAAATGAGATCATGGATGCATTAAAAGTCGATAAACCAATAACAATGTTTGTTTCTCTTTTCCAGCTCTATCCAAGAATCAAACCAAGGCAAAGAAGTTTGGCGTAGATAACAGTACAACCATACAGCCGGGAAACATCCAGATATCTGCACCAATTGAAGGAAAAATGTGGCTTTTTATTGAATAAATGAAGGATTGCAAATTACGCTGTGTCAGCGACTGCACAAATATCCACAATGCACTGGACTTCTAAATGGCCAGTGCATGTCTGACTGTAGGCTGTCACCAGTGGCAGTCCAGGCTGCTCTCAGCTGGGTCCACAAGCTTGACCCAGTTGCTATTATTAGAGAGGTAACCATTACTACGCCCTTCATAAATCTCCTCTCCAACATCATATATGAAGAGTACACAGACCCATCTATGGGATTATACTTGTTACCTGAATGGTGGACTCATTACTTTTTTTTTTTTTTTTACATCTCACTAACATAAATGTATGAACTGGACCATATAGAAGACTTCAGTATTTTACTAAAACATTATTATATATTTATTTTTTTCTCATTCGCAAAATATGTAGTTTAGAAATGCTGTGTAAACTCAAAAAAAAGTTTTAATAAAAAAAAAATGTCACATTGTAATGTGGAAAGATTCCATTTAGTCTTCCGTGGTTTTGTTTTTATTCTTCAGCTACTTCTCCTTTATGGAAACCTGAACAAAGAGAAATCTATTATGGGAACCCCCCTACACTCCCATCCCCTGGCCTCTATACTCTTTTTATATGCATATTATACATATGTTATACAGATACCTGGGATCATGTTAAACATTTTCTGTGTACATTTCCCATATTTATCCCGAACAGAATTATTCTTTATGATGTTATTATAGAAGATGTCTTTATGGATGGGAGATTGAAAAACTTGAATTGTTTGATTAATTTAGCAAAAGACTGAGAAGAGCTGTGACAGGCATGTTAGCTCATAACTAAAATTTGATTCTGGATGACCGATAAACATGAAACGTGACTGCGTTTGGGCCTAGTAATTGGCTGCTGAGGCCCAACAATTGCATCATGGAAGAGGGAAGGTGCAACACCTTTAAAAAAAAAAAAAAAAAAAAAAAAAAAAAACTGCCCTTTTAAGTTTTTATTGCCTTGAATAGGAGCACAGAGCTTCCCTCCAGCTCTTGGATACTCCTTTTGTGCATGCCAAAGGAGCAGTTTTTCCACTGATGGGAAAGCGATGCCGATCTCACGCATGTGCAGTGAGTTTGGCTTCCCCCCCCCCCCTTTAATGCAAGAATCTTAGTGGTCAATAAATGCTTTGCTTTTTAAATAAATTGCATGTAAAATAGATACAAAGGACTTGACAAAAGAATTCACATTTTGTACTCTTGAGTGTTTTTTGGATTTCTCCTTTGCTAAACCTCACATTAGTTCAGGCAGAGTATAAAACAAATAACGTACATGTACAGTGTTCTAACCTTTCTGGTACTTGTCCATAGCAGTGACCAGGCCAATTAACTGAGCCTACAGCTAATAACCAGAACCCAGGAAAGCATCCAAATATTATTTTTTCTTTATTAATCACTATTTCAAAATCATCTTGCATAACATATTGAACAAGTTTTGTATTATATAAATAAATCTGTCCCAAACACAGTTTATCTCTGCTTTTGCATAGATTATCTTCTAGTAATTTGATTATGAAAATATCCCTGAATGCTAAAACCGAGGTCATAAACAAGCAATTCCCCCACCCACTGCCACCACCACCTAATCCAGCCTATTACACTACACCTAGGAAGGCGGCCATTCTGTACGAGGTGAACCAAAGGGTAATGCAGCATTATTGGCTCACGGGGAAGCAAAGCCTTTGCAATGATTCATATTTATTGGTTTCTAGCGATCTGGGGCAGTGAATTGCTTTGGCTCACAACAGTCTGCCGCTGCGGTGGTAACTGTGGTTGCATAATAAAGTTAACCTGTTGATGGCTTTGTAAAGTATGTTTTGCATCTGCGCCAACCACTTTGTATTATGTGGCCAGTATAGGTATTGGGAGTGCCTGGCAATGATCATTGGCATGGTGGAGACAAGTTAAATTCTTCCCTAGGTTGCAGCTTTCAGTAGTGAGAAATTATGGAGATCAGCATGCCTTTTGGAAAATACTAGTTGTCTGGCTGTCCTTCAGATCCAGATTAGAAGCCTGATTCTCATATTAAGGTCACAAAGTGCTCGGCGATGGCAGTCATTGGATTCCACAAGACAGGTTCCTTAAAGAGACACTGTCACTGTTACCACTCAGGGCAAAGCCCCAGTCTCTGTAAAGGGGCAACCCCTCCTTGAATACCTGCTTCTCCCCTAGAGCCCCATCACTGGTTTAGCCATCAAATATCTGATGCTTCAGGGTAGAGAAGAGAATGTGACCTCTTCTCGTAAAAGTGCTTGAGTCTAGATGGCATTCACTTGGCCTGAGCACAGTCACATAACATCACTACTACCCCTAGCATCCGCGACCATCTGACTATCACTTACTGTGATAAAGGCTCAATTTGAGAGGGGGCACTGGCAGGGTAAGTAGCACAAAGACTCTTTGACTTTGCCCTGAGTGTCTCTTTAAAGCTGACACTAGGTTCCTCATGCTTAAACAAAAACTTTTTCTATAGCATTATAAGCAAAACCAATAAAAAAGGCATTGTAAACATTCATCAGTGACATAAAAGGCATTTAGGTGGAAGGCGAACAGAAGAGAAATCTGAGTATATGTAGCAATATTGCCCTTTCCATATAATGAATAATACACCAAAGCACCAGTAGAAGGCACCAAACCTGAGTGTAATTGGCTTCATCAGCTTGGTGTTAGGGCACATGTATGAAGAGAATATATACAACCTCTCCTTGTAAAAGTGCAAAATGTCTAAAACTTTCATATTAGGAAATTCTATTGTCAGTGCCTTAAGGTGTAGAAGCAGGAAGCTCAGCAAAAGTGGCAAGCATCTAGTATTTTCATAATGAGAAAGTGGCCTTCATGCTTCCTTGGTGATAGGTTCCCTTTAAGTCCCATTGCTGTTATGAGGTTCTTCCAACACTTTTCTTAAAGGCACTGGGTCAGATACATATCAGGAAGGTTCCTTGCAGTCGGTGTTCTCTTTGGGTGTATTATAGTTTGGTTTTTTTTTTCTGGTCTGCTGATTACATGACCGTGAACGTCATCCACTGAAAGAAGAGACAAATACAATTCAGTTGTATGTATTATTAGTCATTCGGAGGGAATGCACATAATGAAAAAGTATTTATTTTGCTTGTGTACTGCAGACAATCACTATGAAGAATGTTCTGGTATGCTCTCCTATGCAGATCCCTAAGCATCCTAGAAAGAGGTGAATGCTGAATGGGGACAGATGAAGTTCTGTGTGTTGCATGGAAGGGGAGATGGTATTGGAGGGTTTAGAAGATGCCCTATATTGGTATTGTCTGGGACTAATTACTCCCCAGTGATATGCTTTAACATGAGCCAGACACAAATAGACTATTTTTGGCTTTTTTAAGCCATAGTGGGGTGAAGGTATGTCTCCCGGGTGCTATGGTGGGACCTGCCAATTATCCAGTGTTGCAATATTTTCATCCCACATACAGTATAGGGGCCCCTAAACCTTCATGAGCTGTCATACATGTATGAATATCATCTGTCTATGTATATAGTAGCACAGGGACTGTATGCATTTGCATTAGTGCAGAGCACAATGTAAGTTTTAGTCGGGGCTAGTTGTAAATTGATTAGATGCTTCAAGCAATTTAATTATGTAAATATAATAGTACATTATAAAATTTTAAATTTTGCAATACAAATACGTTTATGTTTATCCTCATTAGGGTCATTCACATATTTGCATTGCCATAATACTCATTCTGAATAGCAGTCCAGTGCATCTTCTCCAGCACACAAGTCTGCACCGCAGGGCAACCCATTATACTGCATGGTAATGCATATTGTAAATCCCCTTAATATTTCTGGGAATTCGATTATAATTCAGATTATTACTAATATTGTTATGCAGTATCTATATAGCACTGACATATTACAAAGCGCCGTACAAAGTCCATAGTCATATCACTAGCTGTCCCTCAAAGAAGCTCACAATCTATTGTCCCTACCATAGTCATATGTCATTATTATAGTCTAAAGTCAATTGTGGGGTGGAAGCCAATTAACCTTAACTGCATGTTTTTGGGATGTGGGAGGAAAACCACAGAAACACTGGGTGGGAGATTCTGCAAACTCCATGCAGATCATTGCAACTGGTACAAGGAACTGTAGGTGATCCTCTGTCCTATGTACATTGGGGGTCCTGCTTAGATCTACAGGCAGCTTTTTAATGTACAGCAACCTTAGGTAGGTTCTTTTAAAGAAGAGAATGCAAATCCACCAAATATATAGTACCATAGATAGACATTGGTTACTGGCACTTTTTCTGCTAACCATTCCCCACTATGTCCAAAACCACCAGAAGTCAATATTTATCAAATAATAAAATCCTGCTGTTCCTAAATGGATGATACAGTATGTGTGTCCATGGATGGAAAGTTATGTTCTTGAAAATGGGAGATTTCTGGCCATCGTTAAACACTGGGATTTGTTGCATTTACAGGCTGGCTCACCAGCAATGGATACCTTCACCTTTCTTCCCTTCTTCCTCTATTGGATGATCTTTGGCATTCATCCCAGCACATGCAAGTGAAGCCGGGAATGCCGGCAATAATGCATTCACCTGTCCCTTTCTGCAATAATGACCTGTCTGATCATACAAACTTAATAGGGAACTTTAACCTCATGACCGATGGTTTATATTCCTCGGTTCGGTCCTCCCCAGTATTGTATCATCTAAAGATTTATTATAAATAGAAACTATATTCTAGGTTATACTTACAGAATCCAAGGAGAGAGGCACCACTCCACTGTTATCTGTATCCATCTGCTTGAAAAGTTCTACAGATATAAAACAAGATCAGTGTAAGTGAAAGTCTAGGGATGCTTTGAATATAATAAAATTAGAGAAATGTTGTCAGGAGATTGCTTTATATCCCAAAGATTGTACAAATCATTCATTCTCATCTTTTATCCTGCAATGATATAATCATGCTTAGGATGGCCATATGTGTGCCAATTTCAACCACAAGAAAAACCATAGGGTGATGTTTATGTATGTCAGAGACGTATCAAATATAGGTTTTATTATTCTGGCCAGACATACGATTCATTTAGATTTCTACTTACTGAACATAGTTTCCAGGCGGATGAGACATCTTACAAAGTTATCAAAGTCAATGGAGAAATCTTCATCAGCAAAGCGAGCTACAAGCAGCTGGTGGATCTGAGAATTCAGCTTGAATCCTGAAAAGGAAATGACAAGGATCAATAATGTATCAGATTAATCCAATTATTCTATACAAAGCAAAACCCAAGCAAATTAGGTGATTTGTTCAATTTACGGGTTTCAGCCATCTTGATTGGACAGGATAGAATATTGTAACTCCTGCACATGCATGGGAGTTTATTTATTCCACCACTGTGGTATAGTGGACCTCACCTGTCCATATAATCTTCACACCCCCTTATACACATTTACTGACCTGCTGCCTCGAGGGCTTTCCTCATCTCGGTGGTGTTCATTGTTCCAGACCGGTCCACGTCAATGCTGCGGTAAATTTTCTAAAGCCAAGAAAAAAAACACATGTGTTCCATTTCCAGCCAGAAGATGGCAGCACAGAACTTTAGGCATTTAAGTACTAAACCCAAGAACTAAAATCTATTGGCTGCATTAGTCTTCTTTGCTACTATATTTTCACTTGATGATCCTGCATGTAACACATTTTCTGTACTGGGGTTACAATGCTTGCTCAATGTACTATATCTATGGAGAAGCAGCATTATCACGCTCAGACAGCCAACCAAAAACCTTTATATTGTTTGCAATCCTTTTTTGATAATTCTTATGGTCGTGACCAATGCAGACAACATTGCAATTTAACAATACAGCCCTGGTTCAGGATCCACCCCCAGTCTGAGAATGGATGAGGAAGGAATACCGCCACAATAACAAAGTCATCCTTCTGCTCTTCTCTCCTGGCATGGCAAGCTGCATAGAAATTGGGCTGCCCATTTTTGAAGGGGTCTAAAGGGACCGAGACATCACAGGCTCACTGGTAAACTAAGCCTCAAGCCTTCAATGTCCATGTTTTTGATCTTTCAATGCTTCCCTGGCCACTGCAGGTATTCTACATTTTCAGGTGTGCAAATACCTGTTCGGCATGCTCTCCCAAGCTTTATGTTGCTACAGGAACCCTAGCATGCTGATTGATATATAAACAATGAATGTATATTACATTTGGGGCTCCACCTGGCATCTGTGACCCCCTCTTCCTGTAATCCAAAATTGCTGCTCACGTTTCCTTCCTTATATGCAGAGTACAGACGGGGAATCTAGTATAATAGCTATACCTTTTCCAATACCCAGTAAATCCGTGAATTAAAATAAAAGACCAAAAGAATAACTAATTTTAATTCTATCACACATCTTCAATAGTAGCCATATGCCAAACCAAACCACATGCCATAACCATACTGCCAAAAAAGAATAAATAAATAATCCTTACCTGGTATTTCTGCAGTTTGGACCAGAGGATGTTAAATTCTTTTAAGCCCAGTTTTCCTGACCCATCCGACTTTAATATTGTAATAAGTTAAAGAAAAAGATAAAATAATCTTATTGGCTAATACTGTTTAACAAAAACAGTTCCACTGTGCAAAATGATTTCTGCAGCTTTCACCAATCCCCTGTATATCATCAGAACTGGATTTCCATCATCTTCTCAAGGATCAAAATCCTAAAGGGGCAATTAAATCTTTTTTAGCTTGCCATCAGGCATATTTTATTACCCAACCATTTATTTATTCTTCTGAGCACCTTGGAGAGTTGGTGTCCTCCAAAATATCTACTGCCTCCTTTACCATAATCATTTCTCGTTCACTACTTTGTCTAATTCCTTTCTATGGATTGTTCACAAGGATAGAGATCTAGGTGTTCCAAACACTAAACATTGTAGGAGGGTGATTAAACCTGCCAAAGTTGTATTTCAGTTAGACTTTCCCAATAAAACAGGTAAGGAATATAGAAATCCTGCACTGGAAAAGACGGCATTCTGCCTGTGTATTGTAAAATGGGTTCAATATATTTCAGTATACATGAAGGATACGTCCAGCAGATCCACGATGGTCTTACACGTCTCCAAACTGAATCCATCAGATTTAATATCAGTCTCTGACAAGTGAAAAAAATAGTTACAATTACTTCATCAATTATCAGTTATCAATTCATTTAACTAAAATCATGTGACATCTATAGGTAATGTGATTTCCATGCTTTGCTTTATTCATAACCTGGAAGACCTGCAATGCTTGTGTTAAGCTGATGCCATAGGGCGGGGTTTCAAACTCTGGCCCGCGGGCCAAATCTGGAACACAACGTCCTTTTTTTGGGCCCCCAAAGGAATCCTAAATATGGCTGGCCTGCGGCTGCATTGAAATAGCGCCGCTACTACAATTCCCGGCATCACTTGCGTCTATAGACCAGTGAGCTCTCTGCGTATGCGTGGCCCCGCATTGGACTGTTTTATAGATGCAAGTAATCCAGGGAGTTGTAGTAGCGGCCCTATTTCAATGAAGAGGGAGTTCCAGCGGCGGGCCACTCATAACATTTGGCCCTGCCTTGGCCGTGTCTGGGATTTCCAGCACTCCCCCTCAGCTGTTTTTCTTGCTACTCCAAGGCATGGGCTTGAATGGTTGGATTTTCGTAGAAGAATAATATTATTATTGTTAGCCTGTGCAAAAAGGTTACCATTGAATTTTTACTCAGAATGCTACAAATAGAGAAAGAGAAATAAGATTTTTTCTTAAATAAAATGTAAAAAATCCTTATGCCTCTCTCTCTATTATAAGCTTGTTCCAGATTGAATGTAAAGCAAAACCTCTTTGGTTCCATATGAAACGGTTTTATATCTAATGAGAAGGAAAAACTTCCTCAATTTTTTCAATAAATTTCAAGGTTGGCCTGCGACTTAGTCTAAGTTTTTAATTTTGAAAGCCCACTGTGTATTTGAGTTTGACACCCCTGCCATAGGGCATGAATATATTTTTTGGGAGCTGAATTCGTATTAATGGGCTGGCTGGTCCCCACCATACAGAAAGGAATAGTACATTGCACATCTATGCAGCCACACTCTGGCAGCTGCAAAAATATCAATAGCTGCTTGTAGTGTGAAGTAATTGTTTCTCAAAGTTTACAACCAACACTCTAAAATCAGGTTTAAGTTTGTTTCTAACAGCTTAGAAACATCTGTTATGTGCTTACATTAGCAGACTGCTATGTCATTGCACCCATAAAAGAGAGCAAAGATATAATTTCAGTGTTGTGAACTATAATGATGAATTACTCCACAGTGCCTACAGTTTCACTGATCAATGAGGACTTATTTTAAAGTTTTAAAAAATAGCAAACAAAGCTGGTATATCAAGACTTTATTTTACTATACAGGAAATGACCAGGACATGGGCATTCTAGCAGAATCAACAGCCACCTTTCTGTACTTGTAGAAAATATACTTAGGTATGGTGGCTGCATTTGTTTCCTTACCTTAGGCTATGGTATATTAGGGTACAATAACTGAACATTATGTTCTTAAGCTCAGACACATTTTAATAAATACAGAAGTAAACCAAAGAAGCAGTACAGAGTCAATGGGCTTAATGGTGGCCTCTAAATAAATATGGAAGTAAACCAAAGAAGCAGCACAATGCCTATTGGCTCCTAAAGATTCTGGAAAATCTTCCTGGAATAGGCTTTTGTAAATTGTAGGTAGGTTGTATTAGTGGTGCATTGTTACCTCTCAGGGATAACTATATGTGCTGGTATTTACTTGTATTCTATCCCTGTCACAACAGACATTTCAGCCCTGTGCTAAGCAGTATGACCCCCATGATGATAATCATTCCTGCCTCAGCTCAGTGCTGATAAATGGCCCTCTGTCTGGGGTAATTATTATTAATAATATTATTATAAATAATAATAAACATGATTTATATAACACCAACATATTACGGGTAATCTATTCATTTACAAACTCCCTAAATTCATGTCAAACAGACAGCACCTTCACTGCTTTATGTTTGGGGCACCTTTCATCACTAGGACAGCATTACCAATACTTTGGCTCTGATAGGGAGAGAATACAAGTAAATAAAATAATCCAGCAAACCCCAAGAGGTAAAGTTGCACAATTACACCAAGATTCTATTATTACGTATAAATGCTAATGAAAAAACTGATTATTTAGTGTGTGTTCATCCTTTTATTGAATGATGTGCAGAACTGATACTCACGTCTAGAAATGACCTTTTGTAGAATTCCATACAGCTCAAACGCTGAGATCTCCTTATCCTGAGGAGAGAAGATAGACCAGTCAGAATAAAGTAAGACATCCGAAAGATCAGGAAACCCAAATACTCACATTTCAGCTCAGAAGATACATAGAAAATGTGACCGGACTTATACTGACCCCAGACAAGTCAACTGATCCCAGATCAATATTATTGCTGTTTAGAAGCACATTGATTGGGTAACATTTATCAGTGTCTTAGAAAATAATCCATCACTTATTGTTAGAATAGTACTGGAGAAAAAAATAGAGATCTGATTGGTTACTAAAAGCAATACTGACTGTCCGGGGCCATGGGGTTGATTGGTAATTGGAATATAAACCGTTCACTTGGCAAATTAAAATTATCTTCTTGCAAGGGATTTTATGCTTAGCTTTGGGATTGTGGTGAAAGTTTGGTAACTTCAACCATCTAATCACATGCAAGAAACAATCTTCTTTTTTAGGTTTCCTTACATATGATTGGATTATAATTCAACATAATATTCCTTGCAGGTGAACAGTTTATATCACTTCATTAAATCAACCCCATTATGTGCGCATTGCATATTCTTCAAATACTGGACAAGACTCATAGGGTACAAAACCTGGCAGAATCCGTACCGGACCCCCTGCCAGGTTCCTTCTGTTTAACCTATGAAAAAGGAAAGAGAAGAGAAAAGAACAGAGAGACAGACCGACAGACAGACAGACAGAGGCCCTGATTTATTAAAGTTATCCAAGGCTGGAGAGAATACACTTTCATTAGTGAAGCTGGGTGATCCAGCAAACCTGGAATGGATCTGGCCAGAATTCAAAGCATTTGCCGCGTAAAAGCAAATTATTTTAAAGAAATCCATTCCAGATTTGCTGTATGACCCAGGTTCTCCTATAATAGTCTATCTTCTCCAGTCTTGGAGAGCTTTAAAAGTGAAGAAGATGAGAGAATAAATGAAATGAGGAGGAAGAGAGAGAAATAAAAGAAAGAATAAAGGTCTCTGCACGTACTGGAGAAGATTTCCGTGCTCTCGCTATGTGCAATCCCACTGGAGAATATTTGTTTGTCTATATGACCTCTAGCTGAGTTTGCTTGGAGGAAGATTTGGTTTTCCTTATTCCAGGCACAAACATACACAAACAAGTTCACTCACTGCCAACTTGTATGTCTTTAGAATGTTAATTCATAAGAAGAATGGTCATACTGACCCAAAAAGACAAAAGAACACAAGAAGAGGGACAAGGAAGAAGGGGATAGGAGGAAGGATGAGAGAATGAAAGGAATGGTTTGGAGGACAGAGGTAAGAAGAACCCGGATTTGATATTTGGGTACCAGATCTCCAACAAAGCACTGGGTTATGTCATACCCAACACAAGAAGTCCTCCGCTGTGTCTGGGATTTACACGCAGCATTTTCATCACACTGAATCATGGCACATGCAATATGGAGCCAGCAGTTGTCAGCCATGATAAGCCAAGCAAGTAAAGAGGAGTACGAGAGCAATAGCTTCTAGGACAGATTCCATTTCCAATGGGACTAATCTACAGAAACCAAACATTGATCCATACAATCGGAGCATCCCAAAGCAATGGTGAGCCTATGATATCAGGATATGTATCATCATTTATATCGTCTGGTTTTCTAACATCTACAATGCTGCCAACATCCCCAATATACATTAGCGAATACAAAAGCAAAGAATTATGGGACTTTAAAGGCAGTAAATATCATAAAAATATCATATTTTTTTTAAAATTCCTTCATTTAAAAGTGACGAATAAAATATGCATGCCTCTTCCCGTATACCAAGTTCAGGAAGAGTCTAATTGACATTCTAACATACATGGGCTAGATACATTGTACACATTACATATGTTGGGATCGTCCTACGCGTTTCACAGACTATGTCCGCTTCCTCAGGGATGTAATTAGTACAGCTAGTAGATGTTCAGCACAAAAAGTTGTTACCAATCACCGGTATGCCTATTCCCTTGGTATGAAGACAGGCAAAAAGGTGGGATTAAAATCACAACATACAAAGATGGCGGTATCCCATATATGTTCTCCATAAAAATATTCAGTACTTCTCCAAATATTATTGGTGATGCTAACTCCATTATGGAGTTTCAACAGGCAATTATCTTCAAAAACTAGATTTATTCAAATAATTCCATCTATAGACAGACTTGCATTTGAATTATAAGGAGAACCACCATCCTCTGTGACACACCAAGTGCAAAATATCAGGATATAATAGAAAAACCTGCAGAACACCAATATGAGGAAGTCATGTGACTATCGTGTTCCAGTGGCAAAGCCAAGAAATTATTGTACAGCTATGACGGTTTGGCCTTTTTATCCTCATGTCCGATACTTATCCATCATATAAATAATAGGTATAATTCGATTTATAATAGCAAATAACCCATGATATGGTCAGAAGTATGTGGACTCTTCCAAATTAGTGAGTTTTGGTTTCTCCAGTAAAGGTTACTACAGAATGCTAAGACTTTGCACAACTCTGTGCTTCCAATTTAGTGCTAACAGTTTGGTGAGGGCATTTTTCTGTTCCTTGTGTACAAAGCCAGCTCTAAAGAGAGAGGTTTGATGAGTTTTGGGTTGAGGAACTCCAATGGCCCGTGGAGTGATATGAGGTCAATCCTACTGAACACCAATGTGATAAATTGGAAAGCCAGTTGGGAGATGGACCATAACTCTCTGCACACTAAATGGGTACAAATTCCCCTAAAAATGTGAATATTCTCTATTTTCTCTATTTCTCTATATACTCTATATTACTACCCATCGTCCTGGAATGGAATGTGCACTGATCTCCTGTGCCTACCAACTTCTGACCGAATTCTCCAGCTGCTCTATGCAAGACCCCAAAAAAACCATCTCTGACCTTCAAGCTGACTGATTTGTTCAAACAAGTGGGCAGCTAGGTCTCCTCTATGTGCAGGACTATTGTTATAGATTCTAGATTGAAAGCAATGGCTATATCGTTACAGCAAATGCAGCATACAGGAAAAGAGGAGAGCATAGGCAGAAGCTGAAAAGAGCACGCAGTGTTAGAAGCAACCATACCTCCGGTGAGATCTATGCCGATGAAAAAAATTAAACCACAACACAGGGTTAGTAGGGAAATGATGGATGAAGCTACAGAATTAAGCCAGTTTTCACCTTTGCAAATACATCAGCCTACAGTTCTCTAATAAGGGTTTTTACTATTAATATTATTAAACAGGATTTATATAGCGCCAACATATTACGCAGCCCTGTACATTAAATAGGGGTTGCAAATGACAGACCAATAAACACAGTGATTCCGGAGGAGAGGACCCTGCCCCGAAGAATTTACAATCTGAGAATTCAAAATGTGAACATGTATAAAGCTGGACTCCAGATACACAGATAAATACTCCATTAAAGAAGCTCATTGTATTTTCCAGTATCCCTTCCTAAAGTTTGCACAGCACTGATGACCTGACTTTTCTCTGCTGCATATAAACATGGCAGCCTGGTCTCTTCCACAAGCCTGGATAGCAAAGGAGCTATTATGAGTTATCATTCCTATGTAATGTACAGCGCTGCCTAATTTGTTGGCGCTATATAAATCCTATTTATTTTTATTAATAATAATAATAATAATAATAATAAGATTATTAATAGAGCACATTTTATGTTCTTCCCTTTCCTAGTCCCAATGCTGATGTACCAGGGGATTGCATGAGGCTGAGGTCATGTGACACTGCTTGCAATAAAACACATTTTTTAAGATTTAGGTATATAAGTATTGGTGTATTGTTATATCTGTCTGGAGTTTGGCTTTAAAGCCATCATTGCAATATTGCACACATTATACGCTTAATGTACAAATCTACAAATTCTTAGATTGGTGTCTATGTGCGGTTTAGGGAGTGTGGTTGGTATCCCTGCTGAAATTATGATAAAGGAATGACATTGCACAATCACTGTGCAGGACTACAATTTATTATTATTATTACACGGTATTTATATAGTGCC
>NC_092861.1:146545409-146551599 GCF_032062135.1 Pyxicephalus adspersus | reverse complement strand
ACAATCTAAGGTAAAGTTTAGAGGGAAGCCAATTAACCTAACTGCATGTTTTTGGGATGTGAAAGAAATATAGAGGAAACCCACACAAACACAGGGAGAACCTACAAACTCCATGCAGCTAGAGGCCTGGGCAAGATTCGATCCTGGGACCCAGCGCTGCAAATTCCAGAGAGCTAACCACTGACCCACCATGCTGCCCACCTGGAATCAGAACCCATAATCGACTCTTTGAGGTGTCTGCTCTTAGTATGAGGGGATTTGGAAATGTTCAGTAGGACAGGAAGTCAGGAAAGACCAAATCCCCCCATTGATCCTGCCAGTATGTATGGGATAATCTGACCCCCACCACATATATGGCATATATATATATATATTCTAACATTATAGATAATGCCTTCCTAACAAAGCTTCTTATAAAGAGAATTTAATGAATAGAACTCACCTCTCCCGCCAGCTGCAGAAACAACCGTCTAAAGCTCGGATCAATATGATCTTCACTGAGATCAGGCTAAAAATAAAATAAAAGTGGAATCTGATTTATATTCAGGAAAGAATTAAAACAAACATACAATGATTGAAAAAACAAAACAAAACATTGTGGCTACATTTCTTGTGTGTTTTTTATTTAAAGTTTATTAATAAATGTATTAAATATTTGACATATTGTGGTCAGTTATACCTAAGAATTATAGCCTACAATGTAAAATAAATTTCAATGCAAAAAAATAGTAACGCTTTTTTGCATGGAAATACGGAGAGAATTAAGACGCCAAGGTGGTTAAAAGAGGGTTCTGATGTTTTCTATGCTTTGGGTATGTTCTAGCTCTGGTCACATGACCAAATGCCTTGGAACTGGTCATGTGGTGAAGTGCAGAATAGGATTTGATCCCGGATTCTTCTGCAGAGATCATGTGACTAAGGTTTTGGTATTTGGTGACATGGAAGATACCGGAGGAAGCCTAAAGTGAAGACTTTTCATGGTAGGGTAAAATTGTCAGCAACTGTCTGAGCATCAAAGGAGCAAGACATTAATGTGTAGTACTGCAAGAACCATAGATAGCAGTAGGAAGGTAAAAAGCTACCTTTGGTTGGCCAAATGATTTTATTTTGGAGTGCAAGCTCACCTTTAAAATAGGTCAGAGGACAGAGCCTAGAAAATATGGAGTGTGGACATTGCTCATATAAATAGGATTATAGTACATGAGAATGGTGGTTGGGGGTCATCTGCTCCTTTCCAAGAAGCTGCACCCTTGAACCCGATATGATATTCAGAGGACAAAAATGGTGCTGCATGCAGGTTATCCTGATTCAATTCAAAGTAAAGGGTCGTACCCATTGCCAAAATGGCAACAATAAGCTGGAAGACCATTCCAGCCCTTCCATTGGCCAGACTCTAATGACCACTAAAAAAGAGTCAGAAACTGCCCCTATACCACAAGCAATGTTCAATCTGCCCCCATGCTGCAAACAATACTCAAACTGCCCCAGGACACAGGCAATGTTTAAACTGCCCCAATGCTACATGTAGTGTTTTGACTGCCCCCATGTGGCAAGAAATGTTAAAACTGCTTCGACGACACAAGCAATACTCAAACTGCCCCATGCCATGGCTGCATGACATGAAGTTTAAATCTGAATAGGAGAGTCTGAAAGTAACCAGCTCATGTGGTATTACATATAGGGTCTGATTTATTAAAGCTCCCCAGGCCTGGAGAAGATAGACTGTCATGGGAGAACCAGGGTGATCCAGTGAACCTGGAATGAGTTTAATAAAAAGTAATTTGCTAATAATTGGTAAGTGTTTTCAATCTTGGACTAGATCTATTTCAGGTTTGCTGGATGACCTAGGTCATCCCATGATTGTCTCTCTTCGCCAGTCTTTTAATAAATCTGGCTTTTGTGCCGCCCATGCAACTAATAGTAAGGGAAGGTTCACACCTGAAATAGGATCAAGCGATCCCATGTGGTTTCCAGTGGCTGGCACCGTATTTGCCTGATTTTTAAAGAACCAGCGTGTGCACATTTAACATTCATTCTCTATTGGTATGCTGTGGGTAGATGTTAAATGTAGAATCTCCCCTGGGACAGCGGTTCCCTGGCACGAGGAAGCAGTAACTGCACCCCAATCTCACCACTAGTATGAACATAGCCTAAATGTACATTTGTAAAAGAAATATTTTAAATCCTTACAAAATTTATTACCAACATAAAAGGCCCTATTTATAAATTATTCCCCCAGTCAATTCCTCTGAAATTTGCTGACAATTGGTCAAATCTTCTTTTCAGTTTCCTATTAAAACAATGACTCATACTGCCACCTAGTGGCCAATGGCCAAAAGCGTACAACTGTCACAATAGGAAATGAATAGAAAACAAAAGAATATTATATTAATATATTTATAAATAGTGCCCAAAAAGGTAATACAAAACAACCCAAAATAACAAAATTACCTTAGAAGAATATTACCGGTATGATATTTAAAAGTTATAAAAGCAAATCTTACCTCATCAATGTTGGCTTCAATGTCATCATCAACAACTCTGAAAGCATTAAAATAATAGTTAGAAAGGATTAATGAAGCAATATATGGATCTATGGGTCATACATGGATTTTGCTGGTATGGGTGATGAAGAACTTTCACACTATTTACTCATTTCTTTTTTTTTTCTTTAGAAAAACTTTTGCCCAGTTGTTATTCTCAAAAGAAGACATGGCCATTCAACAAACATTGATACAAAGATATTAATATGCAGAATTGAAAAGGTTTAGAACTGATGTCAAATATTTATTGCGGCGAGGTTTTCAATATTGGTATGAAATATGACCTTGGGATATATTTATAAATGATTCACATTCATTTAGCTGGGAGCTTGCTGACAGCCATTCAAATTCTACATTTCTGATTTCAATGCATATTAAAGCAATGACTTGTCCTGTAATCTAATGGCCAAATAATAAAAGTCACAATAGAAAACTCTATATATTCTAACTAATTTAGGGTGAATCTAGGTAGAATTAAATTCTTCCTGAACACTTTCTCCCATTCTGTCCAAAAGTTCCAGAAATAGTTGCGGTTGAACTTATTTCCTCCCTTACAATTATAAGCCTTACAATTAATTTTCATGGCTCATCTAGGCGTGTTAAATAAACCATGGAGAGCATTTTGTTAAATCTGTTGGCTTTACCTGGTAATTTTGTAAGAAATCTAAAAACATTCTATGTTCTCTTTCCCTGATCCAGTGTCATTATTACTATCTAATCCTGAAGACTACAGAACACATCCCCTCTCGTAGTGAAGATGTGGTGTCTTGCAGTCCCAATACATTAAGAGTTTAGGAAATCTAGGAAAACTGGGAATGCTGGTAACAGCAGGAAAGCCAGGAATAATAATAATATTAATCTAAATACAATATATAATATAAAACATTAGAATTCTTCTTATGCAATTGGCTGCTTGAGTGGATGTCCAGAACAAAATAGATTTCACAGTTGTTTATAGTGACAGGTCCACTTTAACAGATCACACTTCTCCTGCAAAGAGGATGAATCCCAGGTGAAAGTCAAGTTGTTATCAGGGGACACTTACTGCGATTCTGCATTCTTCTCCGAGAAAACCCGCAAACAGAAGTCGCCCACTTTATGGGGCTCAAAGGTGGAGGGGACAATGATGTATTCCCCTGCCGGCAGCCGGAATCTGTTCAGCACCTCTCGGAGATTTATATAGGTGTCCGACCTCTCCTTGGCCTTATTCCTCAAGAAGAAATCTCTACTCAGGTGAACGTTGGTCTGTCCTTGCAACTGCAACAAAACCAGGAGGTTCACTGAAAATGTGCTAATGTAAAATTTTGATTATTTTTTTTATTGTGTTTTAATTAAATTTTAATTTTTTAATTTTTTTTGTTTTTTTGATACAATGGGAAGGGGTTAGAACAACGTCAACCTCTATATTTGTTCTGCCCGCGATTGTCAATGGGGCAGAGAGTGATTAAAAATCCTAAATTTTTAATTGAAACCAAAAGAGAAAAATCTTCCAATGAGAAATCAGTTTCATTCAAAACTGGCAAACAGGTTTTGGAAAGTTTTCCTTTTACTTCCTCTTATGTTACTTTTGCAGGAAGTATGGAAATCTCTTCCATTTTTTTTAAATTAATCCTTAGACTTACTTGGGGGGCCTTTTAAAAACAATTGTCACCATAATGCATTAACAAATTAAACAAAAACAACAAAAAAAAACCCAAATCACATTATAAAGAATGGCTTAAAGGCTCCAAGAAAAGCAGGAGGTCACATGACCAACTTTCCTCCAATTACAGAGCTCTCTTTGCTCCATTTTGCAGGGACAGCCCCCAAGGCACTTTTCCAATCAAGTGGAGTTTGCTTAGTCCAGCCCATAAAAAATATTAGCCAACCAGGGGAAGACCAGCACTGCACCTTGGGAAATCTCCCACACTGTATAAAATGCATGAAAAAATATAATACCCAGTGAAATGCATCTATAAAATTCAATAGAAAAAAGTTCATAAAAAATGCATGGACGGGCATTAAGCTGATTATGAGATGTGATTGATGGGTGTGTTGGTATCCATTGTACTAGTGAATTTTACACTTTCTGTCACAAAATATCAAATGTATTAACTGCCAGGCTTTTAATAGTTACAAAAACAGGAACTGGAACTACTGAGACAAGGAAACTTACCACCAGGAGCAAATAGAGGAAGCACTTGTATGCTGTCATATATTTACACTCACCTTCTATAACATTACATTGAATCTAGGCAGCAAATGATACAACATCAACATACCTGGGGTGGGACCTGAAGACAGAAATGATAAAAGGAGAATGAATATATATCAATAACAGGTAGTCCCCAGGTTACATACAAGATAGGGACTGTGGGTTTGTTCTTAAGTTGAATTTGTATGTAAGTTGGAACAGGAACATTATTTTAATAAATGCAATAGGGACAGATGTTTGTCTCAACATATTATTAGGCAGCATGGTGTCAGTTACTGTATAAAACCCTCACTGTGAGCTAATCACAAAGCAAAAAAAAGGAAAAACTTTATGGAGCCTAGACATTCATTAACTCCTGGAGCAAGCTGTGTTTGATATGCATAAAGAAACAACTGCAGAATTTGTTTTGGTCATTAAAGAGTTACAAGATGTTACAGTCCAATTCAGCTCCAGCTGTGTTTAGCAAAAGACTTCTTCTGCAAGTCATGAAAACCTTCCCCTTTCCCCCATAAAACCTCCATCCTGCACACAAGTGAGCAGGGAAGCCTCATTCGTATCTAGGAGTCGTCCGTATGTCGGATGTCTTTACCTTGGGGACTATCTATACAGAATCTGATATTCCCTCAAATATTCTCTGTTGGGAATCAATTACAGCCATTGGACCTAGAAGATTTCCACCATGGAATGTCTATAAGCGCTTTAAGTAGCAATGATGTAAGAATAAATGAGAGGAACCTACGTCATAGATGGCGAAGCCAATAGTGTGCATGTCCTCCCCCATCTTCCTGGCTTTTCTGCGGTTCTTCTGTATCAGGCCCACAATGAATGTGCAGCCCTCCTCCCCATCATCGGGGTCATCGTCCTCCTCGTTCAGCTTTATCAGGTACTGAGGGTTCATCCAGAAGGTGTCTGCAGAAAGGGATATCACTGGTATGTATTGTTCTGCTGCTATAAAACTACAGGATAAAGTTTAATCTATGGCCAGACTTTGGATATACAAATATTTATAACAAGCAGTAAGTAAACAAGCCCTCACTTACCTCTGTAGCTGCAGTCATTGTGGAGCGATTCAATATTAAACTTACAGAAGAAACTCCAAAATCTTTGAAATCATTTAGTTGCTCATTTCCTCTGCTCCCCTCCCAGCGGTAGCTCATCTGCTCAGCTCCCCCCTTTCTTTCTCCTTCTATCTGTGACTGAGCAGCTCAGCTCTCCCAGTGCTGCCTTCAAGCAGTGACTGAGAAACACTTCAATTTTAATTGAAGTGACATAGATTTGGGACTCTACTGGTTCCATTGTCTATACCAACACCCTGAAGGGAGCAATGACAGATCAGGAAATGAAACTGGCATCATATGGGAGCTCACAAGCCCTGTGTATTAGTAAGCAGCGGCCCAACAGCTTGGCTGTGCCAGTGGTATTCCTCCAATGTCTAATACAGCCAGAACAATAA
>NC_092861.1:146539850-146545310 GCF_032062135.1 Pyxicephalus adspersus | reverse complement strand
GGACCCCTCACTTGCCACCCCTGTGGTCTCACCTGGGTAATTCCGACACCCTCCAGCAGTGGATCCTCGTCTCCACATCCCGTCCATCTTCACAAGACTCCATTTCTTGTATTTATCTGAAGCCAAGGTGTCGGGGGTGAGGTTACAGATCTCCAGTCTTGAATAGTGTCTCAAGAAATCATCAAAGGCCATCCTTGGGGGAGGAGACAAGATATATGTATAAAGACACGCCCCCGAGGAGCTTGTAATCAAACATCCTGACATGATCATACATATACATTTTACATACTAAGTTTGTCCCAGTTTTATGATTTTGTTACATTGTTCCCATAGGGGGAAACAGATAATATTACACCCTATGACGTCTTCATCAGACTTGTACAGGTCAATTTCTATTGGCAGAGGCATCCCCCTTCCTCCAGAGCTACATCTCCCGAGAGCCCTATTCCAATACACGGTGTATGAACTGTCTCTTGGGAACCAAAAAGTCATATTTTTGGTGTTAAATAAATCAAGGTATGCACATGCATAAGGACAAAGGGAGAGGGGGTGGGGAGTTTTTTATTCCAGAAGGCAGGGCTGACACCTGTTGGGGCTTCGCTTCAGCAGAGGCTCAGTGTTGTCAGCTCAGGATTTGGAGCTTTTCCTGCGGATTCACAGGCAATTGATGGCTTAAACATGGGGGATGGGCAAATCCTGCAGAGGTGTTTTATTTTACTTTTGCCTTTTTATACATCAGGGTTGTGCTAAAGCAATTTATCTGGAGATAACCTACAAAAGATAGGGAGAAGATACAGACTCCATGCATCTATAGTGGGATATGTATATTGGACCTCAGGGAACCATAGTACTCCATAGGACACTATAAATGGCACATTTTATTGTGAATAAATTCTGTAAGTGGCTATTATTTCATCCAAACACCCAAAGATGTATAACATATCTAGGATGCAGCTTCCTAATATAACAGTTTTCTATTGTTCTTTAATAACTGAGCACTGTTATAAATCTGAGGCCTTGTCTCATATATATATTATGTAATTATTATTATTATTTTTATAATTATTTGCACACACAATTTTGGCTTTTTTTTTGGAAAAGTTGGAATGTGGTTATTCATTTTGACCAGCAGAGGGCGCTATGTCTATTCCTTATTCCTGCCAAGAACAGCAGGAGAAGAATTGGAAGTATTTCCTTTTATTAGTGGGAGGTGAAGTGACTCATCTGGTGTTATGATCATGGAAAAGAAGACCCATAAAGATTACAAAATATACAATAACAAGTAAAGTAACCAATAGCAATATGATTTTACTCTTGTGGGAAAATGAACCATTGCAGCATGCAATATTCTTCTTCTACCTATTATTTATAAACAGTATTTGTATAGCGCAAACATATTGTGTAGTGCTGTGTATTAAATAGGAGATGCAAATAACAGACAGATACAACCGATGGGATAGGAGACAGGAGAGAATCTAGAAGAGCTTACAGTCTAAAAGAGATTATACATCTAATGAGCTTTACCCAATATTGGGGTCTGGTAAATGTCTACGAAATCCAGGGCAGCGACAGCACAGAAGAAAACATGTCAACTGATTATCTTAACTTGGTTAATGTATGTTAAATAAGGAACAGACAGAAAACCATCAGCCGCCTGCATTATTAATTCAGTGCAATACAAATGGGGAGCCAAAAGAAAACTAAGAATATTCAATAGGGAACAAAAGGAGTGCAAAATAACTAAAAACCATCAAAAGGGGAAAATTGGAAGCTGGAGAATAGGGATAGGTAAGAGATTTTCACAAATTTGCTGATTGGGGATTTCTCTTTGTAAAAGCTGGGCTAATGTTCATCATTTCATGAATTTACATGATTAATAAATGGTATTGTCATTGAAATTGCTGTTGACGCTAATCATATGTAATGTAGATTTCCTTCAAATGAAAAAACGTACCAGAACTCGCCGTCATCACATCGCTTAATCAGCCGGTCCCTCTCACTGGGATCCACAGAATTCCACTCGCTGGAGCTGGAGGTGGGGAATAAAAAGAATTTTTAATTGGGTTTTGGATAGGATGAAAACATTCCCTGGGCTGAGTGAAAGACCCCCAATCCTTCCAGCCTAATTACAGCAGAAGGTAGACATGAAAAACTACCACCCCCAACATCCACATAGGTTAATTGGCATGGGGTCATCTAGGGCATCTCACCCACAATCACAGAAATTTTCTTATTTGCTAAAGACATTTCATGCCAAATGTTTTACCCTATAGCCAGGCATGACCAAAGTCCGGCCCGGGGGCCAATTGAGGCCTGTGTTCAGATTTCAACCGGCCCACGCGTACAAACAAACTATTTTATATTTCATTAGAGTTGATCAACCTCCTTGCAATTATTGGCCTGCTACTCGGCGCGCATAATCGGCAGGGCGGGAGTTCCCATGTGTGCACAGGGAATCATGATAGTGGGTGCATGCTGTGTGGGTCCTGCACGGACTACCCGACTCCGTGCACAGGGAAACCCCTCGTGTCACCCTGATGGGCGTGTACTGTGCTGGACCCGCGCAGACCACGCCCACACTAACCCTGAGAGTATGCTGACTGGTCGGCCCCGACAAATTTTCACCTCACCAAATCTGGCCCTCTTTGCAAAAAGTTTGGACACCCCTGCCATAAGCCATGTGTGCCATGCATGTTAAACAAACATCTATGCCTGGCATAACAGGGGGCCAGTAGATTTCTCATTCTCTGCCTGTCTATGATCAACCTTAAAGCAAACCTGTCATGTAGAGTAGAACCTATGCTCACACCCAGTGGTAAATGTACTTGTAAAGTTTCTCCACCACTACTGCTTCTTTTTAATATAGGAATACACGGGACACTCTCTCTGCTTCCCTACAATGCAGCACCTGAATTCCAATCATTATTCTCCTATATTTTATTATGAGGGGCAGGGATATCATATAGACAGTGCATGTAGTGATAATATTGATTAATAAACATATATAAGATTGTGTTGGGCACTGGAGTACAATGAGCCTGCAAGGCTGGAGAGGATACATATTCATCAGTGGAAACCTGGAATGGATCTGGTCCAGTATTAAAAACATTTGCTAACAAATAGCAAATTACTTAAGAATCCATTCCAGGTTTGCTGGATCACCCAGCTTCACTGATGAAAGTGTATCCTCTCCAGCCTTGGAGAGCTTTAATAAATCAGGCCCCATGTCCCTGGTACAGGTTAGAGGATAGAGAAATATTGATAGAGATGGAAGCCATGATGGATGAGTCCGTATTATATTCTCAGCAACAACCCATAATAAATAATAGCATGTTCATACTCACTTGTCACTCCAGGCTCCCGTCCACTCCACTTCTCCCCATGGATTTCGGATCCTGATGAGCTTCTCCTGACGTCCTCTGTAGTCCACCTGTTGGATAATAAATTCAAGATCCTAGATTGTAAGCTCTTGGGGGCAGGGTGCTCTCCTCCTCCTGTGTCACTGTCTGTATCTGTCTGTTATCTGCAACCCCTATTTAATGTACAGCGGTGCGTAATATGTTGGCGCTTTATAAACCGAGTTTATTAATAATAATAAAAACAATAATAATAATCTGTATGGGTCATTGGTCTCCTGATCATTGTCCAGGCATCGGTAAGTAATGGGTTAAGAAATTTCACTTTAACAAAACAAAAAAATATATTTATAGTTTATTATTTATGAATATTATTATTTTTTCTTCTATTCAGTAGCTCTGTGCACAACAATAGTAAAGCCTGGATGAACGTTTAATTTAAATCAGCTAAATCCAGGTGTATCTAAAGAAAAGCAGCCAAAGTAAGAGTGGAAAAGCCTGTCCGCCGCCATTGTGCTGCAGAAACGGGCTCTTGTTTTCTGTGTGGAAGCAGTGGTCTTGCTGCTGAGTAAGAACTTGGGATCTGTAATAAGCATAGCTAGTACTGGAGAGCTCTAGCTATCACTGGTTGAACCCTTGCAGAGAGACCACAGCTTCTCTGCAGTTGTAACCTAAAAAGTATTGAAAGTTTTCCAAATCCAAATATAGATTTGTCCAGAGTCAGTTACAATGATAATTGCTCCCTGTATCTATAGAGGAGCAGCATTGTCACCCTTGGACAAGTCTACAAACACCCCCTCTTCTTCATAGGTTGGAGGTAGGGGAGGGGTTCTTTACTTTCCAGAGAGATGGTTACAGCAAAAAGCAGCGTTAATGCAGGTAATGACATCCAATATGGCTGGTGGATCATGTTTGTACAGGTAGTCCCCGAGTTAAGCACATCCAACATATGGACGACCCTTAGATACGAACGGGCTTCCCTGCTCGCTCGTGTGCAGAATGGAGGCTTGATGGATAAAGGGGCAGTTTGCATGACTTACAGAAGAAATCTTTTTCGAAACACAACTGAGGTTGTGGGTGATCTTAAGGACTGAGCTCTTCTGCAACACTTTGTAACTCTTTAATGACCAAGACAAACTCTGCAGTTGGATCTTTTTGCATATCAAAGCACAACTTGCTCCAGAAGGTAATACATGTTTAGGCTCAATACATTGTTTTTGCTTCTTTTGTGATTAACTGACAGTGAGGATTTTTTACAGTAACTGACACCACACTGCCTAATAATATGTTGAGACAAACATCTGTCCTAATTGCATTTATTAAAATAATGTATCTGTTCCGACTTACATACAAATTCAACTTAAGAACAAACTTAAGGTCCCTATCTCTGGGGACTACCTGGGGACTACCTGTATTGCTTGGTCCTAATAAAGAGCCTGCTTGGAGCCATTATGCTCAAATGCTTTCACCTGTAATAAAGTTTTTCCTTTTGTGAAGGGCACTTAGTTCAGAAACTTATTTTTGATTACCCTGTGGCAGTTGATGGGTGGGTGACCATTGCACAGGGAGCTTTGTTGTGCATGGACTGATATTCGCTCCAAATTGAAAGTTCTCTTTTAAATATCTATGGAACAGCCCACTTACATCTATGGAACAGCCCAGAAGAGAACCTGTCTTCAGAGCCTTCTGAATGATCTTGAACAAGTTGTTTGGAGCTTTTTTCAGGTCATACCACTCGGCAAGACCCCCGGTGAAATCTTCAAATCCCTCTGTGGTGGCCCCACCGGAGAGACCTTCGTAAGATCCGTTCAGCCTGTGTTGGAGGACAAACAGTTCTTAAATTCTATTACTATGGTATCTATTGACAAAGCTCAGAATATATCTGTCCATTCCTATTTTTTTTCTTACTAATTCATTTTCCCTGGATATTTGCCCTGCAGGATATCAAACACTAGGGGCTGTGTGTAATGTGGGAGCAATTCTCTTGCAGCAATATACCAGCATTCAACCACTTATGTGTCCCCACTTATGTTGTCCCCTTCCAATACCCCTGGAATGGGTTTTCAGCCTCCAAACCACTGGTGCAGGAACAGGGGTTGCAATG
>NC_092861.1:146536707-146539578 GCF_032062135.1 Pyxicephalus adspersus | reverse complement strand
ACAACTTGCTGTAGATTGTTGAAGGTCTCTGAACACTTCCACAATAAGTCTTCAACCTCTGACATTTCACATTTTCTAAAATACTAGGTGCATTACATATACCAAAACAACTAGTGGCCCCGTGGTAATATTAGGTGCTGCACCTTGAGTGGTATTTACCTGACTTCATATAAGGTGCCCTATTAACCCTTTCCATCCTTCACTTACTTTGCATAGGCCTTCTCCAACAGGGCACTCCAAAATTCACTCCCTTCAGCAGAATGAACAAAGACAAGCTCTCCATTCTTGGTTGGAAGTCTGTCATCGACAACCACATCCACCCATTCTCCAAACTGCCAGAACTAAAGTGGAAGAAAAGTGTTTTCAAAATGTTATACATTATAGATTGTATTTTAGATGCATTGAACTTAAAATACATATACAGTAAACTAAAGGTAGTTTCTGGTTGCTTGAGAGTTACTATTAAAAATAAGCCTAACAAATTCCATACCCCATACTATACCAAACCATAAACCCTGAAATATATAATCAGACTGTCCAACAAAAAGAAAAGAGCAGTATAATGGCAGCAGTAAAAAGAAAGCCTATACCCGATCTAGACTAGCTAGGAAAGCAGTAAACGTCATAAATATGGATGTTTTGGTGCGCTGAGAACACATTGGAGTCACAAGAGTGATGAACGAAGAATCGCCTTAGTGATGGCATGACGTGCAAAGTTTAAAATCAATATATTTTTATATAGGTTCTATAGGTTATGTGTCGGTTGCTTTAGAGTGACGTTTGCCTAAATTCCAGATAATGGGGAGTTTACTGTATACAGTATATTTAAAACATAGGTATAGTATAGGTACTGAGATAAAACTAGAACTACCGTACCTTTAATGGTTTATCATCTAGTTGATCCAACCCTCTTTATATAGCATATACCTTCTATAAAGGATCTTAAAATATGGGGAAAAAGAGAGAAAGAGGTGGGAGGCTCCCATGTTTTTTGGTGTTTTCAGAATTCCTTTACATGCTCACGTTCCTAATAATCCAAACACACCAGGGAAAGAGATCCCAGGGTTGTTTTCTGTCACCTAAATCTGAATGTAAAAACCCATAGGGCTTCCTGCACGTTTATTAGAATATAAAGGGAAGTATAATTTCTCATACATTTTATTGGAACTCAAAAAGAAGAACTAAAAAATAACTAAAACGCCATGTTTCAAATGTGAATGATTTGCCTAAAGAAGAAAAGTGTTTTAAAATGCATTACTCATTCAAGTCAATATTTTTCACAACAAAGGCTTGAGCTGTTGAACTACAAGCCTCACATTATGATTGTTCTGAAAAAATAATTGATTGGCTACCGGAAGGATATAAATATCAGTCACACTATGTACGTTCACAGGAATTCAATGTATCATTCACTTGTTCAAATTGATCTGTATTAAAATCATTTTCATCATATCTAGGTAAAACTGTAAAAAATGTTTGTGACTTGATTTAGTTTTCCGAATAAATAAACAAATACATTGCGAATGATCAAGACACAAAAAGTGGTTTGGATTTGTAATACAATAATATAATACAATGTTTAACAAAAAAGTCACCATGTCAAATGATGTTGATAGCTATTCTGCCCATACAGATTTGTGATGGGTTAGTATTTTTGATTATATAATTGGGGCTGTCCAGCTTCTGGTCTCAAGGGCCATAAACAGTGTAGGAATTTCATATTTAGACTCATTCTAAAACAAAGTATATAATGGTGTTTTGCACCCTTTCAGGACTGTATAGGTCTTGACCACATCCCAATTTAGAACATGTACATACAACAAGGTTTCCTTAAGGATAACCAGCCAAATAATGGGACTTTGATGGACAAAATTAAGCAATTCTCTTCATACATAAATATAAAACCAAATACAGTGTTATTAGAAATCACTTGTTAAAATGTACAATACAATATAAATAAAAACAATAGATTACAGCACTGATATAAATCTCCCTATGGAAAACTCGCTAAATGAGATAATCAAGAACTCCAACGCGTTTCGCTATTGAACTATTGATTGAATATGTGGATACATTATAATATCAATTGTTGTAATTGTAGATTTCCTCTTCCTGAGGAAGCAGACTTAGTTTCTGCGAAACGCGTAGATGTTCTGGATTACCTTATTTAGAGAGTTTTCTATGAGATTTACATCAGTGCTGTACTCTTTTCTTGTTTTTAATTATATTATATTGTGCATTTTAACAAGTGATTTCTAATAAAGCTGTATTTGGTTTTATATTTTTGTATGAAGAGAGTCCCGTTATTCGGCTGGTTATCCTTAAGGAAACCTTGTTGTATGTACTTATCCTTCTAAATCTCACTTTACTAAACGTACTGATGTGTGTTAGAGAAATACTATAAATGTGGACCCTCGAGGACTGACATTGGAAAACCCTGATGTAAATGAATGAAAATATTGCATATCTAGCATTATAATACTTCCTGAGACATGCAAAGTTGTTCTGTCTGGTATACGAAAGCAAATTATTTAGTCGGGTTTACATAGAGATTGCTATGCAGGTGCATTAAACAGAGAAACTATTCTTAATGAAGAAGAGACGGTTTTCTTGTTTCAGATGCTTATTTAAAAACTTGTCTCCCACATCAACCAATCACAAAGCTTTCTTTTAGTTCTAACTCCACATTGCAGAAATAAAAGTTGTAAGCTGATTGGTGACTTTAGGCAATCTTAAGCTGCGTACACATGTCAGATTTTTCTCGCCCGATAATCAGCATCGGCCAGATATCGGGCGAAAATCTGGCGTGTGTACAGTCGGCGTCATTCATCGTCCGTGGATCCGTCCTGGCGGATCCACGAACGATGAACG
>NC_092861.1:146512133-146535361 GCF_032062135.1 Pyxicephalus adspersus | reverse complement strand
CCTACAGTCCCTATCTTGTATGTAACCCGGGGACTACCTGTATTGAGAATCTCTGCCACCAGCAAGAGATCTGTAGGACCCCAGCCATTTTTTACCTCCCAGTGACCAATACTCCTGTCATTCTTATCCAAGAGACACATCAAGAAGTTGGATAAACCTCTCCAAATTAAGAGGAACTCCTGGCGGCGTTGCCATGTATAGATCCTAGCCCTGCACTACCTTGCCCATGCAGTGTAGGAAAAAAACCAAAAAGCCAGCAGGCGCAGGACAAAAGACCGTGCAATTCTTTGCATATCTCTTCTGCCACAAACCTACTTCCTACTGACTTTTTATTTAGCTCTGCTTTATTTTTATTGGTAGTTTTTAGATTAGATACATTTTACATTAGGCTTTCTATGAACTGGAGACTGCAAACAGTAGCAATGGGTGTGTTCAGGAATTTATATCCAGCATCCCAAGCTGGGGTTCCCTGATCACCGGATTGCTAACGTATAGGAGTTTTGTTATTTTGGCTTGGCCAGTAAAGATGGCCGAGGATCCTGAACCAGTATAGGACCAGGTGCAGATGTCATTGCTACCATAGGAGCAAGAGGAGGTAAGATTACTTCTAGTTTCTGAGAAATAAAAATAATTCAGAGTTGCTTATTTTGTTAATATTATTTGCTATATTATTCTAATCAATAAAAATTTACACTTTTATATAGTTTTGTGCCATCAAATGGTTGTTTATTGTAATGTTTCCTAACACCAAATCACTGACACTTTCCCTTCCCTTGCTGCATGGGCAGAGGAAATCTGTATATTGCCATATTGATCCACAATATAAAACAATTTATTAGTGAACTGCTGCGCGCCTCTTTATCACCAATTAATTCATATCAACAGCAAAGCCTCGGTGAAATAGTTTTAAATATGTGAATTCCCAGGCAGCAAAGTCTTGTGATTCACAGTAAAATGATTGTATGAAAGGGAGCTCTGTGACTGCTGGAACATTCAAATATATTCCGGCGTGATGGAAAATCCCCAACAGTCTCATGATACAGAGAGGAAGACAATTATATCTACTGTATATGATCTTGGTTTACTTTGTTCTCATTGTATTAATATTATTATTATTATTATTATTATATATTAGTGTTTCTTTTTTCTTTTTGAATGAAGCAAGCAATTTATTGGATGCCAGGAACACGAGAGAGATTTCTCCTAATGTTTGCATGATTTCTTGTGTTGTTCAGCCTTATAATTGATGGTGGAAAGAAGTTGGTTTTGCAAGCATTTTCTGTGATATGTTTTTATATTATTATATAATAAATTGTAAAAAAACTTTTTAACATATCTTGTTGTGAGTGTTGGTATTTAGCACCGTTAAAGCCCGTACAAATTTTCCCTTTGGGGAAAAAAAGGCGTTTGGTATTTGTTATGATATATGAAAGATGTGGTGCAACTCATAAGATCCTTCCAGGTTATCCACCCAAAATTTTACAAATAGATGCCAAAAGTTTCATTCCTAAATTGTATCAAACAAACCTGCCCATATCTGGTTGTGTGCAATCATTCACCCATTCACAAGATTGTTTTTTGGAAGCTGCTTTTGACTAACCTACACCCACCATGTGTGCCCCTCGGGGGTACAACTTCCACAAATGGCAACCACAGCTGTTTGCCTAGTAGAGTGATAGCCAATAGAAAAGCCCAAATGACTTCCTATGCCTCCCATCACCATGAATCCTCAACCCTCTATACCTTGTCAGGATGAGAAACCTTTTTAGTATGCAGACAAAATACTCCCCATGGCCACAAAGAATACAGAATTCATATAAAAAAATATTTTTACATCACTTAGGGCTCTATTTTTGAAACAGTGAATCTGACTTTCCCTCAAACATTCTCTGGTGGGAATCCATGACTGCCATTGAAACACATGAACCTGGAAGATTCCCATCAGGAAATGTTTGTGGGAATGTAGGTTAATGTAGCTGAACAACTACAGTAGTTAAATGGTACATTGTACCCATCAGTCCAGCAAGAGGGGAAACTTTGTGACCCCCTCCCCAATTAAAACAAATTTGTTGTACTGTGCCTAAACCTGAACTCCGTGCAGATAAAGAAGACATACATTAGATTTGTATTTTAGACAACAATATTTAATGTATTTGAATTTGACTTAGATTTGTCGGTATCAGTCTCATACAACAGGGCTCAGAATAGGAAAAAGAGAAGCAGAAAAAGACCAATCAGCTATACTGACCCCCTCATGTCCTAACTAAAGACATTCTAATTGGAGAAAAAAACATATTGACAGAAGGATGAGCTCATCAGTCTGCTGCTTCTCATTTCACTGACTGGCGGAGGGACAAGACTTATATATATGATTTAACTGGAGCAAAGATAGATCAGGTCTCCTGCCCTGGGTTATGGGGCAGATCTGTGTGAATGTCAGGATTGGGTCTCCTTGAGGTTTTCATCTATGTTTGAAATATATACAAGGTTCATTCATCCATAAACAGCAACTCATGTTAGCAGGGAAGGTTAGTGGAACTAAATCTGCAATATTCATCGCCATCTTCCTTCTTTTTTTCCTAGACGCGATCGTCAGGCATCTTGATTGGCTGGGCCAGGATGATATAACTCCAGGTGTGTGGCAACCAACGCTTAGCATGGGCATTTCTGCAAAAATGCATGCACAGCTAATTAAAATTTGATAGCTGGGCAGCGATCAGCCAGGAATGATTATTGCAGAATGGACGTCACTTGTCTCTTTCTGCAACAACCACCTGCATGATTGCCAAAGTTCAAAGTGGGACTTCCACTCTTCCACTTTAATATAAGTTATGACACCAAATGACAAAGACAGGTTCCCTTTAATGCATTATTTCCCAGGTACAGCTAACAAAATATCAGAAACATTATAGCTTTGTCTAAATGCCTGCAGGGCCTAATTTTCAGAAGGGATTGTCACAAAGGGTTTGCTTCGCCCTTTCTATATAAAGCCGCAGCAATAAGGTAGGGACAGCGCACCTGTCACCTGGTCCGGGGCCCGTGTGAATGGCCTGTTATAGGGAGATCCTATTATACAAGGGAGATCCTATTGACACAATATAAACCAACTCATATTACTTTATACATCAGCTGAGTCACACTCCTAGATTTCCCGTATTGGGTGTGGTGCCAAACCCTCACCTCTGCTAAACCGGATAAACTGATTTTGCAATCTCAGGGTTAATGATACATTTTGTACAAACAGAATATAATGAAATATATTTGCATACATTATAACCAGAACCTAAAAACTCATCAGAAGTGACAAAAAACCCAAAAAACCGGGGCAAAATCCAGCCGGCAGCTAAAAACTCCAAATGATTGAATTGTGATTAATCTGTAGTCTGCAAAGGAATGCTGGGTGGGGACGGGAGTTTTTAAAAACACTGCGCTGATTTTCCTGGGATATAAAGCACTGCCTGCCAGCTCTGGGGTGTACACCTCCTAGATTGTAAGCTCTTCAGGGCAGGGTCCGCTCCTCCTCCTGTGTCTGTATCTGTCAGTCATTTATACCCCTATTTATTGCATAATATGTTGGCTCTATATAAATCCTGTTTAATATTATTATTAATAATATTCATCATAATAATAACAATAATAATAATAGGTATAGGCTACCTTAAAATATATAAAGCATATCTTTCCTTTTTTGGATACCATCGGAAGGGTTTAGCCAGGTTGTATTGCTCTTGTCCCCTTATTCACCCTGCTGGGTGTAAATTGTTTAGGGATGGGTGAAAATTCAAAAGCCAACTTGCTGTAATTGGAAAGCCCTTTCTAGTGGGAGATGTCTGTGGGAAGGTGCAATAAGTGAAAAATGAAAAAAACAAAAAAAGAAAATCTATATTTTTAACAAAAAAGTTTATTTTAAAGTTTAAAACCACCTGTCCTCCATTTTAAATACTTTACCTCTGAGAAATGTTTTGCTATCAAAATTTCTAGGGAGGGACGGTCGGGGAGATCTGTACAAACATGCAAGTGCCTTTATAAATGTGTTTAATTTTTTTTTTTTATTTAATGTTTTTAGAGAATCAAATGTCTAATCCATTAAAAGTCATTTGTATTGTATGGTCATCTATAGAGCTGCAGAACAATGAAAGTGCAACCGTGAAACAAGAAACATAAGAAACATCATTTATTTACAGCAATTAGATCCTCTCTACAATATACTGAAAAGCGTAGACGAGCCGCTGATTTTGTTTTTTTGCCTTAAGATGTAGAAAGCTGAATTCACCAGGGACAGGTATAATTGATGGCTGCTAATGCAACACATTCTAAAGAACTGCAAGAAATCAATAAAACGGATTGCAATGATGTAAAGTGCTTTCCTGGCTTCCCTTGACTATAATAAATATTGGAAATGTAAAACTTGGGAAGGCAAAACACAAACCTGCAGGAACTATATATATACGATATATATATAATGTTAATATTTATAATAATATAATGGGGCACAATGAGGACAAAGGTATTGCAGAGGTGACATCTAAGCAGTATTACCAGGTATGGGTGTCACCTGGATGCTACAGTAGATATTAGTTTTCAGTAATATGTAAATAATAATAATTGCATCTCATAGCCCTTTTATTCTAACACATTTCAGCAATGGGGGGTGATGGCTGATATCTTAAGGAAGCCTACAGGAATGGGGCACAGAAGCAAGAAATCAACATTGCGTGCAATATTCACTCTTAGTCCAAGGGGCCCGTGTGAATGGCCTGTTATAGGGAGATCCTATTATACAAGGGAGATCCTATTGACACAATATAAACCAACTCATATTACTTTATACATCAGCTGAGTCACACTCCGAGATTTCCCGTATTGGGTGTGGTGCCAAACCCTCACCTCTGCTAAACCGGATAAACTGATTTTGCAATCTCAGGGTTAATGATACATTTTGTACAAACAGAATATAATGAAATATATTTGCATACATTATAACCAGAACCTAAAAACTCATCAGAAGTGACAAAAAACCCAAAAAACCGGGGCAAAATCCAGCCGGCAGCTAAAAACTCCAAATGATTGAATTGTGATTAATCTGTAGTCTGCAAAGGAATGCTGGGTGGGGACGGGAGTTTTTAAAAACACTGCGCTGATTTTCCTGGGATATAAAGCACTGCCTGCCAGCTCTGGGGTGTACACCTCCTAGATTGTAAGCTCTTCAGGGCAGGGTCCTCTCCTCCTCCTGTGTCTGTATCTGTCAGTCATTTATACCCCTATTTATTGCATAATATGTTGGCTCTATATAAATACTGTTTAATATTATTATTAATAATATTCATCATAATAATAACAATAATAATAATAGGTATAGGCTACCTTAAAATATATAAAGCATATCTTTCCTTTTTTGGATACCATCGGAAGGGTTTAGCCAGGTTGTATTGCTCTTGTCCCCTTATTCACCCTGCTGGGTGTAAATTGTTTAGGGATGGGTGAAAATTCAAAAGCCAACTTGCTGTAATTGGAAAGCCCTTTCTAGTGGGAGATGTCTGTGGGAAGGTGCAATAAGTGAAAAATGAAAAAAACAAAAAAAGAAAATCTATATTTTTAACAAAAAAGTTTATTTTAAAGTTTAAAACCACCTGTCCTCCATTTTAAATACTTTACCTCTGAGAAATGTTTTGCTATCAAAATTTCTAGGGAGGGACGGTCGGGGAGATCTGTACAAACATGCAAGTGCCTTTATAAATGTGTTTAATTTTTTTTTTTTATTTAATGTTTTTAGAGAATCAAATGTCTAATCCATTAAAAGTCATTTGTATTGTATGGTCATCTATAGAGCTGCAGAACAATGAAAGTGCAACCGTGAAACAAGAAACATAAGAAACATCATTTATTTACAGCAATTAGATCCTCTCTACAATATACTGAAAAGCGTAGACGAGCCGCTGATTTTGTTTTTTTGCCTTAAGATGTAGAAAGCTGAATTCACCAGGGACAGGTATAATTGATGGCTGCTAATGCAACACATTCTAAAGAACTGCAAGAAATCAATAAAACGGATTGCAATGATGTAAAGTGCTTTCCTGGCTTCCCTTGACTATAATAAATATTGGAAATGTAAAACTTGGGAAGGCAAAACACAAACCTGCAGGAACTATATATATACGATATATATATAATGTTAATATTTATAATAATATAATGGGGCACAATGAGGACAAAGGTATTGCAGAGGTGACATCTAAGCAGTATTACCAGGTATGGGTGTCACCTGGATGCTACAGTAGATATTAGTTTTCAGTAATATGTAAATAATAATAATTGCATCTCATAGCCCTTTTATTCTAACACATTTCAGCAATGGGGGGTGATGGCTGATATCTTAAGGAAGCCTACAGGAATGGGGCACAGAAGCAAGAAATCAACATTGCGTGCAATATTCACTCTTAGTCCAAAAAGCAGGTTGGATGTGGTAAGGTAATACAGAAACTACAGAGGCACCACAATAGTTTCTGGTTATATAAGTAGGGTGGGGTGTGTTAAAGATAAATCCAGCTGAATAGAACTGTAAAATATTTGTACATGTAAAACAGTTAACCTGCTATGTGTGTAGTTTATATTTGCTCAGCTGCACTTTCATTTGTATAGTTATAAAGATGATAAATGTATTATAATATTCAATATTATTTTATTCCCATATTAGAAGCTATCAATAATTTATTATGCTGTCCAGATGTGCTGGTACTTATAGTTCTTCTATGGATGGAAGATTATACATATTCCTGCAGCATTGATTTGGAAACCCCTGGAAATGTTCATTATCAATACAATTGTCTTGGCTGGGGAATCTATGTTTTGATTAGACAATGTGTCACATAAAGCAAAAAATAAAAGTTAAGGGACAAAATACCAAAACAGCCTCTCCCTGCAATTTTAACTTTTATTCCAATAATTTCCCGTACAGTATTGTTTGGCGCTGGATGTCCTGATGGCCAGAATCATTCAGCCAATGTCACCATGGACTTAACCCAGCTGGTCATTGAAACAAGAACTTGTATTTTATCCTCCAAATATTATTATTATTATTTTTATTATTATTAATAATAATAAACAGGATTTATATAGCGCCAACATATTACGCAGCGCAGTTCCTCTCTCTTCCTATCAGCATGCTTTCTGTAGCACTTGCTATACATTGATTGGCACCTTCCTCTTCATTCTGGTACTTCTTCCTCATATTTTCCAGCCCTGATACACAGGAAATGCAGGAGGCTCATGCCAAGTAAGAATCAGGAACTAAGCCCGCTTGTATGAATAAAAACACAATTATTGATGTATACATGAGTACAGATCTCCCATCATTTGTGTCTTTCATATTTGTCTGGAGCTTCAATTACTCCTTATACTGATTCTATTACATGAATAAAGACGTGACCCTGAAAGCCAAACGTCATATGGGAAAGTCATTGAAATTGTGTTTTCATCTTGGCAACCTTGAAAAGGAAATTGCATTTTGTTAATATTGTTCCATCACAGAGTCAGCTTCCTGTGATCTCCCAGAACACCTTACAGAGCAACCTGCCAAATCATAAGAATGGACTGCTCAGTATAATGGAAGCTGAACTAATCCCTGTGAACCTTTGCAGCTGAGCAAGGAGCCATCCTGGCCTCTGGTTAGGTCTGCATGGTGCTGCTCATGTTATGGAATCATTTCAGTTCTGATCCCTGGCATCTGTAAATATTATCCCCAGAGATGTGACGTTATTGCAGAATATGTTGGTAGATTTAATTTCATTCTGCTTTAAATTAAATCAAAACATAAGGTGAGTTCAGATCCCCGATGTTCACAAATCTGAATCCCAGCTGTACGAGGTGTAGATAGCAATGCAAATCTAACAAGGATTCCAGCCCTTTATCATTTGGGCTTTAGATGCTTTTTTATGCAAAGTTTATTCACTGTTATTTACACATTTAGGGAGATGCTGGAGGAATCACTCACAGCCTTGCTTCTTATCTTTCGCAGAACTTCAATGGAGAGATCTCCGACCAGCCATGGCTACTATGGGCATGACGCTCTTTGCCCAACATTAAAGCCTCATAAACACATTCAATGTTTGTCGCTTGAGACAATGGTCCTGATTTATTAAAGTTCTCCAAGTCTGGAGAGAATACACTTTCATCAGTGGAGCTGAGCGACTGAGCAAACCTGGAATGGATTTCCTAAAATCAAGCAATTTGTTAGCTATTTGATAGCAAATATTTTCAATCCTAGATCAGATCCATTCCAGGTTTGCTAGATCACCCAGCTTCACTGATAAAAGTCTATTCTCTCCAGCCTTGGAGAACAATAATAAATCAGGGACAATATTTCATGACCATCTGACATAAAAACCATACAGCTGTCTCCTACGGTATTTTGGTGATCTGTTGTGTTGGCTTACTAATGGCCAACAGATAATGATTGCTATTCAGTGTTTATGGGGAGGGCGCAACAAGAAGCCTCCCGCTTGCCCTTTCCGCCTCTCCATAGAACAGAATGGCACTATTTGTTATATTGTCACTTGAAACAATCACTAACAATGGTTCTGGTCACAGTGATGGAGCAAGTATACCAGGCATGACTGTTTAGTACAGAGAATGAACCAGGACAATTATACCGGTTTGGTAATGGTTATAAAATACAAAACGTTGCCAGTATTTACTTGGCAGTGGGCCATGGGCATTTTATAGTTCCGCATCTTACCTAGAGCTCCTTGACAAATGTCGGTCCGAGTTGCTCCTTCTGAGATGAATTGAGGGCTGGAACACAAGTCCTACAAAGCAAACAGAAGATCCCATTTAACAAAGAACTTCAATTAGCAACTAAGCTCCAACAGTAGTATAACCTACAATGAGATTTCAAACACACAACAAATCTCCTTGTGGACACAAAAACTTTTATTAGCATTAATATAACAATTTTATTGTATTGTATAAGTAGGACCTTATACTACAGATTGAGCAGTCACAGGATTCATGAAAAATTGCAAAGTTGCAGAAAACAAAAGCAAGTTCTTCCCTTTTCTTTCTTTTGGAAAATAATGAATATGATTTGCTGGCCATGTGTTTCAACCTCCTGCCTATAAAATACAAATTCCTTTACCTGAAATAGAGATCCAATCAAGAGAGAATCCTCAGGTGACAATAATGGAGACAGGTAATGTGCTGTTTGCAGGATCTTAAGGAGAAAACTAATAAAGTCACCAAATGCAAAGACTTGTTATCTGCAATAAATACATCTGTGTTTTTGGGTTTAGATATAGTTTGTGTATTGCACAAACTTTCAGAAGATATAAAACATTATATATCATTAATGCACCCAGAACTGTCCTTTCTACCCACGTGTGGATAATGATGGTAATGGTGGTAATCATATTGGAATGGGATGGTGGTAATCATATTGGGTTGGGATGGTGGTAATCATATTGGAATGGGATGGTGGTAATCATATTGGGATGGGATGGTGGTAATCATATTGGGATGGGATGGTGGTAATCATATTGGGATGGGATGGTGGTAATCATATTGGGTTGGGATGGTGGTAATCATATTGGAATGGGATGGTGGTAATCATATTGGAATGGGATGGTGGTAATCATATTGGAATGGGATGGGATAATCATATTGGGATGGGATGGGGGTAATCATATTGGGATGGGATGGTGGTAATCATATTCAGCTTCAGCTTGACATAAACAATCTAAAAATATGTATAAATGCAGAAAGGTGACCCTCAAGCTTCCGGCTGTGGCTGTGCGCCAGTGATGCTCTTTATTATATTCCTTCAGCTAATGGATTCCTCTATAATGGACAGAACCTGACTGAGCAATTTTTGAGTGGCAGAGAGAAGTCAGATTGTTCTCTCCGCATTTAGTAATAATGAAGATCTAACAGTGATTATAAATGTAAGCAATGCCAAGAATCTGGAATCTCTGCAGGGTTATTGTCCGTAGGTGCAAGGCAATCAAGTTTTGGGGGTCATGCTATGTCCTGGCCGGGTATGGTGCATGGTTGGTGACCTCCAGAACCAGCACCACAATCAGGAGTCGGGCAATAGTGACCTCTGGAATAGACATCATGTGTCAACTTTAACCATCTTACGTCTTCTTTAAAGCTCAAAGATGAAAATGTTTTATTTTTGATTGCAAAGCCAAATAATATTATTACCATGTATATATAAATGAAGCCTGCAGACTCTGCTTAGGCAGCTAATATTGGGTACTGCGTCATTCACACAGAAACCCATGACAGGGTTCCTTATACAAGAGCAGGACCTGGCTACCAAACACTGAACCCGCACATTAGTATTTCGTCCAGTTTGCAATGAAAGAACCAAACAATAGTTGTAAATCCCAGATGGGTGTCAATCCGAAACCTGGAAGTGCTGCAACAGGAAGAAGCAAATAGTATCTATGCACACTGGAATATTGGATTCCATACATAACACTTATAGGGCACTCGAGTTGAGAGGCTTGGAATGTGTGCCGGTGATATCAGTTTGAGATCAACTTCAGAGGTTTCTGAGATCATTTAGAATTTGTTGCAGGAGAATTTGACCTGCAGTTTACCTCCTTCTGAGCTTTATATAAAAAAAACCCAATATAACCCCAACAAAAGTCTATCAACAAAGGCCCTTTGGTCTAAACCACCGGATGAGGCTTAGTGCCTATTGTCCAACTCTTCTCCTTTGAGCTTAGTAATGCAGCACAGGTGTGATTTTAATCTTCTAACCTATCACCAGTTTTAAAAGGTCGGCACAAGGCATATATGCCTTTTAGTGTGCCCTGGGGTCCAAAAAACTAGGTACAGTAATATTCAAATATTGGCCAGCTCCACTGTGGCAAAATCATGCCCATACCCTTCGACTCCATACTGCTGGTCAATGGGCCCATCCATCATAGGTATGACTGGTTGGTAGTCTGTATGTGAGGAGGGTAGGCTTAGCCTGCGAACACAGACGTTGGCTAGAACTTATGTACATTAGACCTGATTTATTAGGATAGATTATCATGGGTAAACCTAGGCTATCCAGCAAACCTGGAATGGTTTGCTATTAGCTGGAAAATGCTTTTAATCCTAGAGTAGATCCATCCTAGGTTTCCTGGATCACCTAGCTTCTCCTATAATGGTCTATCTTCTGCAGTCTTGGAGAGACTGATTTAATGAATCAGGCCCATATGCTACGCCCTCAGTGCTACATATAACTATTATATTATATTAAGGTAACCATTCAAGTTTAGACGGCCTTCAAAAGTTATCTTTGGCAAAGCTTTCCCCCAAACTATTATATACTTACCTTCCAAACCAAATCACCAAAAATCATGACCAGTTAATCTAATGCTCCAGTAGACCGTTCACCTACAGTTTTCAAAGGAAGTGTCTACATTATCCAGGTGGTGATGTGGACAACTGAAGAAGCTGAAGAAGGATCTATCTTCTCTACAAGGGAAAATATAGAATTCTCGGGAATCAGGACACGGTGGGTCACATGACCATGGACTGACGTAGAATTTCCCACCTATCTTTGGCCATGCCAGGGCAGATGGATGGCTGGTCCACATATATAATAACAGAATCTTTCAATTTTATGATTCCAAAAATCGACTTCACTAAATGATTTTGATCTCCATTCCCCAGTAAGGGATGAAAATGGGATGTCCTGGATGAAAATCCAATTGGACCAAACTGTGTAGGACCAGCGTAGGTTAATGTAGAAGTACAAAGGAGGAGAACCATTGTTGCCCTTGTAGATATTATAACAAAACCCTACAGTCTGTATATGTCACACATACAATATCCAGGCCCTAATAAGTGTCAGTAATTAGGCTGAGAGATGTATATCCATCCTTACACCATAACAACCATCAGCAGATCACACCCCAGGGACTGTACAGTATCATTATACTCAGGAAAGCCTTAGGCAATATGTAAAATGTCAGTGAAATGGAAATGAACTGGTTATATCCACAGATCATATATAACAGGTCATAACCCCACCTAAGAGCCAAACCAGTCCCTTCCCTAAGGGTGCAATCACATCTTTCCATTGAGGGGCATTATTGTAACATGTGGGAGAAGGTTGCACGGCCGCCTACGGCTGGAATGGGAATTAGATAGGTGCCATGTAATGGTTTGAATGGTATTTGATCTGGTGATTCAAGTGGAAACAGAATGGCAATAGATTGCTAAATTTTTTTCTTGTGCTTAAATATTAGCTTTAAACTACAATTTACATAATTTATCATATCCAATCACATAATGTAAATCTTGACTTTCTGTAAAGTGGAGCTTTGCCCCACCCCCTATGATATTGCACATCGTGGAGTAGGTGGGTATATACAGTAATTTATACTGCATATAATATGCAGGGCCACGGCTAGGGCCAGTAAAGCCATCTACTAGATTGTAAGCTCTTCAGGGCAGGGTCCTCTCCTCCTCCTGTGTGACTGTTTGTATTAGTCTGTCATTTGCGACCCCTGATTAATGTACAGTGCTACGTAATATGTTGGTGCTATATAAATCCGGTTTAATAATAATATTAATCTACTATAAAGAGCAGTCTGTTTTCAGTTTACCATTATTGAAGGTTACCTGGGTAGTAAGGGGGGAGTAATAATGATCACGAGGGTTGACTTGGGTGGTAACAGGGGAGAATGACACATCAAAGGGTGGTAATGGGAAAGTTTTGGTATTTATAGAGGTTGAGCTAGGTGGTGGTAAGAGGGGGTGTTAGTGATCACAAGGCTGACCCACATGGCAAGATAGGATTATTAGTGATAAATAGAGGTAACCTCAGTTCTAGGTGAGGAGTATTACTTATAGAATAGAATAGAATAGAATAGAAGACTCTGAAACACAGGGGTTACGTTGTAAGGATCTGGTCTTCTCTCTTAACAATGGCTCCATTGGGGGCAGATGGGGGTCTGGTTTTGGCCAAAAAGGCTGACCGCTTTTTGCCCCTTCCTTCTTTGGCAAACCAGATTCCAGAAGATTTCTTATTTATAGAAGAGGTGGACACAAATTATGGCCACCACATTTCATAGCCAAGAAGGCCCCAAGCTTACTAAAGGGTCTGGTTTCAATATTAGAGGGGAACCTCACACTTTTGTTTTTGGCAAAGCAGTCAGCAAACCAGCAAGGGGACCAGATGCAAGTGAAAGGTCTGGTCTAACCAAAACCAGATCCAAATGCAAGTGAAGGGTCTGGGGTAGCCAAAAAAAGATACAGATGCAGGTGAAGGGTCTGGGCTAGCCAAAAAGAGATCCAAATGCAAGTGAAGGGTCTGGGCTAGTCAGAAAGGGTGGAACCTGACCCTCCATTTTCACCATGCTTTCTTTCTGGTGACAGTTGTTACATTGTAGAGGTGACCCACCATTGGATACAAATAGGGTCTGCATTTTGCTAAAAGGGAAGGGGGCTCAAGCCTATTGCCGTCCTCTTCCTTCTTTGGCAAACCAGATTCCAGATGACCTCTTATAAATAAGAAAGGGGGCACACATGATGGCTGCCCCATTTCCTATCCAGGTAGGTCCCAAGCCTATGTAAGTGTCTGGTTTCAATATTAGAAGGGAACCCCACACTTTTGTTTTGATCAATGCAGTTAGCAAACCAGTAGCGGTACAAGTGGAAGGTCTGGTCTAGCTAGAAAGAGACCCATGTGCAAGTGGAGCCTGACCCTTCATTTGCACCTTGCTGGCTTTCAGGTTGGCCTAGACCCTCCATTTACCCCCGGGTTCCCTCGCTGGTGGGCACAGACCCTTCACTTCCACCTGGATCTCATTCTGTCTGGACCGGAACATTATGGGGCCCAGATGACGGTATTCATTGAGGCCGACATAGGTGGTGGTAAGAGGGGGGATTTATTAATTTTTGTGTTGACTCATATGGTGGCATTATTAGTGATTAATGGAGGTGGTAAAGGAAGAGTGTTAGTGATCACAAAGGGTGACCCAAGTGGTAATGGAAATATTTCAGTAATCATGGGAGAAGACCTCGATTATAACAGGGAACGCTAGCGATCAAAAACATAAAAAAGTCTATCTAAACAAAAGATTACTAAATGTCATCTTGATCTTATATGTGGCAGTTGCATTGGATTTCTTTATTCTTTACCGTAATCTATATTTATAATTTATCTATATATATCATTATGTAAAGAACATTTTCAGCAAGTACTAAGTACTCATTGATCATGCCAGAAATGCTGCACCTTTCTCTTTTCCTTTGAGATGAAAAGAAAGCACAATGAAACTTTTTTATCTGCTGGGCCATACAGATGACATGTTGGAAATCCAGTTTGTGACAACAATGGCTGGCCCTATAGATAATATAGAGAAGTTTGGATAAGAAATATGTTACCAGCAGAATCACCAGGTGAAAATGAAGGAGGAAAACTAAAGTAGCCACTATATTTAGGAACTGGTAAGCTGCAATATATAACATTTTGTTCTTAGGTTTACATATACTTTAATACCCCGATCACTGTTTTCACTGATAGGCCTCCAGCTCTCCTCCACCAACATTCACATATTATGAAAACACGTTTCTGTTGTGCCGTCTGTGACTCACTGAATGATAACATAAAGAGTGTTTGTGAGCCTGGCAGCCCAAACCTCACTGACTCCTCACTCGATTTCCCATAACAGCAAAACTTTTCTAAGTCCACAGAAAAAGAATCCCAGCAACGGTGCAGAAGGTGCAGAAGTTAGAACAAAAAAAATGTTGCAAAAAGAAGAAGGAAAAAAGATTTGCTGTAGATAAAGATTCATTCAGAAAGGAGAACAGATTGGTTTGCAGTGCAGAGTCTGTGGCTATAATGAATGTATGGTATGAAGATGGAAATTATAAGTCGCATGACATTCCTGCAATACTGATTAAAAAGATTAAATATTTAATGTCATTATATCACTTTATCATAGTCATGTGATCACTCAGCTCTAATATATCAATAACACAAACTAAGGCCAATTTTCGGGGGAAGCTAATAAACCTACCGTCCTCTCTCTCTGCTAACATAGATAAAGCAAACAAACGCCATGCAAATAGAGTCATGGGTGAAACCTGAACCTGGGAGCCTAGAGCTGCAAGGGGAGAGTGCAACCTACCACCATCCCTGCCAGGACACTGAGCTTCCATGTCACCCCATAGCAATGCAACCTACCACCATCGATTGGTTTGCAGTGCAGAGTCTGTGGCTATAATGAATGTATGGTATGAAGATGGAAATTATAAGTCGCATGACATTCCTGCAATACTGATTAAAGAGATTAAATATTTAATGTCATTATATCACTTAATCATAGTCATGTGATCACTCAGCTCTAATATATCAATAACACAAACTAAGGCCAATTTTCAGGGGAAGCTAATAAACCTACCGTCCTCTCTCTCTGCTAACATAGATAAAGCAAACAAACGCCATGCAAATAGAGTCATGGGTGAAACCTGAACCTGGGAGCCTAGAGCTGCAAGGGGAGAGTGCAACCTACCACCATCCCTGCCAGGACACTGAGCTTCCATGTCACCCCATAGCAATGCAACCTACCACCATCCCTGCCAGGACACTGAGCTTCCATGTCACCCCATAGCAATGCAACCTACCACCATCCCTGCCAGGACACTGAGCTAACGTGTCACCCCATAGCAATGCCCTGCCAGGACACTGGGCTTCCATGTCACCCCATAGAAATGCAACCTACCACCATCCCTGCCAGGACCCTGTCACCCCATAGTAATGTCATAAATGCCAATAAACTGCCCCTATATATGACCAATGGTAGCACTTCAGGCATGCTGGGAGTAGTAGTTATGTAGCCAATGCAAACTGTTCAGGAAGGTCGGGACTGGTAGTCATGTAGACATTCTGGGTCTTTTAGTCCCATAGCATCTGTATCTGGGGTGCTGGAAACTTGGACACCCCCAAACTTTCTATAACTGCATAAATAGGATGGGACACTGCAGACTTGTTTGGGAAGGTGAAAGTTCCATGATCATCGTCCTGGCTCAGTCATAGTGAGATATCGATCTGCAGCCAGTCAACCTGCATTACTAAATGTGTGAAATAGGGATAAAGTTTAAACAAGTACAAACTACCAAACAATTTGCAGAATTTGCATACAATCTGATCGGTACCCCAGCAATAACCCATGAGCTGCAATCCTGCAATATTTACAGGCTATCAGTCCATGCTGGGACTTGTAGTTGCACATCACCTGGTAGCTCCAGACCCTACAACTGTCATACAACATGCTGTATTATGAGGTTGGCCACTTACCGTGGGTCTCTTCCACACAACCCCCTGCACCTTGGAGGAATTTTGTCCCAGTTCGTTGTACCCCAGCGAAGAGTGAATGGCTGGAAAACTGGGGTCCTTAAACAGAGTCCCAGATTGGAGGCATTCGTTCCTTAGAGCTTCATAATCCTGATTGAGGAACTTCAGGGCCATCTCATTGGTGCCATAGCCATTGGCCAGTGCCCGCTCATGGGCCAACCTGGCCGCTGAACCGATCATCGTCTCTGGATTGGAAGGTGAATGGAAAGAAGTCACCAAGAACCAGAAAGCTGCAGAAGAGTAAGAGGAATCAGTGCAAAAGAGGAATCAGTGCAGAGAAGATCTGGGATTATTACCACTGGAGGGGCAGATGATGGGTATATTAAAGTAGAATGGAGAGGGGCGAGGGCATCCCCTGGTATAGAGCTCACAGATGGGTGCAGCAGAGAGGAAACTGCACGGTGCTGGCTGGATGGAGCAGATTCAGCTCATAGTGAATAACGTCAGCAAGGAGGTTTCCCATTACAGCTGCAGGAAGAGGCAGCCCAACCTCAGATGACAACCGCAGGGTGCGTCCTGTCTGAACAGGCAACTGCCAGCCTCTTGTTAGGTGTGATCGCAGTATATATTGTAATCATTATAATGCAACCCAACTGCTGCATGCAGGAAATCTGAATTACATGCAGCAAAATAATACAAATATTCATATTAATATAGAGAATTGTGTTTGGGAGGTAAGAGTTAATCTATAGCACCACATCCCTGACTTGTTATAGCAGAATCAAAGAGATTATTGGTAATGGGACTTTTTAGGTGTTATGCAGTAAAATATTTATACAAAAAACAGTACAATTGTAACAGAACAATACAAACAGTAAAAAAAGTCTATGTTTCCTTGCTGGAGTATACAAACCTCATTTATCAGTCATAACAATTCTACCATCCTTGGCGCGTTTCACCACAAAAAATTCATCAGAAGGACATATTGTAGTGTGTATATCAATTTCTTTGTAACCTTTAACAGAGCAAATATATAAATATTTCAATTTTTCAGATTTGTATGAAAATGTTAACAATATTGCACTTACTTGGTAATTGTTTGATATCTACTATAGGACACCTCCATCAAAATAAAGAAATATGGGGTAAAGGCAGCAGGTTATTGATTAAAGCTATTCATAATAATAATAATAATATATATTAGTAAAAGTTCTTATTACAATGTTTTTTTCACCTTTTTCCATTTTTTTGTTGCAATTAAGTGCTGCTGATCTTCTTTTTCTTCTGGGCAGCTGCTCCATGACTATCCCCCCTCCTATTGTGTGCTTCTTCCTCCACCTCTTAGATTGTAAGCTCTTCGGGGCAGGGTCCTCTCCTCTCCTCTGTCTGTCTTTCATTGGAAACCCCTATTTAACGGGATACTATGATGCTAAATAAATATTGGTTAATAATGGTGATAATAATAAAGTGCAACTAAACTTATTTTATTATTTTGCAAAGAATTTCCAAATGCAAAAAAATGTCCCTGTCCCTGTAATGAACCCCAGACATTTCACAATATACAGAAACAGCAATCTGTACCTTAATGTTAAGCCATCCTCAGCCCCTGGACAGTGACTTTTTCTAGGCTGAGATTATATTATCAGTCTGCTGCATGCAGGAGGAAGCATTGTCCTATTCTCCTTTCCCAGGAATCAGAAGGTAACATTTGTAGCAGGATGGGGCAGATCTGAGATACAAAGCTGCACAGACACCAGGATTTGTATGATTGTGTCATATGTGAAGGATGTAAATGGTGACCCTGGATGATGCCTGGAAAAGGATGGTGAGAATATGGAGAAAAAACAGGGAGCAGGCATTTCTGTTTAGCATAGGGTTTTCATGCTGAATAGGAAGGTAGATTATCCTCACATATGCAGAGCGACAATTTGTCTTTTACCCGACACGTTTCACCCAATACGGGCTTCTTCAGAGGATTTTGAGAATTCAGGATACTAAAATAATGATGGACAAGGATGGTGCTGGAGTAGCAGTTACTTTTCTTCTGTGCCAAGCAGAACAATGAAAGAATAAAGGGATGACAAATATAAGGTGCTTGAATATTGAAAATCTCAGAAACATTTTACACCAGCATATCTTTACCTTTTTAACATGGGGGAAGCCTTAAAATAACTTTCAGGTCTTAGGGACCCTCTGCTATATTTAAAAAAACACAGCACCAAGTATATTAGTATGGTAGCATGGTGGTCAGTAGGAAGAATTCCTCTTACATTGCTGGCCATTGGGAAGAATGTCACCCTTACAGATAGCCAAAATGATCATTAGTGTCAGGTAAATCAGGTCCAAATTGCTTATTGCTCAATGAACCCCTAATAACCTCTGCAGGAACCCTATAGGCCTTCCAATGCTTGTGTGTGCACAGACGTCAGAGAATTGGTGTCAATGTCCAGTCATATCTTATTCTGCAGAATGGTTAAAGTGCAAAGTTTTTTCATTTTAATAAAGTTTAATATTTACACAGAGCAATTGATTTTTATTAAATATCTCGCACTCTGCCTTCTCAGTGTGTGCCAGGGCTAATGAGAAATGAAAGACATGGAGCAGCTCCCTGCATTATATGCACATTATTATTATTATTATTATTATTAAACAGGATTTTTTATAGCACCAACATATTACACAGCGCTGTACATTAAATAAGTAGGGTTGCAAATGACAGATACAGACAGTGACACAGGAGGAGGAGAGGACCCACATGTATCTCTAGAACATAAAGACTAATCATGCTGCAGTGCAAGCTTGAATATTGGAGGGCTTTTTGGGATGAGTTCACTACTGTGCTGCTTCCTTTTTCACTATTAATAATATTATACAATATTTATATAGCGCTGACATATTACACAGCACTGTACAAAGTCCATAGTCATGTCACTAGCTGTCTGTCAAAGGAGCTCACAATCTAATGCCCCTACCACAGTCATATAACATTAATACAGTCTAAGGCCAATTTTTGAGGGAAAGCCAATCAACATAACTGCAGGTTTTTTGGGATATGGGAGTAAACCGGAGTACCCGAGGAAAGCCACGCTTACACAGGGAGAACATGCAAACTCCATGCAGATAGAGGACAGCACTCTGGCCTTTGCAGCACTAGGTCACAGGTTCGTACCCCAGGACAGCAGCTAATGATTATGAATTGGTCCTTAAGCGCCATTCGAATTGCCCAGGTTGCTGGATATGATTACATGCTATTGGCATTGCAAGGTTGCACTCACATGAACTCCGGCCTCTCGACTACAATATTATCAACATTTTTGTGTTGCACACAAAGGCGCCGCTCCTTTAAGAACACAACCTGTTACACTTGATGCTGTGTCATCTGGCTGGGAAATCCCAGGTCTGCACCCTGCATGGGGCAGCAGAATGACCCCGAGACATCAAAATTCAGGTGATGCAGAAAGAAAGAAATGTATTTCTTCTAAATGTCACGTCTTCCATTTCTACTTATGTGTTAGACATCTCCACCCAAAACAAAACCTTCTGTTGTAGGTGAAGTGGGGCATTTAGACAATAAAGCTGTGTTCCCCAATCAGGGTTCCTCCAGAGGTTGCTTGGGGTTCCTTAAACAATTTGTGACTCCCAGGTCAGTGTAAGTGACCCCAATGATCTCTCTTGCTATCTGTAAGGGTGACATTCTTCCCACTGGCCAGCAATGTAAGAGGAATTCTTCCCACTGACCACCACACTAATATACTGTGAGCTGTGGATATAATATATATAGGAGGGGTTCCCTGAAGACTTGAAAGTTATTACAAGGGTCCCACATGTAAAAAAAGTCTGCAATAAAGTAATATATTCAGGTGTCTTTATAAATATTTTCAACTGGAACTTACTCAAAATGAATGGTTAGGAATTCATAAGAAAATCTGGGAATCTACTTTCACTCATGATTTATACATTGATTCTAAATTAATCCGATGTGCAAACTGAGTGCATTTTGGGTTAACGGTGGGTTAATGTTGGGTGATTGAAGGTTCTTTGTGGAGCAACAGTTGTAGCAGAGCCGTATATACACAGCAACTTCCAGCTGTCATTTTGACAGCCGGAATTGTCAGGAAATGCTATGACAACAAGGGCAAAGAACTGCATGTGCCATGCATGCCATGTGTTTGTTTATCATCAATTGTGACCCAACTGCTCAATGTAACCCTGAACCTGATTGCTGAAATTAAGCTTTAATATAAAAGCATGGAAAGAATTTCACAACCTGCAAGAATAGTTTGGCAAACTACATGGTGAGCTTGCGGTTAGTTACCACTTCCTCATGCCAGTGAACCACTGCCTTGTGGGCAGATGTACAAATCATTTCTGCCTAATAGGGAATGAATGATGTTGTTCTTTAAGAGCCACCACTGCAGTACAAGGCGCCAGGTGCCATGCGGGATCACTTGATCCCAATGCAGGTCTGAACCCGTTCTTTATCAATATGCCCAACTATTTTTTGAAATTACAGCTGTGAATTGCACATTGATTTCTACCCAAATATGAAATCCAAAAAAAAGAATTGCAACTATAACACAAACTTAGCTGCTGTACACTGTGCTGAGCATGCGCAGACATATCTTTTGTGAGCATGAGCAGCCCAAGATGGCCGAAGACCCTGAACCTAGAAAAGGACCGGGTGAAGGTGGTGATGCCAAGGAAGCCAGGGGAGGTTACTTCTACTTTTAAAAAAACTTTTTGTGTGTTTTTAGACCAATAGGAAATGCAACAAATGCAGAGCGCTTTTTTTTTTTTTTTTTTTTAATTATGATAAATTTACTGTGTTACTTTTTTTTAAATAATGTAACTGTAAAAAAAGTGTTTATGAATACAAGTGACAATAATGTTACTTTGTATCTCTGAATCTATTAACACACACAAACACACAAAAAGAGATCTAAAAACTATTCATTACAAATGCAAGTTTAACATGTAAATCACATGAGATTAACACACTGACACAACATGCATGAGTGTGATTTGAACATATATGTTGCAGCACCTGCATGATAATAAGAACTTTTTGGCATTGAAAGAAGAAGTGAAGACGCTTCTTTCTCACAATGAGTGTTTGACATGCGATATTCGGTTTCTATGGTTTTCAGAAAATGTGATCTACAAGTTTGTGTGTTGAGTCACAAAGGTCGGTGAGTCATTGTTCAGGAAGAGTCCTGCCGGCCCTCTCACTCTGTATAGATGTTACCAAGGCCTAGCAATGTTTTTGTATGTGAAAAAAAAGTATTTAAAAAAAATAAAATGAATCAAAAATGAGTAAGAGCAGAAAAACTCTCATTAACCCTCTCACCGCCAGAGCCATTTTTCTAAATTGAATTGATGAACACAGTACAAATATCATGGAAGAATATTGAAATGCTGCAAAAATGGACCGGCAAAAGTGAGAAATGGGGGGCTGCAAAATCATTATAGTGTGTTAGGTAGAGACTGTCCCTCTTCATTCCTCCCAACTGTCTCTGATTTGGAGTAATTGTTCCTCTCCATTCCCCAATATGTACTTGATTTGGAGGAACTGTCCCTCTTCATTGATCCCAACTGTTATAAACGTCCCAGCTGTTCCCGATTTGGAGGGAATGTTCACCTCCATATCTCCCAATTTTCCCTGATTTGGAGTGACTTTCCCCTATCCTGAATTAGAGGGACTGTTCCTAGTCATACCTCTCATCTGTTCCTGATTTGGAGTACGAGGGGGTGCTGTGAAGTTCCTGGCTTTGCCCAGAAAGAAGAGAGCCAGAGTTATGAAATAACACATTTATTCAATATATTCCCCCTGAGACTGATGTACTTGGTACAGCATAGTTGCAGCTTTTCTAGACCATTCAAATAAAAGTCCTTTGGTTGGGCCACAAACCAGCTCTCAGCAGCATCTTTGACGTCAGAAATGTCCTCAAAACGTTGCCCCTTCAGGTGTTTCTTCAAATTCGGGAACAGATTATAGTCCGAAGGGGCCAGGTCAGGTGCGTAGGGGGGATGGTGGACCAATTGGAAACCCAGGGTGTTCAATATGGCAGCCACAACGTTGGATGTGTGCGCAGGTGCATTGTCCTGCAAAAAAGGATCCCTTTGGTCAAGTTTCCATGGCGTTTTGTCCTAATTGCCTCCTTCAGTTGGTCCAGGAGGTTTGCATAATACTGTTCGGAGATACTAGAGCCCTGAGGTAGGTAGACCTCCAACAGATTACCGTCCTTGTCCCATAAAATGGACGCCATGACTTTTTTTGGCTGATTTCTGGGTTCGGAACTACTTCATCCTTGGGGACCCACTGTGGCGCCATTCCTTGGTTCCTTGGTTTCAGGATCATAGATGTGGAGCCAGGTTTCATCCTCAGTTACTAGCCTAGCCAAAAAGTCCTGTACAGCTTCAAAATGGGCCAAAACGGCCTTGAATGCTTCCAGTCATTCCTTCTTCTGATCACTGTTCAAACATTTCAACAACCCCAACACGCTCCCGTGAGATGTCAATTATCTGGGCGATCTTTTTAGTGGATATTCACCGCTCCTCAATAATCAGCTCATGGACATCGCAGGTTGCTGGGTCAGTTGAGGTTGGGGGGAGCCCACTGCGGGGCTCATTTTCAACAGGCCCCAGTACAAAGAAAGTGTGTGGACCCCTATACAAAATTCTACACACGTGTATATGTGTATGTTATCATTTGTTTCTAACATTCGTAGACTACATTGATACATTAAGGTAAGTATGTATAGGTAAAAATTTAATAATAAAGTAATATATTTATAATAGTAAGACGTTTATATTAGCATTTATTGTCTGCTGAACAAAGGTGCTTTTCTGGCCTTTTTTTGGCAAAACTCTGAATTTTATAAATAAAATTAATCCTTTTTGCTAGATCAGACTCAATACTGAATACTTA
>NC_092861.1:146507195-146511380 GCF_032062135.1 Pyxicephalus adspersus | reverse complement strand
TAGCCAAATGAAGACAAATTATTTGCAGTAAATAAATAATTTTCACACCAATTAACCAACATTGGATAATTTCTCACGGTACACCTGAAGATCGCTCATGGCACACTAGTGTGCCGCGGCACAGTGGTTGAAAATCACTGCTCTAAATAACCATGCATATTGCTTTAGGGGAACATTTATAAAAATGTGGATTTTTTTGTTCTGTAGGTATAGCAGCCACACACACCACACTTATATACAAATTGTGACTGTAAACTTTAACCTACCCAATACTACCACCTTGTGGAAAGATTAGATATTACAGTGCTAAAAAACAAAACCGAACTGCAGGCTCATATAAAAAGGACAAAAGGATGCAGCTTTGTAATACATCACTATTTTTTAAATTAAACCAAGTTCCTTAATTTGACTGTAGCAGCCTCTTGCAGTTCATGCACAGAAGGGCTTAGAAAGGGAGGAGAAGAAAGCAGAAAAAGGAGCCAATTAGCAATGAAACTTGTTTTATTTTTTTCTCAAAGCATCCATTCTGTATGAACCTCTAATGTTATCACCTATTATTTACAATGCAAAAACTCCATGTCTCATGATTCCTTACATTGAGTATCATAGATAGGGGTGGTCACACTTGTAGTCTCAACTCTTTACTGCACAATGCAGTGGCTACAAATAATGACATCCTGAATGGAGCATGAATTGTAGCCACAGACAAATTGATAACTTTAGTGTACTGTTCCGGTATTCTGGATTGTGAATCTTAAAAGAAAAGCTGCAACTTTTTTAAAGTCTAAATCTGCACATGCACATACAAGTTATATAACTTCAATCACAGCTATAGGAAACTGGATAATATAGGGGGGATATTATATGAAACAATTGACAACCACTGAAAATAAAAACAGATATTTTAGGATGTGGCTGTCCTCATAGTGTACACATAGGATGACTTAAAATTTAGCTCTGGGCATTAAAAAATATTTAAAAAAAATGTAGTATATTTCTGTAATGCATGTTTATTTATACATAAAAATATCTATTCTACACAAGTGTTATATTTAACTTTGCAAATAGAATGGATATTTAAATCAGAAGTGATCATGAGATAAGCTATGGCTCCCAAGCACAGCTTTAGCAGCAACACAAGTTTTTTCATCAAACGGTAATAAGCCTGCTTTGATAATAAATGGCCAATAATTGTATCTGTCCTCACTAAGGCAAAACTGTCCTGCCACTGGTCTGTTTCTTCCAGGCTCTCATTGGGAATCAAGATGCTACAGAAGAAAATTGGTCAGTGGCAGGATATTGAGAAAGAATGGTCATAAATAAATAAATACAGTTTAAGCATACCTAAATTCAGAATTTTTACTTTATTTTACTAGAATTTTTACATTTGGTGCAGCAACACCCCCTTATGGAAGGAAGACAGATAGTGGGACAAGGTGGGACCCAATGGAAGAAACCTCCCGATGGACAGACTGATCTGCGGGATTGAAGGTAAGTGTGAATTTATTGTTTTGGGTTAAGAATTGAGCAGAGACTGGGATTCCTAAGCAGTGGTGGGGCTGGCAGGAAGGAAATGCAAGGTGGGTGACACTGAAGAGGGCACAGATCACTTGGATCTGTGACAGTTCTGCTTATTGTGGTCCCTGGTCAGTCCTGGAAAGTGCTATGAGAGGAAGACAGTGACCAACATATTTCCAATAAGTAAAAAAGGCTCTTATTAGGAATCAAGATGCTACGGAAGTCCAAAATTGGTCAGTGGCAGGATATTGAGAAAGAATGGTCAGAAATGTATTAGATAAATACGGTTTAAGCATACCTAAATTCAGAATTTTTACTTTACATAAAAGGGTTGACAACCCTTTTTTTTAAAGTAAAAATCTTGTTTGTTAGTGTTTTTTTTAAGTAGAACACCTTTCTTTTATTAAAAAAGGTACAGCAACACCCCCTTATGGGATGAAGACAGATAGCAGGACAAGGTGGGACCCAATGGAAGAAACCTCCTGATGGACAGACTGATCTGCGGGATTGAAGGTAAGCGTGAATTTATTGTTTTGAGTTAGTTTTGGCTTTACTTCCTATCTAAGTACATGAATTAAAAGACACGGCAGTGTAAAACTAGCCAGCAGATCATTTTAAATTATCTACATATAAAGACAACTGATGGGGGTTTTACAGAATTAACATACTGCTGAGAGTCAGTAAAAGAGTTTTAAATAGGATAACATGTACTAAAAATTGCAATAGCCATTTTTATTTCAAGGATTATGTGGCTGCAGGTAACGTAAAATTGTCCCAAATGTACAAGAGGGAAAACGCAGAGGCTTGAGTTTTACTTCTAAAATTAGGATATTGCAGAAGACACAGCTTTGCAAAAATGGCCAACAGTGGGACAAATGTTCTTGCATGGTTTCAAGGTGTAGAGTAACAGAATGGTTGCTCTTCCTACAATCTGTAGGGTGCTACATCCAAAAACTGATTGAAAGATTAAAAAGCTGATCTCATTATGGAGTGGGAAGATTTTTGTTACAGTGCTGCAGGGCAGGATGGTGGACCCTCCGTGTCACCAACTCATTTGGCACAGACGTGCAGGGGGCGCAAATTCAAAGCAGCTGCCCGGTCTTCACCAGGTTGCGGCCCCTGTGTACTCAGAGGCAGATGACTGCTGACAGAAATGAATCAGGCAAGGTACCAAACGAGGGACAAAAGCCAGAGGTCAGGGCAGGCAGCAAGCAGGAGTAGTCAAGGGTCAAAGCAAGTGTCGGTACACAGGAGAATCAGCAACTGGAGTTGCAGACAGGACCAGCTGGAACCTGGAAACAGCACCTAGAGGAATTCCTTGTTCAGGCAACTTCCTGTTGCCAGTCACTTCCTTATAAAAGAGAAGGTCATGTAATGGATGGGAGCATGTGACCTGCAGACATCCTAACCCACCACCAGACGGAGTGCTGGAGAGGAGGCAGTTCAGGTGCTGTTCACATGTTTGCCAGCAGATGGAGTGTATCTGCAGATCACTCTAGTCCTCTGAGCCAAAGGGGCATCTGACAGAGAATCACAAGACAAGGAATTGAGCAGGGACTGGGATTCCCAAGCAGTGGTGGTGCTGGCAGCATTGAAATGAAAGGTGAGTGACACTGAAGAGGGCACAGATCAATTGGATCTGTAACAGCTCTGCTCATTGTGGTCCCTGGTCAGTCCTGTAGAGTGCTATGAGAGGAAGACAGTGATCAACAAATTTCCAATAAGTAAAAAAGATTATAAGGTGCTAAAAAAAATAAAACAAAAACAAATTCTGTAACAAAAATGTATAAATGGGACATTTTATTCAACCAATGTGGGTTTATTATTATTGGATTTAGGGCAGATCAACAAGTTTCTATTTGTACTAAATTCCTTAATCATGGGGAATATGCGTGGATTGCAGGGATTTAATGAATATGTTTTTCTCTTTTTTATGTTGCTCAGACATTTAGCAGTATAGTTTCAAGATCATCAGAAGATCTGAAAGGTAAAACAGAACATTTAGAAGACAGAAGAGTCATCAAGCAATTATTGGATGAACAATTCTTAGAGCAGACAGGAGAGGCTGATAGATCCGGCTCTGTAATAGTTATTACAATTATTTAGAAGAGATCTGAAAGATATCTGGACAAATCTTTCTCCCTGAATACACAGAAATGCCACAATTTAGTGATAAAGCCTAACTGATGTAATTGGTTTATTTAAAATACAATCCTGGCTTTGTTTAGAGCTCTAACCCATAAAAGCTTCATGTTAGCTATTTTTATATTTTTGATAGTAGAGTAGGGAAAAGTTACAATTTATTATGTGATCCCATAGGCTGGTCAATGGCGGCGATTTACTAAAGGAATATAGACTATTCACTTAATGTGAATTATCACCTTGCAATGGATTTTTCACTTAGCTTAGTGGGGAAAATTCAATTTGCAGAGAATACCCAACCACATGCAAGGAAATCTAAATAAAACAGGAATTTGCTGTGCACATGATTGCATGGTTGAACGCAGTGAAGCCTATTATTAATATTAATAAAGAGGATATGTATGGTGCCAACATATTATGCAGTGCTGTACATTAAATAGTGCATTTACTAAGCGGAAATAAGAGAATCCTTTGAAAGTGAATAAATTACTTTGTGATATGTGTGCTTATATTTCTTTAGTAAAT
>NC_092861.1:146481872-146506595 GCF_032062135.1 Pyxicephalus adspersus | reverse complement strand
CTCCTTTCCCCCTCTATGTCTCTTTATTTCCATCTTTCTTCCCCCTCTCTCTACTCTCCCAATTTATCACTCTTTTTTCTCCCTCTCCCTTTTCCTCTCATTCTTTTCCCCCTATCTCCCCCCATCCAAATCTTTCTCTCTCCCCTCTCTTCACTAATGTATCTTTCTGTCATCTTCTCCCTCTCTCAGCTCTCTCTTTTTATCTCTCTCCCCTCTCCCTCCCCTCTCTATCTCTCTCCCTCTCCCCCAATCTCTCAGTTATCCCTCTCTCTCTATCCTCTTCCACTTCTTCCCGTTTTAACTCTTCATTCTCCCACTTTCTCTCCTCTCTCCCTCCCTCTCTTTCCCCCCTCTCCCTTTTCCCTCCCACTCTCTCCACTCTCCCTGTCTGTCTCTCTCTTTTACCTCCCTTCCTATTTTCCTGCTCTCCCGCACTATCTGCTGTCTCTTTCTCTCTCCCCTCGTCCTCTCTCCTCACTCCCACCACCCCCTCTCCCTCTTTCCCTCTTTTTCCTCTCTTTTCCCCTATTTCTGCCCTCTTACTCTCCCGCTGCTCTCCTGTCCTCTCCTCTTTCTTCCCCCACACTCTCTTCTCCCTCTCTCTCTCTCCTCTTTCTATCTCTCACTCTCTCTCTCCTCTTCCTCTCTCCTCTTTCTCTTTCTCTCTCCCTCTTTCTCTCCTCTTCCTCCCTCTCCTCTCTCCTCTTCCTCTCTCTCTCTCCCTCTCTCCTCTTCCTCCCTCTCTCCTCTTCCTCTCTCTCTCTCTTCCTCTCCTCTTCCTCCCTCTCTCTCTCTCTCCTCTCTCTCCCTTCTCCCTCTCTCCTCTCTCCCTCTGACTCTCTCCTCTTCCTCTATCTCCCTTCTCCCTCTCTCCCTTCTCCCTTTCTCCTCTTCATCTCTCTTGTGCCCTTCCCCCAGCCCACCCTATCTTTCCTGTGGGGGGTGAGCGCAGCACAAGCTAGCTGGCCTAGGGGAGCACAAAGTATAAATTTGTCTCTGATAACAGCCTGTCGGTATTTTCAGTTAAAATATTATAAGTTGCAGATTATGTATTAAAGTTTTTGATAATATCAAATTTATTTTTACTTTTTTATAAACTTTATAGGTACAGCGGCAGTGATGACAGGGGTGCAGGGAAAATGATGGCAGACAATGATTAGCTGCTTTCAAGGTATGTTAAATGAGCTAATGTGCTTTACTAATGAAGTTATCCTTAAATTGCAGTATTTACAAGGCGATCGGAGAGATACCAGGGAGGGGACAGGATCTTAAATCTGGAATCCTGAGAAGGGTAAAGCCCTGTACATGTATTAGATTAATGACGCTGGGAATGTTCTGTCTGAGTACCTTAAATATACAATTCAGTAAAGATGCTGAATGCAATGTCTAGCATACAGATAGCCACTAGAGGGAGCAGCAATATGTCATATAAAATGTAAACATTATAAAAAAACAAAACACAAAAAGGCGACACAACAAACAAAGTGAAAATGTCATATTAGCTGATATATGTGAACATATATTAAAGCAGAACCAAACTCTGTTATACTCACCTGTTGCTGTGCCATTGCGGGGCGCAGCCATCTTCCTCCTTCTTCCCTTCTTGCGTGTGATCTTTGGCTATCTTGATTGAGTCTTCTTGACTGAGTATATTACATTTTGAAACACAAAAACGTCAAAATAACTAATAGATAAAAAAAAAAAACTTAATAATAAACTTTGACATGATTTTGTGTTCCAAACGTTATGATACTATTATTTATACTACTAATTATACAATTTTGTTATACTGTAAAACAAAATTTCATGAACGGTATAAAGGAACGTCAGCGCACTTACAGAAGAGGACACGGCCATGGGATGGCAGGACACTGGAGGACGCTGGGGACGCCAATGGGACCAGTAAAGGCTTTATTTTTTATTTTTTTAGCTCGGGGTCACACTTGGGGTTACCGCTTTCAACGGGGTATTTTTACCCCGAGTGACACTCAGGCTTACCGCTCGGGAGGTTAAAGGCTTTGTCCATGTATTACCCAAATGTAACCCCAAACTTACATGTATCTCTTTGTTCTTTCTTCTATCTGGTTCCTATAGGCAAGGGGTGTCAAACTCAAATACACAGAGGGCTAAAATTAAAAAAAAAGACCAAGTCAGGGCCAAACTAAAAATGTATTTAAAAAATTGTGAAAGTTTACTACTTCATCCATAACTAACAAAAACAAACCTCTCTGCACACACTTTAGGGTTGAAAAGACTAATTTCTATCTTTGTGTGTGTTATTCATCCTCTCACATCACAAGTTTGTCTGACACTAAATATTACACTATGCAGTCTCTAATGGATTGAAACAAACACAATGCCCCTGGTAGTCAGGCACCATGTGATCATTGCCTAGGCTTTGTGTCACATGATAGGTGTACAGGAATAATGTCTATGTATTGCATGTATTGAAAATGATGATGTGAGGTGGTAACGTGGGCAGGCGGGCGGGCTAGATGTAGTTCAATTTCGGAATTCCTTGGGGGGCCAAAAAAAAAAGGACCTTGAGGGCCAGAGTTCGACACCCCTGCTATAGTGAGATACAACTTTTTAATAGTGTGACATAATCACCAGACTTTTTGCAAAATTTTTAAAGTGGCTGCTCGTAGGTCAGCTCCTACTGACAGGCCCAGAACTACATCACCCCAGAGATACATACCTACATCTGTTTCAGCGAGCTCTTAGGGTTCAAAGCATTATTCAATAATTATTATTGCTGGGAAAAAAAAGTCAATGCATGCACATTGATAGGGATAGGGAAGGTTGGGGGGATGCAGTTTTTTGTAGTCTTACCGGTATGTGCTGACAATGCTGGTGCAGCAGGAGCAGAATTGTTATCTCAGGAAGTTAGGAGGTCACTGGATTGCTAAAAGATCAATTGGTATTTTTATTTATATGTTTATTTTTCCTAATTAGTCTGGACTTACACTTCAAAGTCTTTCTAAAATATACAGCACAATGTATGGCGGCATTAGACCCTTAACAATCAATAAGGAAGCAGGACAAACACGTTTCCTGAAAATCCAGTCTTTGTGGCCCCCATCCACCGGTCTTCACCTAGGTGTCTTTCCAGCCCAGCTGCTTGTGCACATATTTACATTGGTGAGATTAGCTCTCCCGGATTGTATCCCCGCCCAGCGGCACCGTTCCCTTATTTATACCTTTCAGTGCTTGTGACAGCCATCCACTGCACACTGTCACACTGAGAACAGGCAGTATGTCCGGAACCGCAGTCAAACTACTCAAAGACAGGGCTACAGCCGATGGGGTCGGCACCCCCAAGAACCCGGTGAAATACCTGAACCAGGACTTTGAGGAGCTGCGGGCACAATGCCTGGCATCCAAGACTCTTTTTAAAGATGAACAGTTCCCTGCCTGCCCCTCCGCTCTGGGGTATAAGGATCTAGGGCCAAACTCCCCAAAAACAAGAGGGATTGTGTGGAAAAGGCCGACGGTAAGATGGCGATTGTTTTTTTGGAAATTTTCAGGTAGAATTGATATAATGTTATCATGACGAGTTGAAATTTGGAAATCAAATTTTGTAAGTGTAATGCATTACTAAATTTTGGGGTCTGCTACATATGTTGTGCAACGCATACCTGTATAGAAAAAAATTATTTATGAGTTAAAGAATATTATTAATATTTTCTCTACTTTGGTCCGGTACAGCTGAAAGTGTTTTGTCATCTTTTGTAACTGTTTCCCGTGACACTGTACACACAGACCCATTCTGTTCTATAGAGGAGAAAGTGGCACCCCACTGTGCTCTCCCACATTGATGATATACATAGTGGTAGTTCCCGAGTGGTCATTCATCGACATGCCAGTTTGGATCTATGAATGACATCGGGGGACCAATCCACACAGGTTTTCCCCGAGATGAGTATGACGAGTGAAGACGAGGCATCTGAAGACGAGTGTTGCACTTTAGCTCTTTCCCAATGAAATTCTGCGTATGTGTGGAATAACGTTCAACGCCAACCCACTCATTGCATCATATTTACCCCAAGTGACCAAAAAAAGAAAGCCTGCGATGACCAGGGTGGGGGTAGTTTTGCTCATCCATTCAGCAATCTCAGCACAAACTCAGGGCCACTTCAGACCGGCACCAAACACGGATCAGCCAATCTCAATCAGGGTTCCTCCATAGGCTGTTGGGTGTTCCTTGAGCTGTTGTTGACCTTCCATCTGATGGTGCCGGAATGGTTCTGGGTCTAACGCCACTTGGCAGAGCCAGCACCATGACACCAATTATCTTGCTTTTTTTAAGGGTGGCCAGGACGCCATTTTTGTTACTAAAGAGCATTACTTTCTAGAAAAAATATATGTTGAAAATGTTAAGTTTTGGGTGTTTGCCCATTATGTGTGTTAGTATTACTTCCCAATTCATTTTTTTAGCAAGTGCTTATTGAGATCTGAAAATTATTTCAAGGAAAAGCTCCTGGAAAAAACCTGGCCCATACCCAATGGTATTGTCGGCAAAGTGAAAGTACAGTGTTGTCAAAGTTTCTCTTTTTTAGATATAACTATAGACCTGTATTGTAAGGATTCAGATTATGTAATAAGCATTTAAGCCAAAAATAGGAGAGAGGAAAATGCGTAACTCTTATTACTTTGTGAGTATATTGTTTGCCTACCCCAGGAGTAATATATCAAAAAAGAAAAAAGACTGGGGTTTTCAGTGTCTTAACTTCAAAATATATTTAGTATGAATGCTTACACACCATATAAGTGATGCAATACAATACTTACAATGAAAACAATGTAGGGTTGGCTCTCCTATGCGAAAAAACAAAGGAGAATGCCAGGTAAACGAAACAAAAGCCACCGGACTAATTCTTATTAGTAGGAATGGTAATTGTCTAAATTCCGACGCGTTTCGCCATCGTGATTTGTTAGTGATTATGTAGAGACTGTATAATAAAGCAAAGTTGAACGTTTAAGCAAACGCATAAAATGTACAAGATTATAAAAAACATAATATTATAATATTAATACAGTTGATGACTTATTCACAATTACCAATGCCTAAAGAATATAATGAATATTGGTGATGATAGATTATAATATTAACTTAAAAAGCACAAAAAAAAAAATAATCATACGATACTTACAAGTGATAACTAAAAACTTTTAAGCATTTAAGCCATGCAGAGCAAAGGAGAGGATACTAAATGGTTAAATGTTACAGCGGCCCTGCCACCAATATACTTCTTGCTCTTGGGTGACAACGCTTAATAGTCACACACTGTATCTAGTTGTCACCGTAGCACAGAAGGTGTGTTAGGGCTTTGGATCATCCACCCCTTCCTAATTTCCATTACGTGTTCTATAGACCACAGAAGTCAACTGGAAAGTTCAGCATTGTCAGTTCTGCTTTTCAGAAAAGCTCTCAAATACATTTATTATTGAACAGATTTAAATATAAACATTTTAAAGGCATATATAGGAGACTAAAACACAGCAAATAATAGCAAAAACAAAGTTAATTGTTAAGGTTTACATAAATTTTAATGTCAAAAGCAAAAAAAATCAAAAACATTAGCGATTATTAAAATTCATCTTTCCTAAATTAGGAAAACCTAGACCCAAATCCTTTTTGTTGGCTGTATTTGTAATATTACATGTCAATATGAGTCTACAAATGGGAGGCTAATCAGACCGAGTGCTTGCTGAGTGTTTAGAAGGTGCGGCTGGTAGTGCAAGATTTCCATTGACAAGGATTAGATAACAAATACTCATGGCTGCCCACATACTTTACTGCAGCCATTCCCAGACTTATTACCTCAGAGGAAGACCTAAAATACATTTCAGATCTCAGATCATCATTCTCTGATATATTACCAGTTATGGTATATTATTGGCATTACCCACCTGCTGTATGTAGAAAGAGTGGCCTTCTAACATTGGTGGGTAGTTGGTGCATTGCCCCTAAATTGATAGTCAATAGATAGAATGAACCAATTAAAATGGTGGTCAATGGGAAAAGAACCTGTGGCACTGCTGGTCAATGGGATGAATTCCTCCTTACATTGGGGATCAGTGGGAAGAATTCCTCTTTACATTGAGGATCAGTGGGAAGAATGCCTCCTTACATTGGGGATCAGTGGGAAGAATTCCTCCTTACATTGGGGATCAGTGGGAAGAAAGCCTCCTTACATTGAGGATCAGTGGGAAGAATTCCTCCTTACATTGGGGATTAGTGGGATAAATGTCTCCTTAAATTTGGGATCAGTGGGAAGAATGCCTCCTTACATTGGTGATGAATGGAAACTAATAGCGGAGAAACACTCTCTTATATTGGTGGTGCCCACTTACATTGGTGGTCAAAATACCCCCCTTCATTAGTTGTCAGTGGGAAGATTGCCTCTGACATTGGAGGCCTTGGGGAAAAATGTCTTATATAATATTGTTCAAGGTGAAATGCCTCCATTTATTGGGTTCTGTTGTGGAAGTGTCCTATTACCCCGGGGGCTATTAAACCAATAGTCAGTAGTAAAGTGCCATTCCTCATTGTTGATCACCTGGGAAGTGTCGTCTTGCATTTGTAGCCAGCGAGGAAATGCCCTCTTATATTGGTGGTCAAGTTAGAAGAGTGGAACCAATAATTGGTCAATGGGAAGAATGCCCCTCTACATTGTTGGTTAGTGGAACTAATGTCCCCTTTATGTTGGTAGTCAATGAAGAAGGCCTTATAGACAGATGAAAAAAATCATCAGTATTAGTAATTATTTATAGGTAGTGGCTATGACTGGAGAAACCCTAGAATTCTATGGGCCTGTAGTTGACTATCCTTGTCTTATGGAATGAGGAACAACCAATGTCTCGGCCTTCAATTCTGGAAGTACTATGGGATGATGTAGTGAGGACCAGTAAACAGTGCTAACAGTTCCTGGGACTATATTCAGTCACTGGTTTGGGAGTGAACTACCAGTTGGCTGGAAAATCCTTATCCAGGAATAAATTCTTCCCTAATTCACCATAATTTAGAGGGGCAGATAGATAGAGACAGCAATGCTGCACTGACTGATATCCAGCTTTACAGAGCGTGTCACCATCAATCTTTATATTTATTGCATGCCAGCTATTTGTTTGATCTTGTTGTCTGATAGCATGGTGTACAGGAATGGTGAGCAGGGGAGCACAGGTGCCCCTCTGTAGACTATACCATACCAATAAAATGTAACATGATGTAAATCGCTGCCATAAAACAACTATACATAGAAACAGCTAGACATTGGATGCCCATTTTAGACGATGCTTGTTAAACTTCATAAATAGATTCAGTACAGAGATGAAAATCCTTCCATGTTTAAAGTTCTGTTAAAGGTATAGACCAGTCAGAAAAATAAACCTTGTGACGTACACGGGACTCCTGGAAGACATACACTGGGGCTTTCGTTTTTCATTTTAGCATTTCTGTAGTCAACCAGTCCACTTTCCCCATTTTTGTTGGCGATCTGAGAACCCGAGTTGGTAATGAAGGACAGATCTTCCCAGACTGCAAACTGTTTGCTGTCTGTTATAGAAAACCCAATGTAAAAAGTGAATATACTCTAGTGGACAGGTGCACAGGAGATAGGGGGCTTTTTGGCAAGAAATGGTAAAATTTTACTAAGATTATTATTTATTAGACAGACATTCCACACAAAAATTAGCTGAATTAGACATAGACATAGCAAAGTATACATAATGGTTTAAAATGATGATCATTTAGGATTGTCTCTTTTTCTAACGCGTTTCGCCATGTGGCTTCCTCGGGGGAGTGTACAGACCATAACTGATAGCATGACTTAGTGATGGGCTTAAATTGATGTAAATATAATCCCACAATGGGAAATCACTATTTAGGAATTTGAAGTTTCAAAGTAGAAAACTTTGGCTTTGGACCTAGGATACTTCAAACAGTTCGTCCAGGATTCTAGTAATAAATGATCAGGTGAATGTAGTGATTCCTGATATAGAACAGTAAAGCCATGCAGGGAAATGGACAGCAGGGGTTCTGGCTTCTATATTCAGCCAACAGGGCTTGGCAATTATATACTGTAACTGGAGAAATTTGGGTTGCTCTTTTTACGATTGCACTGGCAGGTAAATGATTTACCGTATATATCAATCACTTAGTTGCCACCATGCACCCAGCAATTGGCTCTGTTTTTTTTTCCAAACTGATGCCATCATCCCTTACTACCTATTGCATGCAATTTTCCTGCAATGCTATTTCATGTAGCATTATATTATGCATGCACTTTCTGCTATTCACCATTATACTGCACATGTGCTCATTGTAACACACTTCATTGTTAAAGGATGGATGGGCAGAAAATTACCTTGCAACTTCTTTATGTCATCTGTACCTTAGCTCATAGAGCTGCTTTACATAAAGATTCAATCCTTGTGGAGAAGAAAGCACATGGGGCTACAATGGGGTCCCAGAGCATCCCCATAAGTGAACGTAGCCACTGTAGAACCATATCTTGCAAGCAAATACCATTGATGGTTACAACCAGTTGATACTATGTGTGTCTGCATGATTGCACTGCATAATAACACTTTATGGATTTTCTTTTCATTTCTGCTTCCAGTGGCCATGGGATTTGGACAATTAGAGAGAGTGATTCTCCCTAAGGAGGACATCTGATTTTAACCCACCACCACCTTAGTTATAATTTCATTTGTGTGTCTCAAATTCCATACCATGTGTGCAAGAACAGGTGCCGATGTCATATATATTGCATGTAGGGGAACATATAAAACTATTTGTGAATCTGGTATGTGTAACATTGTTGCAATTACAGCATTCATGCAACACGATCCATCTAACTACACCACTATTAGTAGACACATTGTGGTTTACAAATCACTTTCATCTTATATGGCTCCCTGTGGGCTAATTAAATGTTATTGCTCTAATTGTGTCTAATCAGGAATAATCTCTGACTGTTTAAAAAAATTACAAAGAATTAGTTTAAGTGCAATTGTACATAAGCAGTTTTAGAGTTCTTCCCCAGCTAAAAGCTTTTATTTTGTTTTTCCAAGTTACATTTCTGGACGGATACACTTTATAGGGATTTTGGTGATAATATATCCCCCACCTTGATATTGCAATATTACCCAGCTGCTGCAAATATTATAAAGCCAATACCAGTGACACCCTTTTGTAAAATATTCAAATAAACGGGAAGTCCGGCCATGAGAGAACAATAGATTTGTTATAGCATTTTGATATGGACCTGAGACTCAATCTATAAGGAAGGGGTGGAGGTAATTCAACCCATCAATGCCGATTCATCTTTATACTGAGAATGTTATTTATTTTATTTTATAATTATTTATTGACAAGGAAATAGCAATGGTGACTACATACAGGGAGATTTTTACAGTTACAGTAAGAAAATGTATAGAACAAAACCTTGTTTTTGTTAAGTTTTTTTTAAAAAGTGCTCCACTTTTTAGAATTATTATATTTGTAAAACAAAATCTTCTCTGAATTGTCAAAAATTGCAAAATAAAAAAAACATAAAATGGAGTATAAATATTATTTTCTATGATCCTATGTCCTGATTGGATATAGAGGTCACAATTGCAGACATCATTCTCCAGGGGTGCTGAGTTAAATGAATGCACGTGATTCACCTGCTATTTCTATTGCAGAGACTTGTTGGGGGGTCAGGACCATTTTAATTGCAGTCTTGTCCTTGGGCCTTGGATAATAGGCTGCATGCAATGTTGGCAGGTTGTTAAGGTTGGCTCAGCTACAATGGCTGTTAAAAAAGAAAACTTTGAGCCAACACTGCAGTACAGACAAAGGAAGCTCCATAAACAGGCTATAAGGATGAACAAGATGAAAATGAATAGGAACAAATTATTTTTTTTTAATTAAATTATTATTATTATTTAATTATTTTTTAAAAATTATATTAACTATTTTATTTAACTCATCTGTAGGAAAACAGCTAAAACATAAATGAACAACACATGGCTGAGCTGTTATATATCAAAGGATTTGTAATTCTGCATGGATACCTGAGCTCTGGAACCCCAACTCCCAGAAAGCTTTTCTCCTTTCATTTGTTTCCTCCTGCTGTGTCACCCACTCTCCTCTTGCTCATGGGGCATTGGCTCTCCTCCCTGGGCCACCCGGGTACTGATCCTACCTACTCACATGCACTGGGGTTAGGGCTTAATCAGGGGACTACTGCGATTAGAAGTCATTTGTCTGCCTACTATGCCAATCAGTCACCCCTCTCCCTGTGGCACTTAGAATTGCTGGAAAAGCAACAAGGAAAGAAGCAAAAAAAAGCCCCTAACAAATGTTAGCCCCCCTAGACTACCCTGCCCCTGTTATGCCCTTGGGACCACATGGATAACTTCATTACCTTGATTTGCCATGGCAGGGCGGAGAGGTATGGTGAGACACAAAGTGCAGTAACCTTCAGTTTGCCTGCACTGGCAGAGCACTGATTCATTTTAAAGTACAAAAATAATATTCCTATTTATTATTATTGATCTTATGAATAATAACACATCAGACGTATATAAATAATAATCACATCAGACATTTCCCTGAGACGTGTTGCAGTAGAACATTCAGGAACACATCCCGGTTAGTCACAAACCAAACACGGCGGAGTGAGGTGGAGATTCTCCTCTTGTTTAATAAAGGTGTATATTTAGAATATAGTTCAGATTATCAGCATTCCAGCCGATCGCTGTCAGCTGCAGGCTGAGCTACGTGAACACAGAAAGGGCCGAGTGTAACTAGAGGGGCAATTAGTCAGCTGGATGGGGCAGAACTGCATTGGAGGCATTCCACCTACTCATAGAACTTCACCGTCCATCAGACTGTAGTGGGGTCACACTGTGGGTGTAAAAGAAATGCCACAAGTATATGGAAAGGAGACAAATGCCCCTTTGGGCCACTGAAACATATGCTACCAATGCACATATTGCCATGATGCAGAGATCTAAATGGGCCCTTATATTGTAAAGGGTTAACAGGCTTGGCTTACTTTCACAATGGTAATAACAGGCGCCCTTTCACAGAGCCCATAGGATCAATGTTTATCATGTGGAAGACGTCATTGTTTTGTCCTATAGAAAATTAAACAAATTGATGTTTTGCAAGGAAAATCTCAGTCACCTGTCCGCTGTTTGCTTTGTGCTGGGTGGTTGCACAGTATGTCGTATTACATGTGATTCCTGTCCCAGTTATCTGTCTGTATCCAGGTGAATCTACTGTGAATAGATACACAATGGGCCGGATTTATCACAGCTCCCCAAGACTGGAGAAGATAGACTGTCATGGGAGAACCTGGGTAATCCAGCAAACCTTGTGTGGATCGGGTCCAGGATTGGAATTGTTTGCCAAAAAATAGCGAATTATTTCCAGGTTTGCTGGATCACCCAGTGTCACCCATGATAGTCAATCTTCTCCAGTCTTGGAGAGCTTTAATAAATCAGACACATGGTATCGATCCATGATTTAGGGCGAATATCCTTCTTCATAGCTCCCTACTGCCCCAGATTTGGAGGCACTGTCTTTCCTCATACCTCCTGGTTGTTCTTGATTTAAAAGGACTGCCCCATGTCATACCTCCCAACTGTCCTTAAATTGGGGGTTTCCCCTTCATATCTGATATTTGCCCCTGACTTGAAGCAACTCTCCCTCTATATACCTCCCAATGTTCCGTGATTTGAACGGACCGTTCCTCTTTTTACCTCCCGTGCCCGTGATTTGGCAAGTCTTCCCAACTTTATACCTCCCAACTTTCCCTGATTTGGATCAGCTACCCTTTCTTCTACCTGGAAGTTGTCCTGATTTGATAGGACTGTGGCTATCCCTGTTTAAAATCTCCATTTCCTGACACAGGTGACTGCTGGCTCCTGGCGGCCATCGCCTCCCTCACCTTGGATCAGGACATTTTGGCCAGAGTTGTCCCAGAAAATCAAAGCTTCCAGAAGGACTATGCTGGAATCTTCCACTTCCAGGTGAGCAGATGATATTCTAACATTGATCTGTATGTGATAAAACTAATAATTCCAAAATTGCAATTGTTGGCACCCATCTGGAAATGCCAGTTCCTTAGTTGTCATACTGACCCCCTGTCTCCGATGACTAATTGATGCAAATATGCAAATAAGGAGCTCTAACTTAACTCAGATGTCACTTGCTGCATGCTTATTGATGAATCAAAGGTACTGGGGCCAGAAGTGGTCAAGCAAGAATCATCGTCCTAAGGGTGGCATTGCACAGGTTACCGAGCAAACAGTAAGACCCGCGTTGGTGTACTGCTGTGCCATTTATTCCTAATGACACCCCAACGCACCTGCAGTGCAAATACAATTGTATGCAAATAAAAAAAAGTGCATCAGGGCTGCCTGACCCCATAACATGGCAGCACATGGTACAACACACATCTATCATACCCACATTAATAATTAAATAAAAAGCATGTATCCTGTGTGACCCCTTCCCTATCCTGACACCCCTCCACAGATGTACCAAGATCCCATTGCCAGTGGTTCTCCTGTTTATTTAAATAAACCTCACATTATAGAACAATAGACTTCTATGGGTCTGGCTCCGTCTGCTTCAGCACTTGGTCTATAAAAGTCTATAGGAGCATATAAACAAAGAAGGGAACCAGCGGCCATCGGATCAATATATCAATATATATATCATATATATTTATATATCTATGGAGGGGTTAGCTCAGGTCAGGGAAGGGGACATGCAGGATTACTACACTTCATTTGAAGCATAAAACAAAATTATTCCCTTTAGGTAATCCATAGTCCTTGCAGAGATTTAACAAATTTTGCAGCAGATTCCTTCCTTGTTCTGATCTAAAAAAAGAGCTGCTTGTTTCTTGTCCTATTCAGACTGATGGGAATGTCTGATTATTCACCCGAGAAATTACCCGAGACCCTTTTCCCCCATAGCATGCTGTAACAATGTATCTCTGCTCTTCTTCAACTTATTTTAGTAATTAAACCTCAATGCCGAAAATGTTTTATTTTTTATAGTTCTGGCAATATGGTGAGTGGGTGGATGTGGTGGTGGACGATCGCCTGCCTACAAAGGATGGACGCTTGGTATTTGTACACTCAGCAGAGGGGAATGAATTTTGGGGATCATTGCTGGAAAAGGCCTATGCCAAGTAAGTTCAATCAGCACCAATTTGAGGAACATGGTTCAGAGTTTTCCAGGTCAGTGACTTCAAGAGCTAGAGGGTTACCATGACAGGGAGGCAAAAATGGGAGGTTTGGTGTGTCTCCCGTAACAGGTTTCCCTTTAAATAGCATCACATGATTTTCTCTTTCATTTGGTGGCCTGTAGGTGTCGCTGTTTCAGGTATTGATTGCCATAGACCAGGGATGTTTTGCTCCCACCCCCGAGGAGCAGCATCCACCCTTCTTTTAGCATTTCTCCCAAAAACAGAAGTAGATTTAGTAAGGTTTGCAAACTCAGGTAATGATTCAACTTCTACAAACGTCCAGGCCTGTATGCAGGGACCGGGCACCTGGGGCCTTTCCCCTTCATATCTGATATTTGCCCCTGACTTGAAGCAACTCTCCCTCTATATACCTCCCAATGTTCCGTGATTTGAACGGACCGTTCCTCTTTTTACCTCCCGTGCCCGTGATTTGGCAAGTCTTCCCAACTTTATACCTCCCAACTTTCCCTGATTTGGATCAGCTACCCTTTCTTCTACCTGGAAGTTGTCCTGATTTGATAGGACTGTGGCTATCCCTGTTTAAAATCTCCATTTCCTGACACAGGTGACTGCTGGCTCCTGGCGGCCATCGCCTCCCTCACCTTGGATCAGGACATTTTGGCCAGAGTTGTCCCAGAAAATCAAAGCTTCCAGAAGGACTATGCTGGAATCTTCCACTTCCAGGTGAGCAGATGATATTCTAACATTGATCTGTATGTGATAAAACTAATAATTCCAAAATTGCAATTGTTGGCACCCATCTGGAAATGCCAGTTCCTTAGTTGTCATACTGACCCCCTGTCTCCGATGACTAATTGATGCAAATATGCAAATACGGAGCTCTAACTTAACTCAGATGTCACTTGCTGCATGCTTATTGATGAATCAAAGGTACTGGGGCCAGAAGTGGTCAAGCAAGAATCATCGTCCTAAGGGTGGCATTGCACAGGTTACCGAGCAAACAGTAAGACCCGCGTTGGTGTACTGCTGTGCCATTTATTCCTAATGACACCCCAACGCACCTGCAGTGCAAATACAATTGTATGCAAATAAAAAAAAGTGCATCAGGGCTGCCTGACCCCATAACATGGCAGCACATGGTACAACACACATCTATCATACCCACATTAATAATTAAATAAAAAGCATGTATCCTGTGTGACCCCTTCCCTATCCTGACACCCCTCCACAGATGTACCAAGATCCCATTGCCAGTGGTTCTCCTGTTTATTTAAATAAACCTCACATTATAGAACAATAGACTTCTATGGGTCTGGCTCCGTCTGCTTCAGCACTTGGTCTATAAAAGTCTATAGGAGCATATAAACAAAGAAGGGAACCAGCGGCCATCGGATCAATATATCAATATATATATCATATATATTTATATATCTATGGAGGGGTTAGCTCAGGTCAGGGAAGGGGACATGCAGGATTACTACACTTCATTTGAAGCATAAAACAAAATTATTCCCTTTAGGTAATCCATAGTCCTTGCAGAGATTTAACAAATTTTGCAGCAGATTCCTTCCTTGTTCTGATCTAAAAAAAGAGCTGCTTGTTTCTTGTCCTATTCAGACTGATGGGAATGTCTGATTATTCACCCGAGAAATTACCCGAGACCCTTTTCCCCCATAGCATGCTGTAACAATGTATCTCTGCTCTTCTTCAACTTATTTTAGTAATTAAACCTCAATGCCGAAAATGTTTTATTTTTTACAGTTCTGGCAATATGGTGAGTGGGTGGATGTGGTGGTGGACGATCGCCTGCCTACAAAGGATGGACGCTTGGTATTTGTACACTCAGCAGAGGGGAATGAATTTTGGGGATCGTTGCTGGAAAAGGCCTATGCCAAGTAAGTTCAATCAGCACCAATTTGAGGAACATGGTTCAGAGTTTTCCAGGTCAGTGACTTCAAGAGCTAGAGGGTTACCATGACAGGGAGGCAAAAATGGGAGGTTTGGTGTGTCTCCCGTAACAGGTTTCCCTTTAAATAGCATCACATGATTTTCTCTTTCATTTGGTGGCCTGTAGGTGTCGCTGTTTCAGGTATTGATTGCCATAGACCAGGGATGTTTTGCTCCCACCCCCGAGGAGCAGCATCCACCCTTCTTTTAGCATTTCTCCCAAAAACAGAAGTAGATTTAGTAAGGTTTGCAAACTCAGGTAATGATTCAACTTCTACAAACGTCCAGGCCTGTATGCAGGGACCGGGCACCTGGGGCCAAGCAGTGTAAATAAAAAGGGAGGGCCCACCAGAATGTATAGCTTACCTGCCATATTTGTAAGGCAGAGGGAGTCGGGAGCCTACCGGAAGGCCTAAAGCCTGTCCTTTGATCCCCTTTAATTACATTTTGGGGACCTACTATTCAGGGTATTTTATTCTTGTCCTCCAGTGGGCAAGTCTGACCCTGCCTGTATGTGGCCCTTCAGGACTGAAATTAAACATCGCTGCCTTAGAAGTGGCTGTGTTCCATTCACAGAATCCTTTCTTATTGACTGACAGGCTGAATGGATCCTATGAAGCTCTGACAGGCGGAACAACCATTGAAGGCTTCGAGGACTTTACAGGCGGAATATCGGAGGTGTACGACCTGAAGAAACCACCGAATGATCTCTATGAGATTATCCAGAAGGCTCTGAAGGCCGAGTCGCTGCTTGGCTGCTCCATTGACGTGAGTTCTGACATCTAAAATTTTCATTCATAGGTCAAAGGGTGGAAAGAAAAAAATGCTCTGGTTCGATTTCCATTCGATCAGCCATTCCCAACCGGGGTTTAGTAGAACTCCAAGGTTCCTCCAAAGGTTACTAAGGGCTCTGTGGCTGATTGGCCTCAAATTCAATAATGTTTGCATAATTCTGGGGTCAACTACACTTGGTAGTACCAGCTGCATGATGGTGTCTATAAAGGTGTACTTCCAGCCACCACTGTAAGGGGGCATGCTTTCCATTGGGAAGAAATTTTCATGGCTTTTTTCCCCAATGACCCCCAATAAACTGATTGTAGCAGGGGTTCCCCAGCACCTGAACCATATATTAAAGGTGCCCTGGGGGGTAAAAATGTTGGAAAAAGGCTGCAATACAGTTTCTCAATTCTGACACACAGGTTATAAAACCAATTAAAGCTTTATTCCAATTCACATAATAAAATGTGCAATACAATATTAATAAAACTGAATAGAAGTACAGAACTAATGTAAATCTCCTTATGGAACACTCTTCACATTGAGGTAATCCACAGCCTCTACGCGTTTCGCGGAAACTGAGTCCGCTTCTTTAGGAAAATTAGATCTACAATTATAACAGCATTTAAATGTTACAATTTGACCATTGGTTTAATACAAATTATGCATACACATTCTCTAATTATTACAAAGAGGTTATTCTTCTATCAGCTACATGGAAGGTTAATTAAAGAGGGAATGAAATGGATGGGGAAGCTGGACCAGCACAGACAGTAATTTGAAACTCCCAGAATAAGGAAGGAATTTGAAGAATTTTAAAGAAACATCAAAGCAACATTGCAAGTAATTATGTTAATGGAATTGGATAATATTCTCTTTTGTTTAGCTGTTTTTTTATTCTTCTTACAGATTACAAATGCTTATGACACAGAAGCCATCACAAGCCGGAAGTTGGTGAAGGGACATGCATATTCAGTGACCGGAGCAGAAGAGGTATGGAAGACTCACATTTATCATTTTTTGATCTAGAAATATAAAATGTTTCTGGCACTATAAATAGATAATGCTGTGTGCATTTGTAAAGTGATTGCTTTACCAATTCAGGACAAACTGATTACCAGGTTAGCTTATCCTTCCAAATCTTCCTTGTGTTCCCTTCCTGTTTGCATGCAGGTGACCTAAATAAAGCTGAAGTTTATTCTCTATATATTTTGCCTTCTCTGGTTCCCCCACCCTCATTGACATGATGATTTAAATTAAATGAAACATTTCCATGTTTATTACATACCATATTGTAGAGCAAGTCATGATCTTCGGGCTGATGGTGGTTGGAGAATTTGCATGAAACCAATAGGTAAATAGCATCAAGAATAAATGAGAAGAGGAAAGGCAACAAACATTTTTTACTGAAAAAACAAATTGTTTTCAGTTGGATATCCTGTGCTATACAAAATTCACCAATGCTTGCAATATACAGATACAAATATGTTCAAAGTGTCTCACTCCCCAACGCGTTTCCCGCTTGGCTTCCTCAGGGGATTGTGTGGAGACTGACATTGTTCATAGATGTATGCATGAGAGTGACGGTGAGAAATAAAGTTGATAGTTATGCGTGTTGCCAATCAAGAAGAAAAGCGATTTAGTAATTCCACATCTTATGTCAAGCAAATGGAATAGCATTTGGGTGTCCTTGGACCCCCCATGCCTAATAATTGACTGTTTAAAGTGCATCATAGGAAGAAGAAGGAAAGGTCCCCTATACAGAGCTGTGATTTGGTGAATAGTATGGTTCGGAAGTGCATGGAATTTGGGCTATGCATTAAACCTTTAATTTTTTGAGCAGGATAAAGGATTTAACAATTGATTTTAAAAGGGGTTACACAATGGGCTCTATTTATAAAGCAGGGGATCTGGATTTCCCCATCAGGTGAAATATCAGGTGGAGAATTGTTCCAGGTCCATGCATTTCAATAGCAGTAATTGATTCTCCACCAGAAATTATTTCTGGGAATGTCAGATTCACTGCTTATAAACAAAACTCAATATGGTTCGTAATTTATTAGATTAGCATGTAGCAATGAATTAATTTCATTCCTGTACATACCCCTACATGGTTTTTGATATTTCTCTATATGAGATATAAGTTTATTGATCACTATTAACAAACTTTTATACATTTTATATGTTATTGATTGTTTAGTTTTTTTTTGCAATAAAAAAAATGCCATCAGTTGTGTTTGACATGTTAGCCAAGACATAAAGTTTAACAAGCCTGATGAGATTATTTGACTACGCATATGATACTTTGGTAGGGACATTAGATTGTGAGCCCCTTTGAGGGACAGTTAGTTATATGACTATGGACTTTGTACAGCGCTGCGTAATATGTAGGTGCTATATATATATATATACTGGCTAATAGTAATAATTTGGGATAGGGGCTCCTAACTTTAAATCCTATGATTTGGCGTCAATGATTTGGCACTCAACTTGGACTTGAAGGGTGACGACTTAGTCCAACCTCTGCCAATGACATAAGAGGACAAAAGGACCCTACCCAGAAGAGCTTACAATCTAAGAACTTACAATGTTCCCTGGATCCCTGACTCTGCTGTCTTTATCCTAAATCCTAGGTGTTCTGTAGGGTTGAAGTCAGGGTTCAGTATAGACCACTTGAGTTTCCTCACACCTTCATATCTTTATGGAGTTGGCTTTGTATACAGGGGCACAGTCATGATTACAAAGTTGGAAGACCACTCTGTTTGTGATTAACTCACAGTGAGGATTTTATACAGTAACTGACACCACGCTGCCTAATATTATGTTGAGACAAACATCTGTCCTAACTGTATTTATATAAATATTGTTCCTGTTCCGACTTACATACAAATTCATCTTAAGAACAAACCTACAGTCCCTATCTCGTATGTAACCCGGGGACTACCTATATATTGTATAAAATGAAGGAACTGAACTGTTCTTGTTTGGGTTTCAGGTTGTCTACAAGGGGCATCAGGTCCAGCTGATCAGAATAAGGAACCCCTGGGGTGAGGTGGAATGGAACGGCCCCTGGAGTGATGAGTAAGCATTGAATTTATTTCTTTTGAAGTAAACAATTAGTACAATTTGCTACAGTTTGTTCAGTATAAATGTAAAGCCAATACTTTCAAAAGTTTGGATAGAGTCTGGAAAGATCAAGTAGGTTTGAACTCCAGGTTAAGGTCAGATTCAGGAAAGCAATGGTTTTTAGCATTAAAATACCAATTAAACAAAATATATATATAAATGCCTGTACAATGTTTTACATTGAACCTGTATACATAATATACCTGTTTTTCCATCTCTTCAATGATAGAGCTCCAGAATGGAATTATATTGATCCTAAAGTGAAGGCTGCCCTGGACAAACAGTCAGACGATGGAGAATTCTGGTGAGTACCCTGTTTTTAATTAATTTTTTACATCTGACGTATAGACTTATACGACTTCTTCTTCTTCAACCAATAAATGCGCTTGTTTTTTTATTCAGATGCACTCTTAGATTGTAAGCTCTTCGGGCAGGCTCCTCTCCACCTCCTGTATCACTGTCTGTATCTGTTTGTCATTTGCAACCCCTATTTAATGTACAGTGCTGCATGATATGTTGGCGCTATATAAATACTTTGTAATAAGAACAATAAAAATAGTAATAATTTGAATCCCTGTGCAGTGCTCTTATCAATGCATATTAAATCTAGAACTCTGCCATCTAGTCGCCATTTATCAGAAAGGCACAGTGATCATTCTATATGCGCTTCGTGCATCCAAAAAACAAAAAAAAAAGCCGTATGTCAGCCACAATGATGAGTGAATATTTTTTTAATACACCCCTTGCTTGACAATAAAAAGCTACTGATGAATTCAGGGTATTTTGCTACATAATTACTATGACTAAACCCAGCCCCATGTGCTTGTTCCTTCTGCATGTTGCAGGAACCCCAAGCAGAGTTTTCTTTTCTATGAGGAATCAGATTTAAAATTCTTAGTTTTCTTCAGTTTGACAACTTTATTTCTGTTGGTTTCTATGCAAGGGAATAAAATCAATGCATAACACAGAAGGTTTCCTAACAGAGAAATAAAACTGAAAGGGTAAGAATCTAAACCCAATCGCATGGCTTAGATATGATGGCTGCATTATTGTTTTTCAGGTGAAGAACATTTCAGGTAATACTGAATAGTCTTGGCAGAAATATAATGTCCTTATCACATCCCGTGAGCTGAACTGTAGGCATAAAACAATGTTATCTTCCTTCTGTAAATCACTAAAATCCCCACATTCCATTTACTGAACCTGAACAAAGAGCATAGGAGAACATAGGAGACAACCTTGTCTCTCTCAATAGATGCAGTGAAGTAGGTGTGACCATTCTAGGACAGGAAATATGTTATTTGCAGGATGTAAATGAGAAAAATGACCTGAAAACAGAAAACTGATGCAGCCACCATGTCTAAAGTATGAAATTCTGCTCTATTTAAGGCATCACAGTTGAAGGCCTGCAGAAAGAGTCACAAGGCATGGGGGAAAATTTACTTTTTGTATTATAATCGGTTGAACTTATACATAATTTTATTTTGATGTATGTACAGGATGGCATTTTCAGATTTTATTAAAGAATATTCCCGTCTGGAGATCTGTAACCTGAGCCCGGATACGCTGACCAGTAATGAGCAACACAAATGGAATATTACTTTGTTTAATGGGAGCTGGGTTCGAGGGTCAACAGCAGGAGGATGCCAGAATTACCCAGGTGAAAGATGATCTGATACTAATTGAGACAATGGAGCTGTAGGCTCCTCGTGGGTGGGGCAATATTACCCATGCTGCCATATTATGTTCCTATTTTGATAATATTCAACTCAAGCTGTGTATCAAAACTTATTTTAGTAACATTTATGAATGATATCCTAAATGCTATCCTAAAAGGTAATGAAAATACATGCAATGCATTGTCATATCCTAGATATCCACTCCTAGAATGCTGGAGGTTATAGCATATTGATGGAAAATAAAGTCAATGTTTTAACTAAGGAAAGAAAAACTTACAGAAAATTGATAGTAGAAACTTAGCTAGGCTATGAGTGTTTTTTAACAAATAGTTAACATGTTTTAAAACAAGCCTCAATAACCTTTGTAGCTGCGGGCACAGTGGAGTAATGCATCAAAAGTTTATAGTAGAGGCACTGAAGCCACATAAGCCATTCTCTCTGTAGCTCTACCAATCACATCCATCCTCTAAGATCACCTGACCCATCTTAAGTGTAGAAGGCTGTTAGGTCTTTGCTGTGGGGTGGAACAAGGGGAGCTGAGCTGCTGGGTCACTGCTGGGGGTGAATAGCAGGAGATGAGCTACTACTACTGGTGTGAGTGAGGAGGAGGGTGAGCTGAGCTGCTGGAGCACCGCAGGGAGGAGGAGAGGGTAGGAGAGCTATTAAATCACTGCTGGAAGGGGTAACAGAGTGATCTGCACTTCTCCATCACTGCTAGGATGGAAGAAAAGGCAACAGAGAACTTTGCTCTGTCCAATGACTTATTTCTACCTACATCATTTCTATTGTACACAGCAACATTCTGGACAAATCCCCAGTTTCGGATAAAATTACAAGAACCAGATCACGATCACGATGGATCCTCTAAAGATCCCTGCTGTACCATTATTGTGGGCCTAATGCAGAAGAATAGGAGACGCCAGAAAAAAATAGGCGAGGATCTGCTGAGCATCGGCTATACGATATACAAGGTTAGTGATCACTTTGTTCTTTAGTAGGGCGGCCTTTGTAAAAATAATTTATAGGATCCGGGGTCCTTTAATATTGGGATTCTGTCTGTTTACTTATGATATCAACATTCATTCTTTATTGATTATTACTGTTTTTTTTTCTTGCAGGTTCCAAAAGAGGTACATGGAGTTTGATGTCTTTCCAACTTCCACCACCATACATTGAATTCACATGGCAAAAGAAATTAGTGTTGCTGGGGTTTATATTCAAATTTAAGCAGTTTTCTTTAGAATATTCTATCATTCTATTATTTGAAATATTGAAAACACGAAGCTTGATCCCCTACCATCAGGCATATATGCCCCTACACATTGGAGATCAGGGAAGTATGCCCCATTATTAGTGATCAGGAATAAATGCCCCACACATTGGAGATCAGGGAATACTGCCCCGTTTATTGGTGATCAAGTAAGAATGGTCTGTACCTCGGAGATCAGGGAAGAATGCCCCTTACAATATGGATCAAGGACGAATGTCCCATTTACTGGTTATAAAGAGCAAATGCCCCTTATATTGGGGATTGTGCTTCCTACATTGGTGGTCAAGGAAGAATTCCCTATTTTTTGGTGATAAAGAATAAATGCCCTTTATATTGGAGAATAGGGATAAATGCCCCATTTATTGGTGTTTAAGGAATATTGCCCACTTCATTGTTCATCGGGTAATAATGGTCAGTACATTGGAGATCATGGAAGAATGCCTCCTCCTTATATAGGGGTTTGTGCTTCCTAGATTGGTGGTCAAGGAAGAATGCCCCCACACATGGGGATCAGGGAAGAATAATCCACCTACTATCCTGATGGTCAAGGAAGAATGCCTTGTTTATTGGTGATCAGGGAAATTGCCCCTTACATTGGGGATCAGAGAATCGTGTTCCCTACATTGGTGGTCAAGAAAGAATACCCCACATAATGGGGATCAGAGAAGAATACCCTTTACATTGGAGATCAGGGAAGAATATACCGGTTACGAGTAATCAGTAATTGCCTCCTACACTGGCGATCAAGAAAGAATGTCCTGTTTATTGGTAATCAGGGAAGAATGTCCCTTGCATTTGGGAAGAATACCCCATTTACTGAAGATCAGGGGTAAATGACTGGTGATCAACGACTAATGCAAATAAAAACAATGATTTGGCTAAAGGGAAAAGCACCCTGCTCATTGGTGATCAGGGAAGAATAGCACAAACATAATAATTACGGAAGAATGCCCCACTTATTGGTGATCAGGGATAAATGCCCTACACCCAACACCCAAATGCCCTGTACTTAATACCCCTACATCAGAGCAGAAAGCTTTACTTACTTCGGAGGGATCCTATGGTGGATCCACAGATAGTTTGAGCCTTACTTTATTTTCGGCCAAGAAGGTGACCCAGTTGTTAGTGTTTGGGAGCAGCAGATCACTGCGGCCTGATTCACCCATAATGTTTTTACTGATGATGATAATTGATTTTATTGGCATAAAAAGTAATGGGAAGTCCAACATATTATGGTTGGCATTGGAACAGGTGATTTTTTTCATGGTGACACCACTTTCTATAACAATTATTGGAGAGGAGTTTTTGGACACCATTGAGAGATTCCTTTCCACTTCCTGTTTTGTCCCCTGGGCAGGATATGAAAGTAAATCTCCCCAATGAGACCCCCCAAAAAAACTAGATAGGGATTTTAGGCTTCCACTTAGTGAGACTTTCATCTTGTTGTCCTTATTTTAGGCCAAGGACCAAACAGACATTCACTTCGGCAAGGACTTTTTCCAGAGGAATCCCTCCGCTGCTCGTTCGGACACTTACATCAACATGCGGGAAGTCTCTAAGCGTATGAAGTTACCCGTCGGGGATTATCTCATTGTCCCTTCCACTTTCGAGCCTTTTAAACCCGGAGATTTCTGCCTGCGTGTCTTCTCTGAAAAAGCCGCCAAATCCTTGTGAGTTTCAGTAATATTTAAAAAAAAGTTGACACAAAACTATTATATTTCCTCTTTACTTTTAACCTTTTCTTCTTTGTGTTTTGTCCTTCCCAGGGAAGTTGGAGATGTGGTGAAGGGAAATCCTTATGAGGTAAATGCTGATTAAACCCAAAATATTTTGTGGTATATAACACAATGTCCTTCTATTGGCTGAGCCGTTATCATTCACCCTTAGCTATGCAGAATTAGAAATGTGCAGGGGATTAAATGCATGGGTACAGGATGAGAAGAACCATTGGGTTTTTTGCAGGGTTGGATTTAGACAAAGTGGGGCCCCCATATGGACAGCACTCCAGCTAATTGCACTTATACCATTCTGCAAAATGGAGAAGAATAGGGGCCCTGGGCAATTGCTTGTATTGCCCTACCCTAAAACCATGCAAAGCAGAGAGTTACCCTTCTGGTTTAAAATAAAAAGCTATTTACAAGAACAGCGATTGTAGGTGCTGCTATATATAAGTCACCAAGGCAGGCTATTCGTGTAAAACAAATACTTCCAGTGCCATGGAACACAGCTCTTATCCTGACAAGTTATCATCTTGGTAATTGACACTTCCTAGAGTGTCAATTACTCGGGTTCACCCACAGCGCCTCCCTCTGGCCTACTTTATTACTGCAACCTCCCTAGTGTATGCCCACCATAAGTGTACCAAATGTTGCAGGGAATATTGTGTCATTCTGCACAGAGAATTATGGACATGTTGGGTAACATGGCGGGGGCTATTTGAGGTGCTGGTTGTGCTGATAGTGTTGTCCAGTTGGCTGCATTTTATAATATTTCAAACTACAGTCTGGAGGCAAAAAAAGATAAAGGATGACATCACATGATTGTTTCCTTTTTTCACATATTAGTTTAATTTTAAGTAATAATTAACCCAAAAGCTTTTGATTAAAAAAAAGAAAATGGATTTAGTAATATCAGAAACAACCAAAAGGCTACGTCTTTAGTCAAACTGCAATGAATTTGCAAGAGGGGTTATGTTGGTATAATG
>NC_092861.1:146464470-146480660 GCF_032062135.1 Pyxicephalus adspersus | reverse complement strand
CTATATAAATCATGTTTAATGATATTATTATTCATTTTTGGTTTTCTTTTATTGATCTGTCAATGTGTTTACAACGAGCCTATGATTTTCAGTTATCAGTGCTGTGTTTACATAATTTGATTTGGATACGCTAAGGAAAGATTAGACCATCTGCCAGGTTTTTATTACCATCTGCCCCATTAGAAAAACGATTGTTAAACCTTCGTATTAATCCACACTGACAGATAAAGGGACACATTTACAGCGGGGAAGGATAAGAACTTATGAAATGATTTTAATGGTTGCCTTTGTCTTCCTGTCTCTGCTAATAACCCAACCACCTAATTATTGTCTTGGGGTAAAAAGCTGACAGATGTATTAATTTTTTTCACTCTCTATTGAAAACATAAATAATATATCATTCTCATATCAATATCAATTATGTCATCATATTTATATGTGTTGTATTATTTTCATGTTTCCTTCCATATTTTTGTGTTATGTTATTAAAAATTAAGATTTGTAGATTAGCCACTAGAGGGAGCAAACACTTATTTTCAATCACTCCCTCCTTCTTAAAGCAGAATTGTACTCATCGGAGGTGCTGAGCTTCGGCTATAATCACCAAGTACGCACAGAATACTTGCAGATAATAGCACAGACTCCCTTAGGTGCAGCCTTCCTAAAGCAACGTCCAGATCGTTCATTGGGTCGGATTTATTAAAGCTTTTTAAGGCTAGAGAAGATACACTTTCATCAGTGAAGCTGGGTGATCCAGCAAACCTGGCCCGTTACTATTTGTTTGCAATCCTGACCAGGTTTGCTGAATCACTCAGGTTCACTGATGAAAGTGTATCTTCTCCAGCCTTGGATAGCTTTATTAAATCAGACGCAATGTATTGTATTTATAGAAGAGTAACATTGTCACCCGAACACAGGAAATGTGTTTGGTCTACAGAGGATATATTTTACCCCCCCAAAAAATGGTCCCAGACTATGTTAGGGTCATATGACCATGGTATGGATATTAAATTGTGAGCTCTTCTGGGCACAGTTAATTATATGACTGGGGTATACAATGCTCCTATAGAAGTATGTGATTTATTTTTGTTTTATTTTATAGGAACAGATTTGAAATCCAGTGGGTTTACACTGGCGACCTGCAGAGAGATGGTCTCCCTCATGGACGTATCCTTCCTATGACAATCTCTTGTAGATATATAGCAGACACAAGCTTTCATTTTGGAAGCTGTAAAGGGCTCATTAGTTTATTTTTGTCCAAAATATTCGATCTCTTTGACCAATTTGAGCCGCCAATTTTCTTCTTCTTTCTTCTGAAGTCCCCCATGACTTCAGACAACAGCCCTGGATGCCTTTGATCATTAGTTCTGTCTACACTCATGGATGTACAATGGCCATGGTGATTAGTTGGCCAATGCCAGGAAATGATTTGCTGGACTGACTTTGTAACCTATTGTCAGAGGAAAGGTTTTCATCAGTGCATTAGAAGATCTATAGATGTCCAGCCACATCCGTTCACACAGCCTCAATCCCTGATTTAGTAACTTGTAATTGGAGTGTAAGGACAACTAAACTAATAAAATGAATGGCGGAGCTCAGCTATGAGGAGAGATTAGCTGAACTGAATCTATTCTCCCATTTAAGGGGGGATATGATCACCCTGTATAAATATATAAATGGTCCATCTAGAGAACTCTCTTCCCAAATATTCACTGTAAAGTCATTACAAAGCACAAGAGGGCGCTATTTGGATCTGGATGAAAAGAAGTTTAATCTCCAGATAAGGAAGGGATTCTTCACTGTAAGGTCTGTGATAATGTGGATCCCTCAGGAAGTAGTTTCAGTAAGTTCTATAGATTGCTTTAAGAAAAAGTTGGATGATTTCTAGAAGCACAAAATATAACTAGGGATTCAAAGTTTAAAAAGAATGACACCAGATCCAGGGAACATCCATATATCTATATAATTTTTTCCCCCGTTGGAGCAAATTGAACCGGGGGTTATAAGGGTTTTTTTGCCTTCCTCTGGATCTTCCGTGCATTTATGGTTCATATCTGGAATATGCAGGTTTCTAGTACGTTTATTTCCCTTTGAGTTGATATCAAGTCTTTTTTTCTAAGTGATGAGAATCATGATGATCTCTGGTGTAACATAAATAAATAAATCCTCCCCTCTTGGACATTCTTCACAAGACCAAACCCTTTAAAGAATCCATGATGGAGCTTAACACAGGACTGATTGATTGATTGATTGATTGCATCTTCTCCCTAATGTGACCGGTGACTGGCTGGTGGAGTAATGGGAATAACTCTCATTCCTCTTCATTTCTTGAAGTACTGGACATTTCCTAAGCTTTACATTTACTTTATTGGAGTTTATATATAGACAAGGGAATGTTTTACATAATTACTCCACATTTATTCATTTTCAGCTTTCTTAGAGTCAAAGAATAATATAAAATATTACTATATGTAATAGTAATATTAATTAGTAATATAATATTAAACATGCAATTTAAATGAATAAAAAAAAGGCTTTCCTCATTCAAGTCGCCGATGATTGGTTACAGAAAAAAGAAATTTTAGTATAATTGTGATGATCTCCAGCCATGTTATACTGGGGTTGTAGCAAACCCCCCATATGACCCCTTAATACAGTTGTGGCAGGGAATCTTGGCAAAGGTGCCTATTCTAAATTGGTGGTGATGGTGCTGGGGTTGTTCCTACAAGAAAACCTGTCCATCTTAGTTGGATGGTGAATTATAATATTAAACAGTATTTATATAGCGCCAACATATTACGCAGTGCTGTACATTAAATAGGGGTTACAAATGATAGACAGATACAGACAGTGACACGGGAGGAGGAGAGGACCCTACCCCAAAGAGCTTACAATCTAAGAGAATCCTTCCCCTCTTCCCTTGCCCAATGTCAGTATGATGATCCAGATTGGGTTTTACACATTTGTTATTTCTGTTCTGGCTCACCAATAGTGTCCCTAAATGGTGAATGTAATGTGAACTACTAAAGCATTCTAGAGGAACTTTTTACCAGACCACAGCGTGGATAAACTTTCCATGGTTAATGTCCACTTGATTAACCAGTTTTGGTTCGGGTGGCTTTCATAGCGAATGACTGGCTTAGGAACTTGTGACCTTCTACTATTATGTATTCTTTGACTAAGATGTGTGCAGATGGATGGAACTGGAACGCTGAACCTGGTGGAATTTAGAACCCTTTGGATGAAGATACAGAAATATGTGGTATATAATTCTTTTTAGTAAACATTCCCTACAATATTTAATTAAGCAATCACAGAAAATATAATCCCTGAGCAAATTGATAGATAACATTTTGGATTTATCTAAAGAAAAGACATAGGGTATATTTAAAAATTATTTACCTTCCAAATACTTGCTGAAATTTGGCCATTCTTGCATTTGAAGATGCAGCACTTACTATTGTGACTGCTGTGCTCTTCTGCTAATTGGACACTAGGTGGCAGTATTATACCTTTTGTTAATATACTGTAAAATGAAATAACCCTAAAAATAGGGATTCGAATGGCTGTGCATGAAATAATAGCAAATTGATGGGTAAAAATGTATAAATACTCCGCACATCATTTAAAAGATTGTAGATTTTTTAATTTCTGCACATAATAAAGTCAATTTATGTTGCAGGATATCTTCAATAAAGCAGACGACGATAAATCGGGCACCATGGATGCCCATGAAATGAGAACGGCATTGCAGAACGCAGGTAACTCATTCCTTTCTTTCATTTTTATGTTTTTTTAGTCCTTCGGCCTGTCAGTATGTGGATAACATGCATTTACATCTATTGCTGGGACTACTTCAGCAGATATTTCTTTGTTGCATGTATGATACAATATTCACTTTTATTATTTTTTCTTAGGATTTAATCTTAACAACAAGATCCAGCAGAGCATTGCTCAGCGCTTTGCTTCTAGTGACCTGACTATAAACTTTGATGCATTCATTGCCTGCATGACACGCCTGGAGACTTTGTTCAGTAAGTTAAAGATGAGACTAACAAAAACTAAGCAGCAGTGCCCCCTGCAGGGCAGCTTCTGTATGTTTTACCTATGTAGGGCTCATATACTGTATTTTGATGCCAAAGCACATGAGGTTATTGTTAGGGTTAAGGTTACAGTATTCTGGGGTTGCGTAGGTGGTTATAGTTTAGGTCAGCCTTTCACAACTTTTTTAATTTGGGGAACTCTTAATATAACTTTCAGGTCCTCAGGGACCCCCTGCTATAATTACTATATCCACAGATCACTGTATATTAGTATGGTGGTCAGTGGGAAGAATTCCTCTTACATTGCTGGCCATTGGGACAAATGTCACTCTTACAGATAGCCAAAAAGATCATTGGTGTCACCTAACCTTAACAAATTGTTACAGAAACTCCTAACAATCTCTGGTTGAGAAACCCTGGTTTAGGTTTTAAGCTATGTACAGAAAAAGAGATGATTCTCATCTGAAACAATCAGTGAACTTACACATCCAATCAAAATACCAATCCAATAAAATGATCAGATCTAAAGTGATTCCAACAGCAGATCCAACTTTTTGGTCCTCAATGGGTTGCAAAGTGAATGGACATGTTGGTAAATCCTATCATCATAAGGAACAATTGAGCAAATCCCATCGGAGCATCCAGAGTCCTGTGGGTCACCTTATCCCGGGAAAAGTAGAATATCATACATGGGTATACCGTCTTTAAGGACCGAATTACAAACCAACATACCGGACATTGGTTCACCCCGGCATACTCTGGGTCACCAGGTGACTGGAAGAGGTTATTAGCCACTATAGGATTGCATAGGGAGTCTCAGGGTTTTTTTTACCACCATACAATATGGCACTGACAAATCCAAGGCCAGTGTTTTTTTTTATAATCTCATTCTAAATGAAATTTATTCTCTTTCAGAAATGTTTAAACTTATGGACAAGAATAACCATGGAACCATTGATCTGACGTTACCTGAGGTATGGCAACTCTTACTAAAAACAAACTTTTCTCATTTACAGTCTTTATTACCTAGATACAGGACAGGCAGGTAATGGCCGGTTGTCAGCCCTTTCTGACTCCCCCATTGTTGGACTTCATGGGTTTCTGTTTAATAGAAATGTATAGAGATATTTAATTCTTCAAACCAGTGATGAATGACATAGGATGCCAATGCTGCTTTCCATAGATGCAGAACAATGCTCCTGATTTATTAAAGCTCTCCAAGGCTGGAGAGGATACACTTTCAGCAGTGAATCTGGGTGATCCAGCAAACCTGAAATGGATCTGGTCCAGGATTGATAACATGTGCTAACAATAGCTAATAAATTAAAAAAAAAAAAACAATCCAGGTTTTCTGGATCACCCAGCTTCACTGCTAAAAGTGTATTCTCTCTAGCTTTAATAAATCAGCCCCAATGAGTGAACGTTGTCACCCTAGGATAGTAAATGTGTTACTGGCACCAGGTGAAAAAAGCCTGATGAAGGAAAACGAATGCAGCCATACCTAAGGATTAGTGAGCTGATAAATATTATATGTGTCTTTCATTTAGTTTACATACACAAAAACCAATGCCCCAGGGGCGACCCCCCTATGCCTACCAGATACTTTAATATACAAAGTCTTCAACTTCTAATGTTGAGTGTAGGTCCAATCATTACCATCACCTTAACCTTCTTATTAATCAATCACTATGATAGAGGGGGATTAAAGTACAACTTGCTTAGGTATTAATAAACAGGATTTACATAGCGCCAACATATTACGCAGCGCTGTACATTAAATTGGGGTTGCAAATAACAGACACAGGAGGAGGAGAGGACCCTGCCCCGAAGAGCTTACAATCTAGAAGGTAGGGGAATTAGCACATAATAGGGGGGCCAATACAACACTCCTCATACACTGACCCTTTCAGACTATAATATTCAACCTGTCCAAACATCTCATGCGGCTCATTGAAATAGCAGATTAAATCTGTGAAACGCGTTGGGTTGCATGCACGATTTCCTGCCAGGAATATACAAATTGTTGACTTTGAAGCTAAAGGGAAGGCTGGAGGGCAGATTTATCTATTTCATTGTGACCTTTCTGACCCCAACTCTCTCTAATTACCATCTCTCTTTTCTTTGCAGTGGCTTTGTGCTACCTTGGTTTAGAAGACACCATGGATGGGACTGACGTGCCTTTATGTTGTTTTACATGTTTTTGTATTTTTGTAATGATCATACATTGGAATGTCCGCTCCATGGATGGAACACGATGAGTTTCACCCTAAATTTTGGCTCCTTGACATACACAATGTTATGTACTGTATCTATGATTCCCTGGGGCTGTCCTTGGCTTGGTGTGAGTTTATGTTCTTACATAATAAAGAAGTTGTAATAAACTTATTCAAAAACTTGTCACCCTAAAGTCTCCTTTTATATTATTGGCAACAAGTTTTTTTTTTAATCCCAACTAAAGCCAGGATTGAAGAAGGAAAATGATCATCTCCATCAGATCAATAGCTGAATACAATAGAAGAGGACAGAATACTATCCTGGCTCAAATTGTCTTGTAGTCCACGTATCATTTCCACCAGATTCAACCAGTGGAAAGGCCAATTATTTGGGACGAGTGGAGGTCAGATAGTTCTGATTGGTATCAAATCCCTAATTCCTGGTGTTGACCATGGATTGGAACCTAAATTTCAGATATAAGATACCTAATAACTTACCTGTTAATGACTAATATTAACATTGAATTTCCAAGAGTATTTGTAATTCAAGCTCCTGTGATTTGCCTTCAAATCCCTCCACAGTTCCACTTACCTTTCTGTTAGAAAAATACTCCCCAGCCGCTCTCTTCACTCCTCCAAGGACCTACTAAGGACTTCCTCACTCATAACCTCATCACACGCACGGCTCCAAGAGTTTTCTAGAGCTTCCCCGATTCTCAGGAACGGTTTCCTCGTCCTATTTGGCTTGCTCCTACTTTCTGCTCATTTAAATTGTGAGGGACAGCTAGTGACATGACTATGGACTTTGTACAGCGCTGCGTCATATGTTGGTGCTATCTAAATACTGTGTTATAATTATAATAATTTTAAAGAGCACTAAAAACCAATTTTTTCAAACTTTCCTACCTATCTTCTTTTGTCTTTTAAAACTCTCACTACTTTCCACCATTACATATCCCCCTTCTATTGTGTCATACTTCTCCATCCTTTTACATTGTAAGCTCTTCGGGGCAGGGTCCTCTCCACCTCCTGTGTCACTGTCTGTATTAGTCTGTCATTCGCAACCCCTATTTATTGTACAGCGCTGCGTAATATGTTGGCGCTATATTAATACTGTTAATAATAATAAAGTGTACATTAGTTCCCTCTCTCCACTTGAAAAAGCAGCGATAAAAACTGCAAAATGCGTTGAGATATTCAGAAGGGCAAACACCTGATGGTGGGTATAGGAAGAACTTAACTAATTGGTCCTATGTTTGGAAGCAATCACAGACTTAAAGGAATACTTTAAATGGTTTCCTGGCACTCATGTTTATTTATCAGCCTTTCAACAAACAAACCTAACAATAGATGCTGATGGAGCGTGGAAGAAGAAACCAATTGAAGCAAAACAAACATAAGACACCAAAGTCTCCTTTTAATAAATCCCAACTTTCCAAGATTGAGAAGAAGGATGTGTTTGAGAACAACAAAGCAAAAGTTTGGTTAAAATTAAAAAATCAATCAAGGCAGTGTACTCCTTTTTCCTATCAATTCGATTTGGCAGATTATTTGTAGAAGATAAAAGTTACATTGTGGCTGCAGTGCCCTTTTGATAATTGGCCACTAGGTGGCAGAATGAATTGTGGTTTTATTATAGAATAAAATAAGGACTGTGTAGGGATCTGATTGGCTGTGTGCAATGCAACAGCTGAATTGTTGCTGCAAAAAATAGTATAAAATTGATAAATATAGCCCAAAATGTAAAACTGTAATTCATTGACTCTAACCGGTCATTGCTGCTGGCTGTATTAGATTTTTTTTTTAACTTCTTTTCTTTTATTTTTCTCACTTAATGATCCTCCTACCTGTTGTTATTGGAGGTGTGGGGGAAACCCACACAAACATGGATAGAACATGCAAACAAGTGTGCATTGTACACACAACTGACAAGTGAACAAACCCTTCCAACGCCCATCATTAGTGTTAATTATACCTAAGGAAGGAGTCCGCTGTGGTGGAAGAAAGATGGAGATAGCAATTTAGGTCCACAATGCAGGCTGATTCTTCACAAAAGGTGCAGCTGAGAGCTATTCCAGTAAACAAAATTGCATAACAACCTAAACATCAACCAAAAAACTGCAAGCCGCTCACCCTCGATGCATATTAACTACTTTATCCCATGAATACAAATTTCTAAATAGACACCTACATCTTCTCATCTTGTCCTCTCCCTGCACCGCCAGGTCACTATAAACATGTATGTGCAGCTCCCTGCCATGTCCAGGCACTTCCATCATTCCTGTGCAGCCAAGTGTTGCAGATGCAGAATATTTACCTGGAAAATTAGCAGCAATAAGCATGGTTTGGGTTGCTTTTGGCAAGGTGTGTTTAGCTGCAATTTGAAACTTCTGTTAATATATATTGCAGTAACATCTGATTACTCATAGGTGTGCTAAGCTGGTCTTATGCTTTTCAGTAAAGAAACATAAATAATAAAACATCAGTTCATTAAAAATTTTAAACAAAACATAAAAAAAACTAAATAAATATCCTGCAATATACCTGTATAAATATATTTAAAAAATAAGTAAAAAGTAGTGCATTTGCCACCCCTATCTTATGTACAGGGCTGTGTAATATGTTGGCGCTATATAAATCCTGTTTATTATTATTATTATTATTATTACTAATAATAATAATATTAATATACAAAAGCTATACAAAATAAAAAGCAATCTGCTACAATAAGTAGACACCTGAGCATACAAACTATTTCCATTCTGGAATGGCAAAAAAACACCCAAAACTAAACTCACCTAGAAACACGTGTTACAGCAAAGAAATAAAGGGGGAAAATGAAAAAAGAAAAACAGACCATATATATATATATATATATATATATATATATATATATAATTGCTGTCACACATTGCAACAAATGCATATTTTATTTCTGCAGGTGTCACAGGAAAAATCTCCCCAGTGTATTTACATAAAAATGTATTTGTTTCTGACCTAAAAGCTAAATAAATACCATTTTTGCTCTTTCAACATTTTTCAATTGTTTATAAGTTTTTAGTTGTGTTTTATTAGCCTACTTTTTATGATTTTTATCCTGAGTGATTGGTTGCTTTGCTTACATATAGCTATAGAAATGGCTCCAATTGTTCCAACTGGTTTATTGTTAACTTGTCACTTTTCCTACAAACATAACATTTTTCAGATCCTTCAATACACACCCTCACTACCTCTGACCTCCCAGTCCTCCTTCTCTCCTCCCTGCTGCCCTCAGGGTTTTCACACCTAGTTTTCTCTTTCTATATATACATTGTATCTTCTTCTGCAGCTCCATTATATCACAACCATGGCAAGTGTTGCTGCTCAGCTGGCACGCGATAGGTGCTCCGCCCTTGGCATTGGCTCCAATAAGAACCCAGCAAAATACCTGAACCAGGACTACGAGGAGCTGTGGGCACAATGCTTGGCATCCGGTACATTGTTTGAGGATCCAACTTTTCCAGCAGCTCAGTCTTCTCTGGGTGTCAATGATCTGGGACCAAAGTCAGAAAAGGTGCAAGGACTCATCTGGAAAAGACCAGCGGTAAGTGAGACAATAATATTTTACCTGTCGCTTACTTATTCCCTCAAACGGGCCATAAACGGGTCCAGTTTAGAGAGTGATTTAACCTTTTGTGAATATTACAAAACACTAAGAGTCATCAGTAATGTTTGGCTCTGAGATTGGTAGCTGAAATATGAATGTGGTGGGAAGAATAGAATTCCAAGTTGTGGTTGCATTTCATATTGTTTTTCCTATTATTCTACATTTAACTTCACTTTCTAAATTTATCTTCACAGTCTAGTGATTCATTAAATATGTGATTATCTAGAGGTCTATTTATAAAGTAGTAATTCTGATATTCATTGAAATTATTAATATTATTATTATTATTATTATTAATAAACAGGATTTGTAACGCGCCAACATATTACGCAGCGCTGTACATTAAATAATCAATTGAAACAATCAATATATAGCATTTGTACCATTCAGGACATTTTCCCCGACCACAATAGAACGCGAATACAAAAAACAATAGGGTTTGGATAAACCAAAATGGGGGACTTTTAAGGTCAGGTTTGAATAACTAATTAAGTCACCATGAAATATAAAACTACATTAGCTTTTATTAATAAATTAATCATTAAAACATATAATACACAAAATGTAAAACCACTTAGTATAAGTACAGCATTCAAAAGATCTAGTGGAAGCCTCTTCTAATGAGGTATTCCAGCAACTTCAACGCGTTTCGCAGATACTTTATTTGCTTCCTCAGATCTCTTCATCCTCATCATCCTCATGGCATCAATTGGGCAAAAAATGGGAATTACAGATCAATGTGTTCTTGATATGTCAATGAAGCATGGACCAAGAATTCCCTATTTTCTAAATGATATATATAATGATTTGATGTTTATAATGAACCTAACATGGAATCTATTAGAATTATCATCCAGTGTTTGACCACCTTAAAACAAAAAGTGAATAAAAGAACAAGGACGCTCTCCTTCTTTTCCCTATTTAATGTACACCGCTGCATAATATGTTGGCGCTATATAAATACTGTTTAGTAACAATAATAACAACAACAAGGACAACCTACTAGCTTACAGCATGAAATTAGGACCGCATTGCGATACTGGCACAGCACTAGGTATTTGTCTATACTTACAGGGTCTTTAAAGGGTGAATACATAGGGAAAGGCGCATATATCATTTTTTTTTAAATACACTTTCAAGCAATAGAGAATCAGGGGATTGCCATTGTTGACTTGATGTTAAAAAAACACAAGATGCCAAGCTGGCATATTCATCCCTAACACTTCAAGTTGTTGGTACAGAACACGCATTCAAAAAAAAAGAATATTTTTATTATTGTATCGTTGTTCTTGGTTAATGACTCATAGGACTGAAGATGGAGGATCATCATGAAAGCCAGGGAACTAGCATTTCCAGAATAAGCAACCAGCGGCGGTGGCTTCCATGGTCCTCTTGAGAAAAGTTCTTCTTCATACCAAGAGTGCCCACCTAAATCTAGTTATGCTTTGCTAAAAATCAATATATATTCTGTTGTGTAGAATTGTGTAACCTCGTCCTCTCCTCCTCCTGTGTCACTGTCTGTCATTTGCTACCTATATTTAATGTACAGCGCTGCGTAAAATGTTGGTGCTATAAAATACTGTTTATTAATAATAATATAATTAATAATATTAATATTTTTAATAATAATAATAATAATAATAATAATAATAATAATAATAACCTTTGACTTCTTTTTCTCTCTCATAGGAAATAAAGGAAAATCCTCAATTTATTAATGAAGGTGCAAATCGAGCGGATGTACGACAAGGATCTTTAGGTGAGTAGCAATGTTGCCAATATTCCATTGTCCTAAAGCTTTGTACACTTAATTGTTGCTTGAGATAAATGATTGTGATCATCTTATGTGAAAATCTATTGTGTGTACAACTTTCTGCCAATCAATCCTGGGGAATCAATGAATGATGGAACAAGAATGGCCATTGTACTTTTCTATGGAGGAGAGCACAGCAGGGTGCTGCTTGCTCCTTTTTCTACACCTCCCTCCAAACTCCGAACAGAACTGTGTGTACAGCCCTCGTTCATTGTCCTGCTGCTATAAACTATTGTTTCCAGTGACAGAAATCTGAGGACTCTAGATTAAGTTTAAAGAGTTTAATCCATTCTCACTCACTACTGAGACCACCGGAATCCTCTGCCCAGCTCAATAATGAGTGAATGTGGTGCGTGAGGATGAAAGGTCTGATCACTTTTCTGCAAGGAAGGAAATTGGCTGCAAGGAGATGTCCCAACATTATCCGACAAACTCCAGGTGGTTCTGTGCTTGTCCTCATTATCAAAGGCCATGATCAGATTTGTCCTTGGCATTTGATCATGTGATTACTGTTAAAGCCAAATGCAAACCTGATAAAAGAAATGTAATCTATTGAGGCTTACCAGTTCTGATATGGTGGCTGAATAAATCTATAAATTGAAAAAAATATTGTTTCTACTGCAGATACTGATAACTTTATAACTGCATTGATAAAAGTTTTCAAAAGGTATTTCAACCCAACCCAAGTCCTTAGCTGCTGTGCAGTTTTATTTCCTTATTTTTTAATCCCGCATATAAAATTCTTCCTATTCTAGGGGTGACAACGCTTATTCCTCCACTATATCATGAAAGCCATGTTTGTTTTCCTCCTTTCCACTTTATTATATGTGGGGCAGGGGGATTAGTAGTTCACAGAAGGAAACATTTTATTTATTTTTACTATTAGTTCAGCTCTCAGCAAGTGACAAGGACATGCTGTTCAAACTCTTTAGCATTTACTAGATAGCAGCTGTGAAAACTCAGGCTGGCTTGTTACATTGTTTTTTCATGTGTATAAAATACTATATACGAATTTACCTCTTCTGAGTATTTTACAGTATAGCAGCGTTATTAGTTTTGGTGACTTTGGATATAAACTGTTTAATTTGGCTCTACAATGCCATTACCAGGATTCTCTTTATCCAATGGGCTGCAAAGTGACTTTGAAGCTCCAGGGTCCCCAGGTTCAGAACACAGCATAGACTCCATCTGCTTGGAGTTTGTATGTTCTTTCCATGTTTGCCTGGATTTCCTGTGGGCACCTTGGTTTCTTCTAACATGCCATTAGGTTAATTGTCTCCCTCCCAAATATTCACCTTGGGCTGTGGTAGGGACATTAGATTGTGAGTTACTTCTAAAAGACTAGTGTTAGTGACATGCTATGAACTTTGTACAGCGCTTCCAATTATGTTGGTGCTATATAGGTATATAGAGCTATATATATTTATAGAATGGCTTGTATTCTGTATCATATTTAGTAATTCCCTTCACAGTGCCTTCGGCTACCATTACAATCTGTTGCCCCTCTCCACAGGTGACTGCTGGTTGCTTTGCTCCATCGCCTCTCTCACTCTAAATGAAGAATGCTTGAACCGCGTTGTTCCAGTAGAGCAAAGCTTCGACACAAACTATGCCGGAATCTTCCATTTTAAGGTAACCTATGTCCTACCTTCATCAGCATTGGAAAGTCCCATGGGTTTTATGACAAACTTTATAGCCATTCAAAAGGTTCAGAAAGTTAAAAACAAACAAATCACAAATCGTGAAACCAGAGTTGGGAGCAAAGTCAGGGTTACATAAAAAGTGAAGTGAAACATGAGCATATGCAGTTACTTTATTGGGATGGACAGGAGATAACTGGAGTCTGGTCAGGAAATCTATAAATTGAAAGAATGATTGTACTGCAGATACTGATAACTTTAAAACTGCATTGATAAAAGTTTTCAAAGAGTATTTCAACCCAAAGTCCTTAGCTACTGTGCAGCTTTTTTTTTCCTGCAAAAGTCTTCCTATCCTCGGGTGACAACACTTATTCCTCCACTGTATCATGAATGCCATGGTTGTCATTCAACCAGACTTAAAGCATATTTTCCTCCTTTCCACTTTATTATATATAGGGCGGGGGGATTAGTAGTCCATCGAAGGGAAATAGGATTATTTTTGCTTTATGAATCTGATATGAAAAGATATAAAGGACATCCTACAGCAAGCTCAATTAATGTACTGCCACATCCCAAGATCAATAGATATTTAGAAACAGATAAATTAAGGGACTAAAACGTAGAATAACATAAAGTGTATGAGTTGTATATGCAAGTAAGTTGCAATAATATTTCTGTACTATACCAATATTTTTGTAAAAAAAAAAAACTTTATTACAAACATTAAAAGTTACAAAGCAGAACATGCAGTACATATATGCGTGAAACATCCTCTACACGTTGGAGGTAATTATACGAGGAGTCCCCCTTCACTTATTTTTGCTTTTAGTTGAGCTCTCAGGAAGTGAGGAGGACATGCTATTCAATTTCTTTAGCATTTGCTGGATAGCAGCTGTGAAAACTCAGGCTGAATTGTTACATTGTTTTTTTGTGTGTATATATAAAATACCAATATTCATCATTTCCCAATTGGATGGAATTATTAATATTAATATATTATTTTGTCCTGTTGATTGATGTACACTATAAAATAAATCCAAGCTAGAAGGAAGCAGAGATTAGGAAAGTGAATGTGGTAGATCCTCTGTATAGAGTGCGGATCGTAGTCCAAACAGGTTAAATGCGAGGGATAGTAACCGGCAGACATAGTTGGGGTCGAACTAAAGTCAGGGCAGATACCAAGCAGAAGCAAAAACAATCAAACTTGCAACAGCAACATATCCATAAACACAAAAACAGCCCGGCATATCCGGCGATGGATAAATAATATAACTTTTATTTAAACCCTTCTGATTTAGGCCAGGTGTGCAGCTACAAAGTGACTACACTGCAGTGCTGAGGCCGGTCCAGAGATAGTCCGTTGTTTTAATAACTTTAGTAAATTGCTGAGCTTTGATATGTATAAAGCCTATGCACAAAACCACTATGATAGATTATTTTTAGTTGCACTTCTATGTCTAACTAAAGATTACGATAGATTAGCAGCATCGTTCCACAGAGTGGTTTCTTACCGCCTGGAGGAGTGTCCACCCCAGTCTACAATGCCCTCCTGTCCCCAGTTTGCCTGTTGGAGAAATATTAGGTTTATTGCATCCTAAAATCCATTCTAATGCCCTGACATTTGGGCAATTCTTTTTTAGAATACAGTTAGGCTAGGTTCAGATCTGCAGCAGGGTGAAGTGATCCTGCGCAGCTCCCGGAGGTGGGCACTTTGCCATTTTCTCAGTCAGTTCCACCCCAGCGCAGGTAGCAGTCTGCACTGTCCCACTCACTGCTGCCCCCCACTGTTGTGGGTAGACACTACTTATAATGACTCCCCCACGGTTCCCTGGCATGTTTAAGTATAACCCAGGGAGCCTGCTTTTATGCCAGTGGGGCACAAGATAGCCGGCCTAGGGGAGAAACATTCCACTAGGCTTATATTTGATTACCAGGCAGATTGTAGTTACTGATGTCTATAGATGACTTCTGATATAGGTCACTGTTCCACATTGCACCTTTTCCTATTTCCAATACCTGATATATGACCGTCATAGTGACCTATAGTATATTGAGCCCACTCACTGTGACTAATAGTAGTGATGTCACTTGTGTAATGGTTGTCAGGCAGGGACAATATAAAGGGACGAGCCGAGACAGGCAGGTGGAATTGTTTAGCGTAACGTAAAAGAGAGATGTGTAACATGTCAGGAATGCAAAATAATGTCAGAGAGCGGCGAGAGAATTCAGCTCTGACGCGCTGTAAGAAATGCATTGACTGTTTTATTGTATGAGATAACAAGACAGATATTGTCTTTATGCCAGACTCGGGGTTTACTCATCTCCCTCAATTCTATAGAAAAAGGTTTTGGTGTTCTGTAATCTGGTAGGGAGAATCAGACCGGGCTGACAACACTGGTTGTAATTTCTGAGCAGTAAGACCGTGTTGTCAGTTCATATAGGAAGAAACGCATTGGATTTCCTGCAGATATTATTTCTGTACGAAGCATTTATAAAGAAATACAAACATACACTATAAAGAATAAATATTGTAATATATATATATATATGTGTGTGTGTGTGTGTGTATATATAATGCTTACATAAAATATAATAATAATATATAAGTAAACAATCCAATACCACAAAGGGGAGTTCCAGAATAAAATAGCTGGGAAAAGACTTAGCATCTTCCATTGTGTGTGTGTGTGTATATATATATATATATGTATTAAGAATTTATTTACTATCTGTGGAATTAATATTATAGAATATTTATATAGCGCTGACATATTACACAGCGCTGTACAAACTCTATATTCATGTCACTAGCTGCTCTCAAAAGAGCTCACAATC
>NC_092861.1:146458056-146464341 GCF_032062135.1 Pyxicephalus adspersus | reverse complement strand
GGGGGAAACCCACACAAACACAATGAGAATCTGCAAACTCCATGCAGATAATGTCCTGGCTGAGATTCAAACCTGGGACCCAGCGCTGCAAAGCCCAGAGTGCTAACCACTGAGCCAGTAAGTTCACTTCTCTTTTTCATGATTCCCTATTGGGCAATGAACGTGAACTCGGCCAAACTGGCCAAAGTTAACTGTTTAAATCCCCTACCATGAGGGATCTTATTGATCACAAAACTGCTCAATTAAACATCAGAGCTCAGGCTATTGTTGATGAGTTTTATAGCACTATCACCTTCCATGGCGCGGTACATAGAAAAAACCCAGTACAGAGCTTACCTCTGAGCCACCATGCTATCTGAAAGCCAGTCCAACCTCTTTGACCTATACTTTGTTTTACACATCATTTATAACTCTGGCTGATCTCTATACTGACCTGTTCCCCCCAGTTCTGGCAGTACGGGCAGTGGGTTGATGTTGTGGTGGACGATCGGCTCCCAACAAAGAAAGGAAAGTTGCTGTTTGTAAAGTCGACATCGGCCTGTGAGTTTTGGAGCGCCCTCCTGGAGAAAGCCTATGCCAAGTAAGTTCAATGGGATGCCCAATGGAGAAATGGGAAATTTTAATATGGGTGTTTTGTAAGCTGAAGAATGTGTATGCAAAGGGTGCAATGGAGCCACAATGACTGGTGGGTATGGTGAAAGGTGGATGTCCATTGGGTCCATGGTTTCGTTTGAGTCGCCAATGTAACTTTCAGTATCAGCTTACTTTGGAGTTCCCGGGTATTTGTTATCTTAGAGATACAGATGTAGCCAGGTCGTGGTCTGATGCTACGTCACACCTGGTCCTATAGACAGCAGCTCCTCTGTCTGCCTTACTCTGCCCATTGCATCAACATCTGCTTCCAGCTAACACACAGACTCCTTTACAAATTTACACTCATATACCTATTTCCCCCTTATTAGGCTCTTATTCTACCACTTTGTAGATAGTGCTCACCATAAATTCCCTGAAGAAGCCAACAGGCGAAACGCGTCAGACTACAAGACATTACCTTACTTATATTTTATTGACATCAGGGATTTCTTGTCTAGCCAAACAGGTTACATTTCCCATTACCGGGAATGACCAATCTTACTTTGTATATATGTGTACCAAAAACGTGTTTTGTATGATGTATGAATTTCTTTAAATACCAAATACCAAAACAAATTTATTAGCAGATGATAGCTGGAATCTCTTTCCTATTTAAGGGTCCATTTAGACCTATCTTGTCCAATGATGACCCAGCACACTATAACTTTACCAATTTCCAAAAGGGACAATATTGCATTAAAATCTGTTCTTTGCTGTGTTATTGTTCTAATAAAGGAATATTTACAGCCACTATTTACCTCTTGTAGGCTGAATGGGTCCTATGAGGCTCTCAAAGGTGGCATCCCCCTGGAAGCCCTAGAAGACTTCACTGGTGGTGTTGGTGAATTGCATTACTTTGAAAATGCACCAAAGAATTTGTTCCAGATCCTCAGTAATGCCTTGAAAGCAAAGTCCCTGGTCACCTGCAGCTCAGTGAGTCCCATCTATTATTAATTATTTATAATTATTCGTTTTAATTTGTAAGAATTTTATACAAATATTAAAATTATCAATCTGTACAGTGCACATTGTTACAATAATTATGATATAAAAAAACTGTGTTCCTTTTCAAACTAATGATTGAGCCTTTTCTTTTTTTGTAACAGAAATCTGACGCTGGGACGGGTGAGATAGTTGTGAGCACTAATGTTGTGAAGAATCATGCGTATTCTGTGACCGGTGCCGAAGAGGTAAAACATTAGTGGTTGCTGTCTTCACTAAGTGTAAAAAGAGTTTTTTTTATATAGGGCTCTGGCCATCCGGATGATGGGGCTCAGGCCACTCAGATGATGGGGCTTAGGCCACCCAGATGATGGGGCTCAGGCCACCTGTTTGGTAGGGCTACAAACACCCAGTTAAGGGGGCTCAGTCCACCCGGATGATGGGGCTCAATCTACCCAGTAAAAGGTCCCCAGTCCACTTGGATGATTGGGCTCAGCCCACCCATTTGATGGGGCTCAAACCACTCAATTGATAAGGTTTAGTCGACCCATTTGATGGGGCCCAGTCCACCCATTTGGCAGGGCTCAAACCATCCAATTGATAGGGCTCATTACACCCAGTTGATAGGGCTTAAACTACCTGATTTATAAAGCTTAGTCCAACCAGTTGATGGGGCTCAACCCACCTAAGTGAAAGGGCCCAGTCAACCCTATTGATGGAGCTCAATCCATCCAGTTGATAGGGCTCTGTCCATCCAGTCAATCGAGCTCATCTGACATGGCTAAACAAAGCTTTCACGTACATGGTAAAAGGTTCTCACCAATCAGAATAAAAACATTCGGTCTTGGCTATCCTTTTCCTGATTTAATTGGTGGCTTTGGTGAAAAAATGTGAACTGAATGTAATATATCATGTCAAGTAAAACAATCACTGAAAAAAAAGAAAAAATTCTCAACTGACCCAACCAGATTCACTGCTCGCAGATGTAAGTTTATAATATTTTCTATTTTTCACACTCATATGACCGTTACGACAGAACCTACTGACATCTGGAGTTGTTGTCATTTCAATCATTCCAATCAACGGACCACCTTCAAATATTTGGAAGGCAGGAAGAACTCCTGTTTTTTATGACACCTGGAACACAAAATGGGACAGGGTGGTTCCCTACTTTATCCTAAACAAATACAACTGACGTTGGGCTTTAAAGTGTCCCTGTCACCATACAAAAAATAAATGATAGTGTCAACTTTTTGTACTTCACTGTACAGCAGAGCTTAAAGTAGGGACAGCACAAATAGCCTATCAGTTTATGTGCTAATATTAAGCATGCTAATTGGAGGAAACAAATCAGAGAAACAAAGATAAGAGCTCATCACTGCTTTTTCTCCTGCACTGTCCAATCACAGCCCATGGGCTTCCCCCCCATACCCTGGAAAAGGGACCTGAATGATGCTGGCAGTCATTTAATCTTAAAGACCAGGGACATCTAGTGGTGGAAAGGAGGAACTACAGAAGACAGTTTCAGCTTTTTAATATATTTTATTTCTATTACCGTCACTGTTGCAAAATCATATTGTGTGTTAAACTAAATTAATTAGATAACATTTATTATCTCTAACAGCGCTCCGGAATGGAATGAAGTTGACCTTGAACTTAGGGATCAATTGAATTTGCAGTGTGATGATGGGGAGACCTGGTGAGTTCATGTGGAATAATAAAATGCATTTCTAATAATCTGTGACATGATCACATTTCATATACACTCCTAAAAAAAAGTCAGTTTTGTGGCTCTATATCACACAGCCCAAGCATGCAAATGCTTTTTCAAAGCTTGCTGGTCATTCTGCAGTGAAGGTCATTGTTCAACCAGGTGCTAGTTATATGTGACCTTCCCTGAAATGCTCATGTGTCGTCACCGTGTCTCATACATCATTGGTTGAGACGGCTATGACACTGCACGGCCCTGGTCAACTGTATAGCCATGAAGCCAGCGCTGAGCAGTGATGTGCAGTCAGGGTTGGCAGGTGTGTATGTAGATCGGAAGTGGCCTAAAGATGTTGGAAGTGACCAATTTCTTTGCTTTGACAACAAAAGAAAATCACTGATTCATTTCACACAAATGTGCTCGCTTACAAAGTCCTTCCAAACAAGCTTGTGTGAAACGCGTTGGGAATTTGAACTTCAGTATTTGACTTTCTGACTTATATAGAACACAATTACAGCACAATCCTTAAGCTGCACTACAAATTAGGAAGACGTTATGTACCCATCTATATATACTGTACGCACCCTCTCAGTGTTGGATCTCTTGTGTTCCGCAGGATGCCTTTCTCTGCCTTCCTGGTCGAATTCTATCGGGTAGAAATCTGCCACCTCAATCTGGACAATGTGTGTGGTAAACATAAGTGGTGCCTAACGGGGTTTAACGGGAAGTGGACACTGGGAGTGAATGCAGGAGGATGCAGAGGCAGAGGTAAGAATCACAATCGCTTCTCACAACCAGCTCAGCAAACAACATCTGGGGTGCAAAGTATTGCTGCTTAGTAAGAATCTCATTTCTGCTGCGGCTCTATCATGGATGTCAATTATAGAGCCTGCACATGTTTTGTAGCCTTTTTTTTCTTCTGGGAAGGGCATCTGGTCTTATTCCCTAGGTGTGAGCTTAGGTGCACCAAGTAAAGATTAATTCATTCTACTGAAGTGTATAATATTTAAAAAGTACTATACAGCCGACACGTTTCAGAGGAAAAAAGCCACCTTCTTCAGGGCTTAGTTGGTTGCTCATAGCCACATTAATACACTGGGACACCAGTTCTATTTAGCCTTTAAAATTGCCTTTTTTTTTTAAATTCTAATACCCTGAAGCAGCTTTTTCTTCGAAATGTGTTGGCTGTATAGTAAATTCCTTACGAATATTTATTATTATGCAAATTTTACTAGCTATAGACTTAACAGACAAGATTATATTATCCATTGTGATCAGGAAAGCAGCAGCCTTGGACCAGAACTAATTCTCCATTCACCATACAGAACCATACAGTGAACAACCTTTATGCACAAAAACTCAATGTATGATCCATAGAAAAGTTGATGAGGCCTGATGTCCAACCTTTATCATTTCAGCAATGGCGTAAAAATCCTGATAGAGGCTCCAACCCTTCCCCACCATATTCTGAAATTAAATTATAAATCTTGAGTGAAGTTAAACCTATATTATTGTTTGCAAAGCCTAATAGCACAACATTTAAATTAACAATTGGAATGAATAATGTCAGCCCTATAAACCTCCATTTACTGCTAGCAGTGCCCCCCACTCCATATCGTACCGAGCAAGCCTGATATAAGCTTCAGCTGGAGTGTGGCAACTCAGTAGGATTTATTTATTAATATTTTCACCCTTCTCTTTATCTTCACTCTATTCATCGATTTTTACATTGGATACAATCAGATTTATGAATAAACTTTTACTTTGATTTATATACTATTATATGTATATATTTTTTACAATGGGATCCAGTGTAAAAATAATGTGTAAATTGTGAATAAACATTGGCTGGGAACATTTATGAATAGAGACTTTAATAATAACTTTTTTATTTTTAAGTCTGTTTGCCATTTTAAAGAACTATTCTAATTATTCTCTTATGGCAAACTTTTTTTTCTAACAGAGACATTCTGGACCAATCCACAATTCCGGATCAACCTGGAGGACCCTGATTCACAAAGCAGAGGAGATGGCGGAAAGCCGTGCTGTACATTGCTGGTCAGCTTGATGCAGAAAGAACGCCGGAGGAAGAAACCACAAGGAGAAGATTTGTTAAGAATTGGCTACTATATATACAAGGTCAGCATCCACTATAATGTCAGTCTGGTGCACACTCAAGCAAAGCAGCTATACAGGGAAATTTTATCGGTTTAAGGCCAACTGTATTTTAAAATTAGTAAACTTATAAACAGATGTTTTTTTTACTAAAAATACAATCTTCATTTTGCTACTGGATTCCCAAAGCATGTTGGGTTAGCTACACGGATAGGGCAGCTGTAGTTAGCTGCTTTTTAGACAACCTGCTTGTCATTGAAAATTTAGGTGGGGCTATACAGAGGGAAGAAGAAAACATTACCTGGCTACAACTTTACATGTATACATTATTATTATTATTATTAAATGTGACAATGACAAAATGGGGTCCTTGGCTATTATTAATAGGGGGGCCCCCATGCACAGCATTCCAGCTCCCTGCAACCTTGGCATGCTGTCATTTGGGGTCCTGTAAAAAGTAGGGGGTCCTGGTTTGCCTTTTCCTAAAACCACTGGGGATTAATATAGGGGTGAGAAGGGGTATAATGCCAAAAAAGGTACAGTCCCTTTAAATGATGGTCATTTGGTGGCTATGCCAGTGGACTATATACTCCTAATCATACAGTCCATATAATTTGTGCTGTATTTTTATACATTGCCCCTGATTTATCAAGGTTCTCCAAGACTGGAGAAAATGGACTATCATGGGAGAACCTGGGTGATTCAGCAAACCTGAAATGGATCTGGTCCAGAATTAAAAAGATTTGCTAGTTACCAATTATTTTGAGAATTTCATTCCAGTTTTGCTTGATCATCCAGATTCTCTTATGAGAGTTTATCTACTCCAGTCTTGTAGAGCTTTAATAAATCAAACCCAGTGTGCCGCATTGACCATTGTCTCGAGAACA
>NC_092861.1:146391831-146457572 GCF_032062135.1 Pyxicephalus adspersus | reverse complement strand
TCAGTGTAAGTGACCCCAATGATCTTTTTGGCTATGTGTAAGGGTGACATTCTTCCCAATGGCCAGCAGCGTAAGAGGAATTCATGATGACCACCACACTAATATCCTGGGAAATTCTAGAAGGGGTTCCTAAGACCTGAAAGTTATTACAAGGGTTCCCCCATGTTAAAAAGTTAAGGAAACGCTGGTATAGCCATTCCCAGCTGAAATGCTCCTTTATGAGGCACCAGTGATAGGAATACTCTAGCTAATGTGACAGGTCCTCTTTAGGTGTAGCTCATTGGCCTCCTTTATTATTAATAATAATAATATTATTATCATTATTATTAATAATAATAATAATAATATTAAAAAGGATATATATAGCGCCAACATATTACACAGCGCTGTACATTAAGTAGGGGATGCAAATGACAGACAGATACAGACAGTGACACAGAAAGAGGAGAGGACCCTGCCCCGAAGAGCTTACAATCTAGGAGGTGGGGGAAGTCTCACACATATTTTCTTCAGCCTCAAACAGATCTGCAGCTGGGGAAAGATTTCTTCAAGAAAAATAAAGACGCCGCCCGTTTGGATTTTTACAAAAATCACCGCGAGGTGTCCAATCGGTTCCTGCTTCCCATTGGAAATTATGTGATCATCCCGACCACCTATAATCCCTGCGAGGAAGCCGACTTCTTCCTTCGTGTCATCTCAGAGAAGAATGCCAAAGCTCTGTGAGTAGAAGGGGCACAAAAAAATGTTGTTTTATGTCTAAATGATACATATCTTCCTTTTGTCATTCTAAAAACATGTGCGCAATTAGTCTTCATAAATCCCTTTACCCTTTGCATATCCTTCATGCCTGTGGCTACAAGTTATGCTCCATTTAGAATGTCTTCATTTGTAGCCACCCCATTGTGCTGATGGGAGCTGTAACACCCTCATCCATAGTACACAGTACAAGAAATAATGGGACATATGGCCTGATTTAATAAAGCTCTCCAAGGCTGGAGAGGATACAGTTTTTATCAGTCGACCTGGCTGATCCAAAAAGCCTGGACGGGATCTGGCCCAGGATTGAAATACCAGGTTTGCTAGATCACCCAGCTTGACTGATGAAAGTGTATCCTCTCCTGTCTTGGAGAGCTTTAATAAATCAGGCCAATGGAGTTTTCTATAAAAAAAAAGCTGCTCTGCTGCCCTCTAGTGTTAAATTGTGACAACAACCAACAGCCTGTACACCAATAGACTGCAAAGATAAACACATTTTTAAAAGAACAATCTTTTATTTTTCATCTATCATTCCTAAATGAGTGTGCTCTTGTTCTTTTTTTAATTCATAAAGTGAGCACTAATGGCTCTAATTATACTTTAAAACAACAGAAAAAAGAGGGAATTTTCTATTGGTAGGTGTAATCTAATAGCAACATTTTGTAATTCATAAACCTGTGACTTTTTATTTTATTTCAGTGAAATTGGCAATGGAGTGGAAGCAAATCTGTTTGAGGTAATTCTAAAACTGTTATTTGTTATGTGTGTATAGCAATCTGCAGCATAATACAGCATATGTGTGCAGACAGATCTGTGTACACTGTATATGATTCTGCAGCCTTTACACCCATTGTACTTTCCCTTAGGTTTAGACTATTTATCTGTCTATCTGTTTTTTTTGTATTATATCTATCTATCTATCAATCTATCTATCATACTTTGTTTGTGCCTTTGAACTCTTTATAAAGCTGCAGCTTTTGCACCTATAGAGACTAACTTTTTAAAGCTCTCCAAGACTGGAGAGGAAGGACTATTATGAGAGAACCTGGGTGAACCAGCAAACCTAGAATGGATTTCTTAGAAATAATTTGTTTTTACTTGATAAATGTTTTCAATCCTGGACCAGATTCATTTCAGGTTTGCTGGATCACCTAGATTGTTGGATAGCACTCTTGAAAGCTTTAATAAATCAGGACCATTGCACCTGTCTTTGGGTTAGGATGACCTCTCTATCCATCCATCTGTTTTCTATATCTATTTTTGCGGTGTGTTTATAAATGATTCCCCTGTCAATTTGACCTACTTGCCTTTAAATTTATTAAAATACTTAACTTTTACTATTGCTGCTTCTGTGCACTTTTACAAATTGACCACTAGATGGCAGGATGAGCCATTGATTTAATATGCATTGAAATGAGAAATGTAGAGATTCTTACAACTCAGAATGTTTATTATTATTATTATTATTATTATTATTATTATTAATAATAATAATAAACATGATTTATATAGCACCATTACGCAGCACTGTACATTAAATAGGGGTTGCAAATGACAGACGAATACAGACAGTGACACAGGAGGAGGAAAGGACCCTGTCCCAAAGAGCTTACAATCTAGGGCAAATTGATGTAGGATCATTTATACTCCATTAAAATCCAAACAAACCAACAAAACATAATTGCTACAAATCTACAAATACTTTTGTATGTTCAAATAGAAAATGAAATAATAAACCTTTTTTTTGTAAAGCCTTTAGCAAACTCGGCCCCAATATTGGAGCCCCAGAATGGGTGTGAGGGATCCGATGAAGAGGTAAGTGATCATCCTGACTTCAGACTTCCAATATTCTAGTTCCTAATTAAATAAATATAAATCCCCTTTCCACTCATTACTTTGCTTGCAGGAGCAGAGAGAAGAGTTCAGTGTAGAGGATCTGCGCATGGCTCTGAACAAGAAGCTGAAAAGAAGTAAGTTGGGTGAATTATGGAAATTTCTCTTATTTTTATATAGATATCTGCACATCTTTCTATAAATGAGGGCCCTGAGCTTCACTGCAACAAACCACCCAATGCTGGGGGCCATCGAGAAATAAAATGAACATTCTTATATCTATCAGAGAACAAATCTCCATCATCTTCCTATTAACAGGGTGACAACACTGCTGAGTGATTTTACTGCAAAACTAACAACGTTGTCACCTTATTGAAGGAAGTAAGAAAACGATTTTATCATATATGTCTTTTTTTAATTTTTCTCATGGTTCCACTAATATCATTTGGTTTTGTATCTACATGGGGTGTGCATATTAGAATACTGAGCATGTGGCTGGTTGTGAAGGTCTGAGCAGTAGGCAGCCTGCAAGTGATCACCTGGGCACAGTGAAGGAGAATCAGGGGGATAGAGGGGGTGGGGTTTGGGGTATTTTATTATAGTGCATATAGTGTGTTTTGTTTAAAATCTTTTTCTATATATTGTACTTTCCTTTTTACAGATACAGCTATTAGATCTGATGGGTTTAGCCTGAGGACATGCAGAGAAATGATTAATCTGATGGATGTATCCTTGTAAAAGAAAAAAAAATGAATCTCAAATTTTGAATTTGAATCTCACTTATCATTGTACAAATACAGGTAGTCCCCGGGTTACATACGAGATAGGGACTGTAGGTTTGTTCTTAAGTTGAATTTGTATGTAAGTCGGAACAGGTACAATATTTCAATAAATGCAATTAGGACAGATGTTTGTCTTAACATATTATTAAGCAGCAAACTTTATGGAGCCTAGCCATTCATTAACTTCTGGAGCAAGCTGTGCTTTGATATGAAAAAAGAAAAACATCTGCAGAGTTTGTCTTGGTCATTAAAGGGTTACAAGATATTACATATCAGCTCCTAACATCACCCACAACCTCAGCTGTGTTTAGCAAAAGACTTCTTCTGCAAGTCATGCAAACCGCCCCCTCCCCCCATCAAACCTCCATCCTGCACACGAGCGAGCAGGGAAGCCCCGTTCATATCTTGGAAGTCGTTCGTATGTCAGGTGTCCTTAACTCGGGGACTGTATATAGATTGTATCTTTCCATATATTACACATTTGTAGGACAAATTCTGGAGGCGCTGCCATTTTGACGCATTGAGGGTATCCCTTACCCCATTCCCAGGGTGCTACAAGAATGCCCAATCTTAAAGAGAATCACCAAGAGTCACCAATTTAAAAATGCTGTAAAGGCACCAAAAATGTTCAGTAGTTGAATTTATTTTTTAATTGCTTACAATAAGCCATTTAAATTGCTAGATAATTTAGAACCCTCTCCCCCCTCCCCTCCGTCCTTGAACATCATAGCCTCTCTGGGAGATTTTATTTAGGCTTGGTGCTCAGTGCTGGGTGTAGTCAACAGTTAGCCCCTGCTCAGAACTGATTTGGGGCCCCAAGTCAATTCTTCACAGGAGCCCCAAGTTAGTTCAAGGGGGTCCCCAAGTCTATTTTGCACAGGGGTTCACTATTGGCTACATCCACCACTGATCATGTACATGGGTGTTGGGACTGAAATTTCTAATTACTATTTGTGGCCCCTTTAATAACAACCTACATCAGGATTCGGACTTGTGTGCAGAGTCATGAAAAGTGAATATAAGTCTTCAACTGTTAAAGTAATTTTAAAATGCACAGCCTTCAGGTGATCCCTGGTGATAGGGGCGTTGTCTGGCACTTTCTGATACAAGGTGACAACACTGATCCCACATCTCCCAAATGTGCCTCTGTGTTGTCACCCTATTAGCAGGGCTTATTAGGAGATTATCAGTCGCCTTTCAACAAATTGATCTGTAATATGGGTCAGCAAGGGGGACAGAAGGGGGTTAGTTGGGGTGGCGGGGGCAGTTCTATATCTTGCATTGGGGTTTCTGTGCTGGCCCAGCAACATCCTAAAAAAGCCTTAACCACACATTGTACAGATGGACAGCACCGGGACACTGAGTGCAGAAGAATATCAAATCCTCTGCAAGAAGCTGGAGCACTACATGGTAAAGATCTGCTAATTGTATTCCTGAAACTGATTGTTCACATTTATAGAAATAAATATTCCAAATAACCTGGATTGGCCAATCATGATTCATGTACGATTTCAATATTTTTTACATTTAATTATAATGCACCATTGAACTTGCTGGGAAGTTTGAGTCAATAGGAAGAACAGCCCCTTCCTCTAGACATATATCTCTCTCCCTTCTGAGGGTGACTTATAACACTCAGTGCTGGCCCAGCTGTGTTGCCCGGCCCTCCATAGCTGGTGGGGGAGGAGTCTATAGAGCATAATTAGTATTCAAAACTTTAGAAACCAAATGGTTTATCAGTGCAAATATTTGGGGAGGAGTTGGCATCCTGCTAGGTTTTTAATGTTGTCCTGTGGCTCCAATGCAGAGATTTCCCCTCTTTTATGTCTCTGTGACAACAACTACTCCTAAGAAGAAGTGAGGGAATATTAATAAATAATTGCTCCTCTACATTTTTTTTTTACAGAAAATCTTCCTGGAAGTGGACACTAATCACTCGGGGACCATCGATGCCCATGAGATGGGAAATGCCTTGCAGAGAGCAGGTGACACCTCCTAATATTCTGTATTCCTCCAATCAGATTCCAGGGGTCACCCGTGTGCTCCAAAATATTTTCAGTGTCTCCATTCATTTTCTTTTCTTTGCAGGTTTTCACCTCAATACCAGGATTCAGGAAATCCTCGTCCCGCGATACGTCTCTGACAATCTGTCCATCAATTTTGAAGATTTTATAGCATGTCTGATTCGCCTGGAGACTTTGTTCAGTGAGTATCACAGCCAATCGCAGAGCTGCTCCATCCCACCCCCTGGTGGACTACTGCTGTATGTGCAGGCCTAGATATAAGTCTTAGATCAGTGTCTCCATTTACAAAAATGTCACCCCACTTCTTAAAGCAACCAATCAAATGCAAACTTTCATATTCCAGCTTTTTGTATAAATTGAGATTGTATAATTACAGCAGGCAGTAAAAAATCAATTTATTTCTTCTCTTTAGAAATGTTTAACATATTGGACGCAGACAAGAGCGGAAAAATCAGCCTGACCTTATCAGAGGTAAGTGTCACCATTTCAGAGTGAAGACACTTTTGTTGCTTTGTAAAAGTTTATCTACTTTAATTTTTAATTTATCAAATCTTATTGTTTATCAATCAGCCATAGCCTGAATACAACAGCCTGTCCCCTGCTGGCATGTTGTAGAAAAGAACTCTTGTTCTCTGATTAGAAGCTGTGGTCTCTCTGCAGAGGTCTGACACACCCCCTGAGTTAGAGCTCCCCAATCAGAATGGAGCTTTTATTTAAAGCTAGGAATAATTCTGTCTTTAGCACCACTTTAGAGCTCCATCTGCTGGCTGCTTGTGGGATTATAATAATGCAATGATTCACATCATTATAAAGATAAATATAAATTTGACCAAAAGAAAGGAAATACAAAATGACTCTACATTTTTTTAATTGCCTGTTTCTTTTTTCCTGTCCTTCCAGTGGCTCTGTGCTGCACTGATATGAAGAAATCCTCATACATGGGACTGGTGCCTTGGCATTGTCTGTTTGAAAGATCTCTCTGCATGTAAAATACTTTCACTGGATATAAAGAAACTTTCAATACAAGTGAATAAAACTCATTAATATGTTGTGGTTGGTTTGTCTGCATGAATCTTTACAGTTACCTAAATAATATTATTATTATTATTATTATTATTATTATTATTAAAAAACAGTATTTTTAAAGCGCCAACATATTATGCACCCCTGTACATTAAATAGGTGAAGAGGTGGGGGAAGTAACACATAACAATCACATAACATTCCTTTCACGCACTTGCTAAAAGAACACCCCCCACAACACCCCAGCACATAAGGGGTGGACCCCCACCCCCTCCCTCATCTTCTTATTATCAAAAATGAGATAGCTATGTCTCAAATCTGAATTGGTTCCCATATCTGAATAGTTAAGAATTCCCATATATTGCATTGAGATATCATAGCACAGCGCCATCTGATGGACACTTTATACAGACCAGGATTTTTTTTATATACAGAAAAAGTTTCACTAAAGTCAAAAACTGAAAAATTATATTTGTTTTATGTTGTAACAAAAAATCATTCATTCTTTCTGTTCTAAAAATGTGCTAAATTATTCCCTAAAAATGTTGTATATCCCTAGCGAGAATAGAATATCCTTATTCCCGGTGGCTACAATGTATGCTCTGTTCAGAATATCATTTGTAGCCACCCTATTATGAAGTAGAGAGCTGAGACTACAAGTGTAACACCCACATCCATAATACACAGTGCAGGGAATTATGGGAAATGTAGTTTTCTTATAGGCAAAAAGCTAACATTGCAGCTGTTCTTCTGCCCTCTAGTGTTCAGTCACAAAACCACCAACCAACCATCTATACAGATTGAGTGCAAAAAGAGAACACTTTCCAAATGTAAAATATATATTGATAATGTATAAAATTCCTGGCAGGATCAACAGATATTTAAAGAGACAAAAATGAACAAATAAGAGGAGTTCATGTTTAGGGGTTACATACCTGTTAAATGATACTTAGAGCTCTTGTTCCTATCCCAGACTGTGACTACAAAGTGAGAAACAGCACCCGGAAAAGCTGGTCCAGCACTCTGTTCTCTCTTCCTATCAATATGCTCTTGTTAGCACAAATGATTGGCTATACATTCTGCTTCTTCCTTATTCAAACCGAGCTCTGCTTGACACGGAAATGCAGGAGGCCAATACCAAGCCAAATTCTCACATCACATGTGTAATATGTAACATGATAAAATAAAAAATCCATTAAAGATAAAAAAATAACATTAATGTTTACTGCTCTATTCACTTTTAGTCCATGTTTTCCTGCAATATCTATTACTGCCATTGGATGTCCTCAGTATAATAAACAACACAATTTTTCCCACTTCCATCATTCCCAGGCCACCCTGTCTTCAACATTTTAAAATGAATAGTAATTTAAAAGGTAAAATAAAATAAACTTTTACTGCTCTCTTCACTTTTAGTTCATGTTCCCCTGCAATACCTTTTGCTGCCACTGGATGTCCTCAGTGTGATAGCTAACCGCATTTTACCCACTTCCTTCATTCCCAGGCCACCCTGCAGCATATGATCCATTTATTATTATTATTATTATTATTAATATGAATATTATTATTATTCATCAATCATTATCCATTAATGAATAAAGAAGCAGCAGAGTGATCAGATCTCTGTCACTTTCCTTTCTCCTTCCATCAGCATGCTTCTTGACAGCTATTATATGCATGCTAATATAAGCACGCTCCAAGATACTTAGTGAACTTTAAATACTACATGGGAGTAACAAACTTTACCAATGAGCACTATGCTGCTCTGAAAAGTTACATGATTTATATTAACGGTTCTACTTTTATCATAGCCAGGGCTGATTTTAGGGCTGTGCAATTTTCCAGGGCCCCAATTGACATAATAACAGAGAGTTGGATTGCTGTCCATTTGGGACTCCTAATTTGCCCAGATCCCCCTCTCTGATAAATGTCTATTGTATATATCATGACCTGGGATGTATCTGCAGAATATTACTGCAATCAATAATGAATAATAGTCTGATGAATATCATTGATTCCCCCATATTTTGCACCATTCTCCCATGATGTCATTACATTGGCTTGTAAATTAACTTTTCATTACAGCCTGACACTTGGCAGCCCAGGTCACCCTGCATTTCCTCCAAGCGTCCAGCAGGGGGCGCGGCACCAATCGTAGTTGTGCGCTCCGCTTGTGATTGAGTTGTCCGGAGCTACGTGTGAGGAATGAGGGAGCGGAGCCCGGCCTCCCCCGGGACATGGGCAACACTGACCGCATACTGACCGGGACATGAGCGCACACTGACCGGGACATGAGCGCACACTGACCGAACACTGACCGCCTCTGTCCGCCTCCGGTCACCATGGACGGGCTGCTCGTGGTGTTCCTCATCTCGCTGGGAATGTTCCTGGGCTGCTTCCTCCTCGGGCTCATCCCTCTGGCATTCAAACTCTCCGAGGTGAGCGGCGGGGAAAGGGTTAAAGGATCGGAAGTGTCCGGGAGGGATCGGTACCGGAGGTTGGCCGGTGTGGGGGGGAGGGGTTCTCTGGGTTCCCGGACCTTTATTGGGGGGCTGGGATGGAAATATCTTACTTTATGGGTGTTGTATTTATCTGGGGGCCCTCAGCTAGGACATTCCGGGGGCCCATTCACATCTTGGTGTGGTGTATGACATGAGGTATCTTTGTAGTGGATGTGCATTTGGTTAATACATTTGGTGCATGGTTGCATGGCTGAGAGGTGCAATGCATTGGGGTGCAGGATGAATGGCATCGGTGGGGTTTGATTAATGCATTGAGGTGTGCAGTTGCATCGATGTGTGTTGTGGGAGCTCGCAGCAAGGTAAAGCAGCCCATCCATGCATGCGTTCTTGTTATCCCATCAGTAGCATGCACTGAGGTGCAACGCATTGCAAGAAGATGCATTGGGGTGCAGAATGAATGGCAGGATGAATGAGTGCAGCACCACACAGATGTGAATAGGTCTGTAACATTGGTTATGGTAATGCATTAATTCCTGCACCTGGTGGAACAAAACATTACAACTTATGGCACGTTAAATTTGCATTGAGATAGTTGCCACCCAGACCCTAACGTGCCTAAGGGCCCATTCACTCATAGCTGCCATAGCAATAGACATGTTATTTCTAGGCATGCCATGCACCTTCTTATCCCGCTCACATTGCAGTGCTGTGCATGGCGCTCTGTGCAGGAAATTTCCATTGGCACTTTAATGCAATCGCAGTTCATTCAGGTTTAGAGGGAACCCAGAGCGCTACAACACCCCGCAACATGGGAACGCATGTGTGAATAGGCCCTGTGGCTGGATTCACAGGTCTTGCTGCATTTGTGTTGCAATAACTTTGTCAGTTTTACTTTTTTTATTTTAAATTGTGATTCCTAGGGCTCAATTCATAAAGCAGTGAATCTGACATTCCCTGGTGAAGAATCTCCCATGTCCATGTGTTTTAATAGCAGTGAATAATTCTCCACCAGGGAATGTCAGATTCACTGCTTTATAAACACACCCCATACTGTTTATATGCGCCTTGTAACTCCAGACGGTGCAGTCTAAACTTGCAATATTCATGCTGCAGCGGTGACAACGTGTGATAATTATATTCAGTGTCACAGTGAGGTTTATTATCTGGGAATGACAACGGATTCCTTCCCGGTCCTCCGATGACAACGACATTCCCAATAAAATCCTGAAATGTGATTGTACAATCTGCTGATGGGGTGTAAGAGGAATGAGCGGTGTATAGTGATCACATGACCTGGATTTGGTGAATCTTAGGGGGGTGGTGATGAATGTAGCCATCCAATGAAGTGAGCTGTGGTCAGGGAGGGGTTAATCCCCGGCCCATATATGTGAATGTGTCTCTGGTGTTGGGTGATTGCAGCAGGAAATTCTCATTCCCCGGAATGTCTGTGTGTACTATACATGGGGTGAGGTCTGATGGCCATATGTACCCCCGCCCGGGGGTAGAATTGGAAGCCGTGTATAGGAACAGATGTGGACCATATGTGGACCCCAGCCTGCAGATGTATGGGGGGTGTATTGGTTTGTTTAGGTTTTTTTTCTGTAATAAGGTGACAACGCTCACGAAATGTAGAGGTGAGATTTAGGGTTGGTGTCACCCATGGGGTCATCTTCCGTACATTCACATATGGAGGACTTTCTGTGTGAGATTGTACAGAAGTCTCAATTTATTTTTATACTGATCGTTAACAATAACCCCCAGCGTTGGTGTCGGGGGCCCTAGTAATAACCCCTAGCTTTGGCGTTAGGGGGCCCCAGTAATAATGACCCTCAGCGTAGGCGTCAGCAGCCCCAGTAATAACAACCCCCAGGATAGGCATCACGGGCCTCAGTATGTCCCCCAGCATAGGCGTCGGAGGCCTCAGTAATGTCCCCCAGCATAGGCGTCGGGGGCCCCAGTAATGTCCCCCAGCATGGAACTAATTCTGCAGTTTCATTTTTACTTGCGGGTTTCTTAACCACCTTTTGAAAGGACAGTGATAAGCGAGTAATATAGTTACTATACTAAGTAATATAGACCCCCAGCATAGGCGTTGGGGGCCCCAGTAATAACCCCCAGCGTTGGCGTCGAAAGGCTACAGTAAAAAACCCCAGCATTGACGTCGGAGGCCCCGGGAATAACCCCCAGCATTGGCATCAAAGGCCCCAGTAACAACAACTCCCAGCGTTGGCGTTGAGGGCCCCAGCAACAACAACCCTCAGCGTTGGCGTCAGGGGCCCCAGTAACAACCCCAAGCATTGGCCTCAGAGGCCCCGGTAATATCCCCCAGGTCTCTTGACCACCTTTTGAATGGACAGTGATAAGAGAAGCAGCAAGTGGTGACCTTATCCCCCTGTGACAGATAATAAAATCTTAGGACGTGTCATCTTGTTCTACGTTGGCGTTTAGGGTGTAGACTGCCCGGAAGGTCAATCCTGGTCAGTGGAATTTGTAACACTGAACCCATTCCTAATGACTAACCTATGAAGAGTGGGGTTATCAGTTAATTGTACCTGGGATAGCACAAACCTTAAAGCAAAACGTGAGGTAAAACAATATTAAAGTAGCTTTGGCTGCAATACTCTCCTTAAATCTTATCAGAGAGCTGCATTCAAGCATTCAGTCCCACAAGGCCAACCTCAAAGCAGGCTGCTACTGCTGTGCTCTCTTCAGGTAACCCAGAGTTCTTTGGGAATCCTTTTTTATGCATTAAAAACACATTCCCATACATATCTATATGAATGCTATACCTGCTTGAGGGAGGTCAGAGGGAGGTCAACCACAGGTCAAATGTACCTTTCAATGAATTCTGAATGATCTCAGAAATGTCTTAAACTGATGCCATTGCCACGAGTTTAAAGTGCACACAGACCTTAAGGTCATTCCTACCATAGATTATGTTCCTAATACTTCCTGTAATTATATGAAGAATAAACAAGGCAGAGCCGTGTATGGCCGGCGTCCAGGCAGCAGATTATTTGAGTGATATGAGTACAGATATGTTGCTGTGCTGGCAGCGGGCACACGTGCGTGTTCCCATATTTCCAGCATTGTACGGGTCTGTGTGCAGCAATGCATGGCCGATACCCAATGCAGCCAGCTGACTCCTCGGCCCCTGCCAGATGATGAAGTCACCGGGGAAAGGGGAACGCTGGGAATATTGGAACGATGGCTCCTGAAAAATCTTTTTAGCTCCCGAGTTCAACAGGAAAGTTGTGATGAATTGGCATATATTAGGGAATCACCTGGTGGGTGCATTGGGGGCTGGGGAGGGTTCAATATCCAGAGGAACCCCAACTGGAAGCCTGCAAAGAGAAACTAATAGAAAGTCTATCACTTTCTCTCTCATTCTTGCTCTGTCCGCTCTCAGCTCTCTTTCGCTGGGTTTGGCCCTTTCTCTGTCTCTTTGGCCCTCCTCCGCTCTCTTTGACCCTCCTCCACACTCCTTGGCTCCCTTTGGCCCTCTGCTATATTTGGCTCTCTTTGGCCCTCTGCTATCTTTGGCTCTCTTTGGCCCTTCAACGCTCTCTTTGGTCCTCCTTTTGCGCTCTTGGCCCTCCTCCACTCTCTTTGGCCCTCCTCTCTCTTAGATTGTGAGCTCCTTTGAGGGCCAGCTAGTGACATGACTATAGACTTTGTACTGCGCTGCGTAATATGTCGGCACTATAGAAAAACTGTTTCTGTCTGTGGCCCCAGCTGGTGAGATAACGTGTCTGCATATTTCAGTATATCAGTATGTGCAGCAAGGAGATCTACACTCGGTGTGTTGATTCACATTTGTACTTTGCTCATACCAGGCAAAATACCAGATACATTATACAGATAGGACATTAACCCTTTGCTGGCATTGATATTAGTTACCTTGATTTTATTTTTATTCTTATTTTGCTTACCTGAATAATCCATAAACTGTTTGAGGATTAGAGGGGCTTTAGCTTGGCACGCTGTTTTGATATCTGTCATAACACACAGCCATGTTCAGACAAGTGGCCATGCTTGTGATCTGACGTGTGTATAGTAATCCCCAGACGTTGTTTCGTTCATTGCAGCATCCCCGGTTCGAATCCTAGCAGGGGCGCTATCTGCATGGAGTTTGTGTGGGTTTTCTCCAGTTACTCCGGTTTCCCCCCACATCCCAAAAACATGCAGTTATGTTAATTGGCTTCCCCCCAAAATTGCCCTTAGACTGTATTAATGACATATGACTATGGTGGGACATTAGATTGTGAGCTCATTTGAGGGACAGCGAGTCACATGACTATGGACTTTATACAGCACTACAATATATGTCAGCGCTATATGTCAGCATAAAAAAACTGTGTAACAATATTAAAAACCGTGGAGTAACTTGTGTTTATCGCATTCAGGGCAAAGCATTAGCCTAATGGCTGCCCAACCGTCTGCACACACAGATGCTTTGCCACTCTGTTCTATGCCAGGAGACAAGAAATTCTAAGAGTTACTACCCTTCCTCCTACGTGATGGCATGATGGGCATTGGGATGGGGGAGTTCTCCATTCTTGGTAAGCTGCAAAAAGGGTTTTGTTCACATTCAGCAATGAATGAACCAGCAGAATAATAAAGGACTGCTCCAGCATTTAAAAGAGCCTGTTGCCTTTGCACTAGCAGAGTAATTCTGAGAAACAAATAAAACTGGATTATGATTGAAAGCCCAGTTGCAGGCTGTTTGGTCTTATAAAGGTTTTAACAGAAGAACAAAAATGGGGTTTTAATTTTTAATATTAATCTGTACCCTGCAGTACCTGTGCACTGCCACTAGATGTCCCAGCCTTGTTCAACCAGTAAAATCAGGTTAGGGGGACAGTGCAGGGTGTCATGGCTCCTCCTCCTCTCATTGGCATCTTGTATTTTCACTGTAATGATGCAGAGGACCCAGTGCATCATGTGAAGGCCAAAAGGCAAGGGGAAGCCCGGGGTTTGATTTAATTCTACTTCCCCATTTTCTAAAGGCAGACTCGGAGCAAAACAGAAGGTTAGAGAATGCCAAGATGCTTTTATATATATGAGGCACCTGAACAGTGCTGCTCACATGTATATCTAAATAACCTCCACCCATTCATACATCCAGAATTAATTACACCTAATTAATAACACTTATTATCAACTGTATAAGAAACTGGTTTAACCACTGTGCTGGATTCCTGGGCTTGTTAAAAAACTTTGCTAATTATATGGCACTGTAAGCGTTTAAGGAAATCACAGCAAACAAGAGGGCCGTTGTTGACCTTTCATGGGGAAATGCTGGTTGCCCGGCCTTCACTCTGATTCTTTTGCTTCAGCACTTTCTGAGTCAGTGACCTGGGACAATCAGTTCTCCTTTTTTTACAACTTTTAGATCGGCAAGTATGTAAAGCCAGACCACCAAGCCAAGTTTGAAAGAAGGGGCTTCTTATTTCTCTTGTATTCCAATAATCTCATCGCTAAACCTTACCCAGACTCCTTTACATTAACCTAAAATCCAGGATTCCTCTCTTTAGATCACTGTGGGCAGCACAGTGGCTCAGTGGTTAGCACTACGGCCTTTGCATTCGATCCCCAGCCAGGACACTATCTGCATGGAGTTTGCAGGTTCTCCCCGTGTCTGCATGGGTTTCCTCCGGGTACTCCAGTTTTCTTCCCACATCCCAAAAACATACAGTGAGGTTAATTGACTCCCCCCTAAAAATTGACCTTAGAATACATTAATGACATATGTCTATGGTAGGGACATTAGATTGTGAGCTCCCTTGAGGGGCAGTTAGTGACACAACTATAGACTTTGTACAGCGCTGGGTAATATGACGGCACTATATAAATACTGTGTAATAATATTAATAAACCATGTATGTCTGCTCTGATTTTGGATTGACTTTTGCCGCTCAGCCGCAAAAGCTGAGAATGGTGACTCTCCTTGGTTTTCTGTGCCAATCTGTAGATTATCCCTTTGCTCTGATCTCTGCTTGTATGATAATACAGAACAGAACCCGAACTGGAGGGAACACCGCCATCAATTAAGTATGAGAGGCGCTGACTACTTCATGATTGATAGTACAAAGAGAGAAGGTGGACATATTGGAAATAGCTTTAGGCTGCATACAGCAAATAATTCATCTTTATTTGATTGCTCGTTATAGTTTTTTGCACATTGTCATTTCCATTATTGCTAATTTTCTCTACTCGAAACTGTGCTTTGTTTTTCAGTTGCAGTGTTAGTCTGTGTCACCTGTCATCTGTTCTGGTTTAGCAGATGCACTTACCATTATTTCTAGTTTGTAGCTCCCCAAAGCTTTGTTTTTTGTTTTTCTGGTGGTTCCCATTTCTCTTGCTGCATAATATGCAACACTTTTATATCCAGAAGAAATTATTGGAAGCCCTCATAATAAACTCAGAACATAGATCTCATCAAAAAAGTCCTTGAGCTTCAGCTGGTCCCCTATAGTCACCTATAGTCCCCTTGTGTTGATGTCATTGCTGCAGAGTTTTTTTCTGGTTTCTAAGAGGACCCCAACACTGATGGAAGTGCAGGCTGTAAATTAGATACTAAAAGACATAATAGGGGAGACTCAGGTGACCTCAGGATTTAGTGCTACATTTTCCTTGCACTAGTTCTAGTTACACACTGTAAATATTAAATGCTGATATAGGGACAGTAACATTTTTTATGTTATTTCATACTCCTTTGCAAGTTCCAGCTCTGAGGGACCGGTCCCATGCAGCCTGTACTTGGGGTTGCAGTCACTGACATCATCCCCCAAAATGCAAATAGCTCTCCATTGTAAGGGGAGGAAGCTGGGTGCCCACAATAGACAGAAACAAGGAATGCGCAGGCTGTCAAGGCATTGAGAATTAAAAGTATTATCAACCCTAGCCAAAAACGGACCTTGACCCCTTACCTTGTGGGCCCAGCCCCACTGCAAGGGAAGGATTTTTTTTAGAGTGCGGAGTTCAGCTTTTAGTCTATTTTTAATACCAGCCATTGATTAGAAAGAGCTGGGGGTGCACAGGTGGGGACAGGAGATCACCAAAAAGGAGAAAGTGACATATAACACTAATTCAATTCCAACCCCACCACAATCTATCCAACCAAAGCTTTGACTAGAACTATAGCAAGAAATGGTAAATTCAGGTAGCACGGTGGTTCAGTGATTAGCACTCTGGCCTTTGGAGCTCTGGGTCCCAGGTTCAAATTTGGGCTAGGACATTATCTGCATGGAGTTTGTAGGTTCTCCCCTTGTTTGTGAGGGTTTCCTCCCACATTCCAAAAACATGCAGTTAGGTTAATTGGCTTCCCCCTAAATTGACCTTAGACTGTGTTATTTACATATGACTTTGGTAGGGACATTAGATTGTGAGCCACTTTAAGGGACAGCTACTGACATGACTATGGACTTTGTACAGCGCTGTGTAATATGTTGGCACTATATAAATACTGGATGATAATAATAATAATAGATTGCAAGCCTGGCTGCCAAATGTGAACAGCAACAATAAAACTTTAACAAGCTCATATAGGTTACTGGTTGCAATGCTAAGGCTGAATTTTGCACGTAGACTTAAAAAGACATTCAAAAATTGCCCAGAATTTAATCTCTTTGAAATTCATGAAAGTCTTTCTGATGAGCTGTGAATGGCTGGCCTGGTGGTGCAATAGAGAATGATCAAAGTGTGCAGAATATAAAAGGGGTTTTTGTAGAACAAAGATTAGACCGATTCATAAATATTCAGCAATGTTCTCCGCCTTTATGAGGGTTGAGACTTGACTGGCATTTGCAATGGGGTACTTTGTAATTTGCTCATCCCCCGGTCACCTTTATTCCACTCTGGTACTCTAATATGTATAAGAAGGATTAGAAAGGAGCTAAGTTGCATTGTGGGAGATGAGTTTTTGACTGATTTGTGAAGTGGGACACACACTGGTCTGACATTTTTCAATGATTCCACATGGATCTGATGGTTGGAGGTTTTATAGGGATCCTATCAGTGGGTTTGGGAGGGTGGAGAGTGCCGTTAGTGCTGGGGAGGCGCCTTTTGCTGCCTGCTGTGCCTTGCCAGGCTTTACTCTAAAGCAGTGGTCCCCAAACTTTCCAAATGGAGGACCCAGCAACACAGCAGAAAATTTTGCCACAGCCTGGTACATCTTCATCATTCTGCCACCCCTGGCATCTCCGCCTCCTGCCAGCACACCAGCTGAGAATGGCAGAACAGCGTAAGAAAGCCGCCAAGCTGTAGAGATGCCGGGAATGGCGGAGAAGTGCAAGCCCCACGTACACTGCTCTGCCACTCCCAGCAGCTCCTGTGCAAGCAGTGCAAGGAGAGCGGCCTGTACCCCAGCTGCCACCCCGTCACCAGCTCCAGAGCAGTGCAAGGAGGGCAGCCGTCACCCTTGGCACCCAACCCACCAGCCATGGACTGCTACTGATCTGCTGCCCATCACCCTCGGCCCCCAACCCACCAGCCATAGACTGGCACCAGTCTGGCGCCCATCACTCTCGGCCACCAGCCATAGACTGGCACCAGTCTGCAGCCCGTGACCCTCGGCCCCCAACCCACCAGCCACGGACTGGCACCCATCTGTTGCCCGTCACCCTCGGCCACCAGTCATGGACTGCTACCGATCTGCTGCCCATCATCCTCGGCCCCCAACCCACCAGCCATGGACTGGCACCAGTCTGCCGCCCAGGTCTTGGGGACCACTGCTCTAAAGCACAGGATTACACCGCTGCTACACCTACTTGATACCACAGGATCTGCACATTTTCTGTGCCTTTTATATGGGGGGGTTCCTGCATCCTTAATGAGCATTTTAGTACTTTTTTATTTTGGGGAATTATCCCAGTTTGACATTAAGGCAGAAAGATCTCAATAAAAATACAACTTTTTTTTTTTAGGGCTTAAATCTGCTTTAAGAAGCTGGAGACTGCCCTAAATATTGCTTTTGGGTTGATCGTCCCTTTTAATTCAAGGTTAGACATGAGTCCTCAGGGACCACAAGGCCCCACTAGCAATTACTTTTTTTGCAACTCATGTTACACCATTGGTTACCTATATATATATATAATTTTTTATTGTCATGGCCATCCTTCTGGGACTTATAGTTCCTAAACTCATGGAGGGAATGTTTGTTGTATTCACTCACAATATTAAAGCACAATACTTGTAGCTCATCCCAGCTAACTGCTCTTTCTTTTCTTTTCCTTTCAGCAAAAGCTGCAATTTATAAGTGTGCTGGGTGCTGGTTTGCTCTGTGGAACGGCGCTGGCTATAATTATACCAGAGGGAATCGAGCTGCTGGAAGGATCTTCTAAAGGTTAGTGGAATCCCTAAAGCTTCTTTTGTTGTCCCCGGACAAAAACGTCTTGGCTGTAAAGAGCCACTCATCTCTCATGATGTCACACGCAAGACAAGCAGTGTCTGTTCTCCAGCTCATTCGGAGCCACACAGCTTCAGTTTAGAGCCGTTTACCGAGTGCAATAACTCATAGCAACTGAGTAGCAACCATTGTTCGGACTCCTCTGAATTAACAAAGGGCGGTGATCATTGTTGGGGCTCAAACTTTTATTAATTGATTAAATTGTAGCTTTGAGCAATCACTAAATGCCCAAATGAAATGCATATTGTATGCGAAGTCTTTTTTTTTTGTTTTTGCAGCCAGTTCACAGATATACATTGCCATGCTGGTGACCTAAATCTTCCTTGCTGCAGAGTTAGGCAGTAAACCTTGGTCATTTCCCTGCCCTCAGCTTGTGATTGGACTGTGAAAGAACAGAAAGGAATTATCTCTCTACGTTCCTCCTGCTAGCTGTTCCTTGTCAGCACATATGCACTGCAGCAGCTTCTAATTGGCCACTTCGCACCCTTCATGTTACTGCTCATTGGTTCATATGAAATTAATTTTAGCACAGGTTTAGAAACCTACACCTATTTTTTTTTAAAAAGAAGATAGAACTAAAAAGACTTTTTGTGGCACACGAATTGGAAGATTCTAATTATCTGTTCTTCCTAAGAATAGTTTATCACATATGATTTACTTACAATAGATTGATATCATCTCTTCCATACCTAACTTGTACCTGGATATTTAACCTAGAGTCCATTTTGCCATTAAACTCAATAATAAGTAACAGGAAGACTCTTTTATACCTTACCCTTCTCCTTGTGCATATCAACTTTTTATAAAATACCCATTTTATATAATACTGCTGTGCCCAAAATATTTGCTGTGATTATGATTTTAACCTATCACTCATGGATACTATTACCTCATAGCAGATTCTTACACCAGTCCATACCTGAACATTGTACTACAATTTACATTGACAAATTTTATCTTCTCCCCTATCCCCTGAAGAAGCCCCTTGGGGCGAAACGCGTAGGGTATGAGACAAGGCACTCATATGTGCTAACAAAAGTTTTGTGTACTAGCTTAGTAGGACTCCGTATAGAATCAGAGCACAGCAATACTATATTTTTTGAGTTGCGCTATTGTAAAAATATTTTGTGTTTCAACGCTTTTTCTTGCTTTATTTTCTTCTCTCCATTTTCTGCATTTATTTATCTTTTTAGTGACCCTTTCCCCTAACCACTATTTATTTTAAATGCATTTAATCTTTTTTTATGAGCTTATAACAGCTATGTTGGTATTCTTTCAATATATTTATATGGCCACAATTTTGTACACATTATTGACACCCATATGAGCTTGTTGGACTACCCATTTCCAAAACTGTGGCCCCTCATGTGGCAATATGTGGCCTTCATTCTTCTTGTAAGGATTTCTATAAGATTTTGCAGTGTATCCGAGCAAATGTGTGCCGTTAACCCCAAAAAACATTTGTGAGGGCAGATACTGAGGTTGGATGAGAAGACCTCGATCACCATTAGGATTCCCAATTTATCCCAAAGGTGTTCAGCAGGATTGAAGTCAGGTCTCTCTGCAGGTCACTCAAGTTCCTCCAGACCAAATCCCATAACCATGTCTCTATCGGGCGGCCCTTGTACACAGGGGCCCAGTCATGCTAGGGCAGATAAGAATCTTCCTCCTAACTGGTACCACAAAATTGGATGCTCTCAAAGGTCAAAATGCTTTTGTATGCTGTAACATTATCAATACTCTTTGCTGGAGACACCTAAACTCAATTTGTAGGTTGTACATACACCTGTACCATGTGACGGTAAAGGTTGTACATACACCTGTACCATGTGACGGTAAATTGTCCACACATATTTTGGCTATATTCTGTAGTTGCTGAAGTTTTATAAGCTCTATACCCTTCTGCTTTGTTCCCCAACCCCAGTGCCTGGCACTGGAAGAAGACAGGGTGTTCAGAGTTGTAAATGATGTTTTTGTCTGGCAGGATCTCCGGCTAAATGCCTGAACGTTGCCCAGAATGTCAATGTGACAGAAGCAGCAGTGACGGAGGAAGAGGTAACAGAGGTCACTTCATCTATCCCACCCCACTTCTTCATTGGGGTCTTCCTGGTTACGGGGTTCATTCTGATGTTTATCGTTGACCAGATAGGAAGCTACTGCTCTTATCATGGTAAGTTCTCTTTTAGGAAAAAACTTGGCTTAACATTTGATTGCTAAGCATTATATATCGTACATAATTACAATGTTTTATTCACCTTTTTCCATTTTTATTGCAATTTCGTGCTGCTGATCTACTTTTGCTTCTGTGCAGCTGCTCCGTTACTATCCTCCCTCCTATTGTGTGTTTATTCCCCCACCTCTTAGATTGTAAGCTCCTTGGTGCAGGGTCCTCTCTTCCTCCTGTGTCACTGTCTGTATCTGTCTGTGATTTGCAACCCCTATTTAATGTACAGTTCTGTTCTGCGTAATATGTTGGCGCTATATAAATACTGTTTAATTGTTTCATTGGAAGACTAGGTGACAGGGTGACAACACAGGGCAGGACAGCACGTAGTTACTCTGTAACAGGAACTTCCTGAACAAAGGCCCGAAGGTAGTATTGTAATAAAGGCTGCACATTAAAATTGCGTTAGTATGTTGAAAAGATATTATTATTATTACACAGTATTTATATAGCGCCATCATATTACTCAGCACTGTACAAAGTCAATATTCATGTCACTAGCTGTCCCTCAAAGGGGCTCACAATCTGCATTCATGCATTATTATTTCACTTTTCACTATTATTTCACTATTTCAAGTGTTTTTGATAAATGTAGTGTACCTGAATTTGACCCGCTATCAGCATCTTGCAAACCCTTTAAAACAAAGCTGAAGTTTGAGAAACAGCAGCACAATCGTTAAACAGTATTTATATAGCACCGACATATTATGCAGCGCTGTACATTAAATAGGGGTTGCAAATGACAGACAGATGCAAACAATGGCACAGGAGGAGGAGAAGACCCTGCCCAGAAGAGCTTACAATCTAAAAGTCGGTTCATGTAGCATTCTGATAGGGAAGTCGACAGGATGACACTGACTGCAATTCAGTTTTAATGCTTATATGGGTTTTAGGTTACTCCTGGTTCCTCTTTCTCTTGCTGGTGACGCCCTAAGGGCGAGTCACATATTCTCAGCCATGGAGGAACATGTGACCCTTCCTTCTACATAGCATTATGCAGCAATTAAAGCACAACTGCCCTTCCAGAGTCACATGGGGCAAGCGGGGTGCCCCTTAGCCTTGTGTAAGCTAGCTTGGAGGTGGCCAAATTTATGACATTTATCAGCAATGAAGTGTACCAAATAACTAATCTTAATTTATTTAATATATAAATTATCTAATTTATATTGTCCAGCTTTGGCAAAGAACAGGTTAATTTACATGGTCCTTCCAATCTGACTCCTGATTGCTGTGTCTGTAACCATTGGGGAAATTTTACTTCTGCAGTCACCAAAACAAGAAGTAAGCTAATGTTACCCAATGGGAGACCGTTGTAGGTAAGGGGAAGAAGCTTTGTCCCATTGGGCCTGCTGTTGTCACTCTTCCTCCTTTAAATAAAAAACGTTTGTCATTTGTTTGTAAAAAACGTTTGTCTTTTTTGAAGTTGGGCTTTATACATTTCTCCAAATATATTTACTGGCATGGAATATAGATTCATCCTCCACCCAGGATCTTGAGGCTTGGAAAGATTACAAAGTAAACACTAAATCCGATAATGTTGACATTTAAGTCAACAAAACCTCATATTTATTTCACAGCACGCTGACATAATACACCCTTCGGGGGAAACACCTATTCCTCCATGCTGTTCTCCTGTGTATGTTGTAGTATAGTAACAAGTTCAATTTGGATCTAAACTCATCAACAGAAATATATTAGAACAGCTGTTAGATGAAGTGGCTGCATTAGCTTTCTATTTTCGTAGGTTTGGAGTCCTGACTTCATTCTGACTATATTGATTTCCAAATTTCCACAGCTAATTTTATAGGACTTTTCAGGTAGCTTCTACACATTACATAATATACAATCATTTATTTCATTGTAACTTATGATACTTTACAATTATTAAAAATCATTCCAACAAAATCTTCATTGAAATCAAGTTAAATGTACATTTCAGCTCTTAATGCGTTTCGCCAACCGGCTTCTTCAGAAGGAAATTTCAGAATCAATTAGACTTTCCATAATAATTTCTATAAAGTGTTATACATCAAGGCTCAGACTCACAACAAAAATAAACATAGGCAAATTCCAAAATGGAAAAAAAAATTGGGATTTTAGTTTTTTTTGGAATTTTCCCATGTTTATTTTTGTTGTGAAGCTGAACTTTGATGTTTAACACTTTATAGAAATAAATTTGAAACGTTTATTTGACTCTTTAAAATGTCCTTTTCAAAGAATCCGAACCACGAAACGCGTTAAGGACTGAAATGTACATTTACCTTGATTTCAATGAAGATTTTGTGGAATGATTTTTAATAATTGTAAAATATAATTAGATACAATGAAATAAATGGTTTTATGTTATTACGTGATGTGTAGAAGTTACCTGAAAAGTCCCATAAAATTAACTATATTAACATACATTGATTTGCATACTTGTTTCAGGACGATGTTGGCATAACTATTACTCCGGTATTTTCAAATGGAGAATTGCAGCCTCTTGTGTCTCCCATGAAAGGTTTATTGGAACCCGAGAACAAACCTTTATTACAGAATATTTATTATCCTGGTGATTTTTCCGCTCTTATTGTGTGATACTTCTCTCACCTCCTAGATTGTAAGCTCTTCTCCTTTGTCACTGTCTGTATCTGTCTGTCATTTGCAGTCCCTATTTAATGTACAGCACTGCATAACATGTTGGCGCTTTATAAATACCATTTATTAATAAAAAGTTTACTAGTAACACATTTCCTGTCCTAGGGTTACAATTCACTCTCCTGCAAGACAACAGAAGAAGTAAAGGAGTACAGCACACCCCCTCTTCATAGACTAGGAATGTTCTGTAGTCCTCAGAGCTAATGTAACATATAAGAATGCAGCACCTAAGAAGTTAATAACAAGTTTTCAGGCAGGAGTATTTTTGTTATGTTACTTTTCTTCTGTACTGATATAAATAATCTTTGCTTTTTTTTCAGACCCCAGGACGGGTATGTCTGCAGGAACGAGTATCACAGCCACTCTGGGTCTGGTCATCCATGCTGCAGGTAAATGCGTGGAATACATGCGGACTATGGTCGCTCCATTACATTATATTAGGGTTGTTACCTTTTAGAAGAGAAATGATATTAGGAATCAGGGGAGAATTATCTAAAAATGTTATCAAAACTTTGACACCAGCCATTTTCCAATTTTAGTGATGGATTGGGAGTTTTATTTTTACCGCTAAGGTTGAGATTTGCTTCCTGTTAATGTGACAAAATTGTCAATAAGGATGCAAGGAGAATTATCCATGTCCCTAGATCAGTGTTTCCCAACCTTTCTTAGTCGCGGCACATATTTTACAATTAGAAAAATCCCACGGAACACCACCAAAAAGTCAGACACGTAAATTAGCTACCTGCTGCCATCTAGTGGAAGAGTTTTTTTTGGTTCTGCCTATCACTATACATCGCTGGTATAGACAAATGAAGACAAATTTTTTGCAGTAAATAAATCATTTTGGGACCAATTAACTGAAATTGGATAATTTCCCACGGTACACCCGAAGATCTCTCAAGGCACACTAGTGTGCCGCGGAACAGCGGTTGAAAAACACTGCCCTAGATGATTCATTTTTTGTAATATTCTAACTGCTGATGACACTAGAACAGGGCTATGTTCAGACTGGTGGTGAAGTTGTGGTGTGGATACGTCTTCCTCATTAATATTATTAATAAACAGTGTTGATGTAGCGCCAACATATTACGCAGCGCTGTACAATAAATAAGGATTGCAAATTACAGACAGATACAGTGACAGAGGAGGAGGAGAGGACCCTGCTCAGAGCAGCTTATTCATTCCAGTGAATCACTTCTTCAGGGAGGATGCTACATGTAAATTCTATTCATGGCTACCCCATAGAAAATGAATAGAGGCAACAGTCAGCACTTTAATACTGCTTCCAGCTGTCAAATCTACAGAAGCCAGGCAAGAATATTTTACTATGCTGCAAGTCTTAACTTACCTTTAGTGAAATCTCCAAAAGGTATGCACAAGACAATGAGAACACTCTCTAGCAAAGGTGAGGAAAACCAAATCCCCTTTTAGTTTTGTATTGCTGTCTGTGTCCTCATTGCAGATATCCATTGTTCTCCCCAGCTTCTTTTAGCTGGGCGCACCACCCAGCACTTTCAGTAACCACCCAGCTGTTTTTGGGTGGTTACTGAATAGTTGGGTCACAATACAGGGGCTGCCACCCGCCTACAGCTTCTTCCCACCCAGCTTGAAAAAAGTTCTGGGTTGAACATTGATATCCGTTCCCTTCCTGAGAAGTAAGCAGAAGTCTCCCTACTTAAAACAAAAACTCTAACAAAAGGTTTAACCCTTCATCACTCTATACAAATACTACAAAAAAATAGGCTTTAGCATTATTATTGCCCCCAGGTGAACCCATGTATGTCCCCCATTGTCATTTAGGGATCTGTCCTGGGGATCGCTGCTGTTATAGAATAGGGCGTTGCAGCGGGGTGCCTCCTACTCTCTTCTCTAAAGAACAACCAAGGCTGTCTATAGAGCACTTTTTTGTTCCTATTTTCTCTGGAAATGATCATTATTACGTGTCTGCATACAGCTTTACCCTTTACCGAGTTTACTTTTACTTAACTTGTATGCCCTTGTCTTAAATCTGGAATCATTTTTTAAAAAATGTCTGGTTGTCATAGAGGAGAGGGTGCATGTTCCTGATAATCCGCAGACTCTGCTGATGTAATCAGCAGCTGCTAATTGGCCCGGTAATTCCCACTGATTGAATAAAGATCAATTGCTTCATCTCATTAAAAGATTCTACCTGGAATACATCTCCAAAGCATACGTCCAGGATTTGGCCCCAGGACCGCTCAGCCTGCACCAACAGTGCCGTATCTGCGCTCCATCTCCATAAACGTCCTTTGAAAAAGGGATTAATTCTCTAGTGAAGGCAGTTTCTGTTATCCCTGAGCCGGATCTGGTGTTTTATTACGGTCAGACGTGTCCTGAAACACAGATTTGTGAAGCTTATCTTTGCCTGGCAGTAAGGAAGCGTTGAGTAATTGTGCTGTGAGAATTGTGCACAGTGTTCTGCCACCTGTCCAGAATACTAACATTAAACATGCCGCACATAGAAAGTCACGTACAGGCGTCATAGCAAAACATGCCATTTGTACTTTATGTTGTCACAAGCTGTTGCTGGAGAAAACACAAATTGTATTCCATTCCCTATCTCTTCTTAGTGTATCCGAAGGACAGCAAGTCAGTGGAGATCTCCCTAACAGCATATAAATGAGAAAAAGTAACATTGCACCCATTCTAATTTATATCGCTGTGTTTCTTGACTCTTTTAACATTGGGAAACCCTTGAAATAACATTCAGGAACCCCTTTAGTAACTACTATATCCAAGCTTTCAATATATTAGTCTGGTGCTCAATGGGAAGATTTCTTTTTACAATGCTAGCCAATGGGAGAAATGTCGCTCTTACTGAATAATCATTGGTGTCACTTAACCCGACCTGAGAGTTGCAAATTGCTCATTGCAAGGAACCCCTAGCAACCTCTGGAGGAACTCTGGTTGGGAATCATTGCTTTATTATAAACTTTAATGAAAGTAGTACCAGAGCAGGAACTGGTTTGCATCTTTTTTCTGGAATCCCACTTTTATACTTTTAATTTTTTCACATATTGAAATATTAGGGCTCAAGGACTGAATTTCCCTCAGGTGTCAGCGTTGTACTTCCAGTATTCAGCTTCTATGAAACATTTAATTTTCTCCCTGAGAGGGAAGATCCTGCAATGTATTATTATAAGTACGTTGAATAGAAGAATAAGAATTGCACTAAGTCTGAGCCCCATGGACTGCTAATGTTAGATTGAAGATTTATTTGTAGAGCTGAGCTGGGCCCTGGAGAAGTAATTATTCTGGAATTATAGAAATTACTATCCAGGAGCACCTGACACCTGTCACGTCTGCAGCACAATAATACGATAATGGTGGTGCACTACATACACAGCAATGAAATGAGATCGCTTTATAGAGTAACAGATCCTAATAGTTCATTAAATGTTTTCCTTTTAACACCAATATAATAAAATGGATAGGAAACAAAACAAACTGGAAGCACCTACAATACATGCATGTTTCCTTGTGTTTTGTCTGTTGATCTACCAGTGAGCTCTTAAATCCCTGAAATCCCAGGTGGCTTTGTCAGCCCTGCTGGACTGCAGAACTCTTCTCTGCAATGTTATGAAGAAGAAGAGACGGGAAGGTGTTCTGATGTCGGAGCAGGCAGGGCTGACAACACTGCTTGAGATTTCAGTCCAGCAGAGGCAGTGTGTTGTCAGCTCACTACAAGACATCTAATGGACTTGGGAAGATCAACAGAATATTTTCTGCACCTGCAGCATTTGTAGAGGCAAAACTCGGTGAAATGTGAATGTTCTGTAGATATGTATAGTGTTGTCCGCTCATTACAGAAAGGTATCAAATCAATAGCTGCAGTAGCACATAAAGTGGCCAGTGAGGATCCAGCCAGCTTTACAACTAACTGACTTTTTTCTGTTATTTACAGCTGATGGGGTTGCTCTTGGAGCTGCGGTTGCTTCTTCTCAGGTCTCTGTACAAGTCATCGTCTTCTTTGCAGTCATCCTACATAAGGTGAGAGAGGCTTTAATAATATGTAAATGCATTTTTGCTTTGCTTTGCTTTTCTTTACATTTAAAGACAAATCTTAAAATTTGCAAAAAACAATTTATCATCTAGAAATACATTTATAAAGATGGCAAATATGAAACTGCAATAGCTACAATATTGTTCTGATGAACAGACATATAAATTGCCCTTGCTGTCTGCCAACCACCACAAAGGGATTACCAAGCTCTTGGTGAAAACCCAACACCAACTGGCGTGCACATGCATCAACAGTGGAGCAGCTCCCAAAACATGTCACCATAAAGACTGCACCTAGGGGCATTTGCATTGGCATTGGGGACAGGCTGCCTTTCTTGCTGGTTGTCAAATGCTGGACAACCTGCCGTAGGGAAGCACCATTGTAAGCCCTAACAGTATTGGATCACCCCCATGGGTAAAATATATGTCCTGATATTATCAGAATACAACCCCAACCCCTCCACCACCACCATGACGATGCCCTAGCATTTTGTTTATCTTGTTTTTGTATAAAAAAAAAGAGGGTTTTTTTTTTTAAAGACAATAGTCTGTAATGTATTTAATGATAATTCCCATAGAATGCAATGATACAATGATTAAAAGTATGGAGTGGTTATGTTAGGACCTTAATCACCTGAGTTCAATAGACAACCAAAAGAATTGGTTCTAGACAAAAGTCATCTTCTCAAAATATCATAGCTATCACGTATAGCAAGGCTGCAAAGAACCGAAGCAAAAGAGTTAACGTGCATCTGGAATACCCAACACGTTACGCCCGCTGTGGGCTTCTTCAGGGGTAGCTGTGTGTTTGTGGTTGCAGATATTGCATGCCGTCTTCATATATTATGAAGCATAAGTAAGTATTAACATTTCATAAAAGCACAATGTATAACAGATATAATACAAGTTTATATTGCCTACCTTATTGTAAAATACAAATTAAAAGAAGCAGAGGTATAACATATAACTGTCCTGGATAAACAGGATTTACATATTCTGGTATATTTCTAATATATAGGAGTAATGGGTCATCAGTGATTACAGTCATTGTACACATATGCTCAAAAACCTGTACAATGTTGCAGATGAGATTATTGTTCTAGTATCAAGAAACTTTTTCTATTGCCTGTTTCTACTTTATTCTTTGCAGGCCCCGGCAGCGTTTGGTTTGGTTTCGTTCCTCATGCACGCAGGATTAGAGAAGAAGCAAATTCAGAAGCATCTACTGGCATTTTCAGTTGCTGCTCCCCTACTAGCCATTGCCACATATTTAATTCTGACCATGGTAAGCTGACCATGTATCTCACACAAGTATTCCTATGTGTGGGCATAACCAACAGTGGGCCCTGTGCAGAACTGACTTGGGGACCGTGTTGGCTGAGCCCCCATGCAGTGGCACACTTTGCACCTATCTATGTCCGCCCCTGTGTATATGTATAATAAATCTTTAACGCAAACACGGTTATCAAACAAAAGTGATCATAAAATATCCCAGGATTGTCAGCTAATTTTATGTTATAAAATAATAACTTTAAACCTTATAATGCTTATTATAAAGGGAGAATACACAGCAGAGCATATCCCCTCTACCTAACTCACCTCCCTGGTGCTCTCACATTAATGGGTGACCTCTGTGTCATTCTCTATGCAAAGTCCTGTTCTTTGCAGCCCTCACCCCATGATCCCATTACATTATATGATTTGAGCTGATGGGAAAGGAATCCAGTGACTGTTAGGAATAAATATAAATAAACAGATTTAGAAATGCAAAGCTCTGGCTGTTGTATTTTTGGAAATGGTTCATGTTTGGCTATCACAGCCCATGTATGGAAATCCTATATTCAAGATACTATCATGCTTGGGCACTGCTATTACCCACTAGGTCTATAGATACTGACACTAGGCCCAGCTGAATACTTGTAGAGACTGTGGCTGTGCCTGTTCAGGGCAAAAGTGAGGGGTTTCCTTGTAAAGGAACACCCATACTTCTAATGCTTGCCTTCACCGCACTCTCATGCTGCTCTGTTCCTCTCTTTTTGTTGGGGATCCTTTCCGAGCTCATTTACTTCTTCTTTTCACATCAGTTTTTGGTACTGGCCACCAGGACCTAAGTGCTCTTTCTCGGGGGTATGTCACCCAGCCCCCTCAATCTCTAGGAACCGAGATGGGTGGACATTGCAATGGTGCATATAGCTGCATGTGGAAATTGCATACAGGAGAACCTGTCACTTTAGGTCACTGGAGAAAATAGTGGTTCTATCAGATGTGGAAAGTGCTGCCTATAAAAATTTGGGGTAGCCAAATCAACATTTGCTTCCTTTATTTAGTCCAATCAAGAACTTTTAGCCTAGATTTAATTTCTGTCTCTTCTCCATCAGTCAGGGGGAAATACTCAACACAGACTCAGCGCAACAGGACACGGCATGCTGTTCTCAGCTGGCACTTTCCTCTACGTGGCCACAGTTCATGTCTTACCGGAGATCAGTGGCCGAGGGCACAATCAGCACCAAGGGGCTTCCGAGTTCAGACAACAAGGACTGGGACTGTTGGAGAGCCTGACGCTGGTGGTGGGAGCCTTCCTGCCGGTCCTTCTATCACTGGGACTTCACGATGGCTGACCAATCAGATTATTCCATTAGAGACAATACCAGATAATAAATCCCCGGAAACAACTCCTTGACACAAGGTGCATTGCCTGGGAGGACATAAATAGGACTTCTAATATAGAACAGGAACTGTTAAATCTTGTAATAACTTCTAACCTACATAAACAGTACTGTAAATTATTGTGAATGATAGGATAAGCCTTATAAAGCTTGATGTTCCTGGCCAACAAATTTTGGCACGGTGCTGACCATTATACCAGCAGTCACCTTTTGTCATTTGTTCGGCAGCCATGTTCGTGTCAGTTCTTAAAGGGAATCTATAATGTTTTTACAGTGTTTTATGTTTTAATATATAAACTATAAATGTAATTATTGATCTGCTTAATGTAGAATTCCTGTTTTCTGCTAATAATGTTTCTATTTATTGATGTCTTTATTTCCCATTGGAAAATTTTCCTGGCCCGAGACAAGAAGTGAGGAGATTGTCCCCATTGGAAAGCCTGATGCTGAAAAGTAAAAACCTGACCGGGTCTAACCCTTCCTAAATGACATAGATCACTTATTTTATCAAAAGCATTCAAACCAAGTGCTTGATTTTCCCATTTCAGTCTGTAACATTGTTTTATTATCTGTTTATTTTACCTGTAGATCCGTTTACCCATTTCCTTTTAAAAGGGTGAAGACGGGGTGTAGCGGAAGTTTTAGTTTTGTTATTTTTTTCCCTTTACACAATAAATGCATTTTAGCCCTGAAAATTTTAACTAATTGCAACAGAAATTAATGGGCTGTTCAGTCTCAGAGAATGGGAGTTTGGGCAATCTGAGGAAATGCAAAGGATCCCAGCAATACCAGCTGCCACCATAATGGCTCTTTCTGCACTTTTATAACATTTAGAGACCCTGAAGATGCCCCCATATTAGCCTATAGCAGTCCTAAAGGTACCGAACAGCCCACCTTTATTCTACCGCTTTTCACGTTTTTTTTTCCTATTTGGCTGAACTGCCAGTGATTCAAAGCAGAGCTGTTCAAGCAACTGTCTAATAAATATATATTTACATTTCTTTTACACAATATTGTGTCATTTGTATAAGCATGAATTTTTTTACTTGTGACTCCCAGTTCTGAGATAGCACTGTCAGAGCTGCAGGTTTTAAGCTATGTACACATAACAGATAATAGTTGCTTGAGATGAATGATCATGATCCTCATGGGTGAAAATCTGACATGTGTACAGTGGTGCCCTGACGTTCAATCAGCCACTGAAGAGCAATCGCTGAGCATTTCTATGGAGGAGTGCAGCACGGTATAGGGTGCCACTCGCTCGTCCTCTCTATTAAATAGAACAGCACTGTGTACAGCACTCATTCATTCATCTGTCAATGGAATTGATGACGATTCCAGCAACATTCTCTGATATCCATAGACAGGGCTTTATAAGGAACCAGGTATGGGGGGGGTTGTGACCACCCCCCTGGGAAAAAAGCGCCTAGGTCCTGGTACCAGTACTAAAATCTGAGCCTAGTGTTGACATTTATGGACCTGGAAGGCAATAGCACGATAGCATCTTGAATCTGCATGCTTCCCGTTCTTTTGCTGATCACAGTTCCATCCATGATGGAATGATGCCATCATTGGATTTTAAACATTGGAAGTGAACTCTATTAAGGATAAATTCACAAAAAAAAAAATGAAACATTGTATCAAATAAAGAATTAGATTGTTAAAATAATTATGTAAATTAGGTAAGACTATAGAATGATCTGCATGGCATCACCCACTACCTTAAAATGAGGGCTAAACAGATACTTTTTGTATTTGATGTTTTTTCTCCTATCCCTCACCATAACCTGTCTGGTTATATTGTCTCACACATTCCTGTGAAATTCTATACCTGATGTCCATGTTTGCATCTTCTGAGGAATCCCAATCAGTTTTATTTAACCCTTTGTTTACACAGTTGAGAACAATGGCGATGCAGTCTCTACCCCAATTGCCATGACACAACAGTGTTTTGGTAACATTTCATTGCCAGTAATTCGCAGTCACAGGGAGTCAGTGTTTGGCTTGTGGACGCTACGCTGTGGTGGTTATTGACAGTCTGATCACAACAAATATACTTGCTGTGTACACTGTATTGTGTGCTGTATTGTGTGCTTGTTAATCAATCCAATCCTGTATTATGAAATGGCTAACGTGGGAGAGGGAGAAGCAGCACAAGGAGAAAGTTATGTTGTAGAGCAAGGAGCATATGATTCTGCTGCTTCTCCTTGGCCTGTCCAGTCACAGGTTGGGGGTGGAGGGGAATGGATATGCACAGCTCAGCTTTGACGCCAGGAAGCCGGAGCAATCAGACAAGCAAGACGCATCATTGCAGAAATCGCCTGTCCCTTTCTGCAATGATGACCGGCCTGATTCTACAAACTTAAAAGTAAATCCTTATAAAGATAATCACATTCTTTTAACTTTGCCTGCAAATGATTTTGATACAGATTTGATAACCAAATCTGGATCACTGACAGAGGGTGAAGGAGTGATGACCATTGTGAATGCTGAATGCTCGTCATTGTGCTCTGCTTATTATATTATCCGTACCAGGCTCTCCCTGATTCCCTTGTGTTCTTGTTTTTGGTTGATGCATAGGTTGTATAAATGTCAGGGGATGGCGATAAATATTCTGGAGTGCAGATTTTATTTTTATAATATGATAATAATAGTGTCAACATATTACGCAGCGCTGTACAAAGTCCATAGTCAATTGACTAGCTGTTCCTCAAAGGAGCTCACAATCTAATGTCCCTACCAAAGTCATGTGTCTTTAATACAGTCTAAGGCCAATTAACATAACTGCATGTTTTTTATGTGGGAGGAAACCTGCACAAACACAGGGAGAACCTGCAAACTCCATGCAGATAGCATCCTGGCTGAGATTCAAACCTGGGACCCAGTGGTGCAAAGCTCAGAGTGCTAACCACTGAGCCACTGTGCTGCCCATACACCACAATAATCCTTCCTAATATAATGTAGGTTCCCTTTCTGTTGCCAAAACAGCTCGGATCTATAGACTACAAGAGCTGTGAAGATGTCCTGTGATATCCAGCACCAACACTTTGGCAGGAGATCCTTTATCCCCTTCACTTCCACCGGCATGCCTACCCATAATGCATCCTGGTGCCATCACCTCCCCAGGTAAATGACACACCTGGCCATCCATATGATTTAAAAGAAAATGTGGTTTATCAGACCAGGCCACCTTTTTCCATGGTCCAGTTGTGATAGCCACATGGGCTGTGTCCCCCTTTGCTGCAATGTTTGTGTCTCCTGAGCTTTTTTCATGCACAGCGCAATCCATGCTCCTTGGGTATCATGACCCCAGTGCTGCTTCACAGGCTATCCTTCCATGGCCCACTTTCGGTAGGTACTAACCTCTGCATGCTGGGCTTGCCACACAAGTCCTACCATTTTGGAGGTGCTGTGACCCCAATCTTCTATGCATTACAATTTGCCCATTTTTCCTGCTTCCAACACAACACCTTCAAGAACTGAGTGTTCACTTTGTTCACTTTGGTACCTACCGGTAATATATCCTCCCATGCCAGGGGCCACCAACCAAATGGTCAGTGATATCACTTCACTTGCCTGTTTTATAAAAGAACATTCTGCTTCTTGCATGTTGCAAACAAAATTTACCAGGTATTCCCCCTTCTACTTACCCTCAGCTGTATTGTATTATTATATTAAGTTGATTTCTAAATTGTAGCACAGAAAACAAGTAAGTATTGCTGCAACTCACAAGCAAACTATGCTTTTGGTGCACAACCCTATGCTATGGGGGGTCTATTAAAAAAGCAATGAATCTGACATTCACCTAAACACTCTGGTGGAGATTTGGTTAGTGCCATTGGAGGATTCTCCACAAGGGAATGTTTTAGTGAATGTCAGCTTCACTGCTTTATAATTAAACCCTTATGTGTGTGTGCTGGGCATTGTTGCCTGGAAAGGAGCTAAGATTGAATACAGATTTAGTATCATCACTCATCTGTATTCTGGAGGCATAATAGATGATGACCACCAGGAGGCAGCAAAGCTTTACATAAATCTTATTCATAATTCAATGACTTCAGAATTTGCTGCAGCTGTACAATATTTGCATCTAATGGAATTTGGGGCCAAATAAAGCAAAAATGTTTTTCACTTTGGATAGGGAGGTACCAGCAATCACATCTGAACACAGCAACACAGAACATTCTCTGGAGATAGGAAAGAGTGCTAAAGCTAAAATGAGGGACAGTACACCCAAATCTTTGGAACCTTTGGAAGGTTGGAAGTAAAAAAGAGGGACAGTCCCTTCAAATCAGAGAGGGGGGCGGGGGTATGAAGAGGAACAGTTCTTCCAGATCAGTGACTGGTGGGAGATATGAAGAGGAACAGTCCCTCAGCTTCAGAGACTGTTGGGGGGGGGTATGAAGAGGGGCAGTTCCTCCAAATCAGGGGCAATTGGAAGGTATAAAGAGGGATAGTCCCTCCAATCCAGGGCCAGTTTGGATGCACAAAGAGGGACAATATGTCCAAATCAGGGGCAGTTGGGGGGGTATGAAAAGAAAAAGTCCATCCAAATCAAAGACAGCTGATTGATATGAGGAGGATCAGTTCCTCTATATCATGTACAGCTAAGATGCATGATAAGTGACAGTCCCTCCAAATCAGGGGCACTTGGAAGGTATGAAGTGGGACAGTTCCTCCGAATCCGGGGCAACTGGGAGGCACAATGCGGGACAGTTCCTCCGAAACAGAGAGTAATGAAGAGAGACAGTCCCTCCAAATCAGGGACAGTTGCATGGTATGAAGAGGGACAGTCCCTCTGCTTTAGAGATTGTTAGGGGGGTATGAAGAGGGGCAGTTTCTCCAAAGCAGAGGCAATTGGAAGGTATGAAGAGGAATAGTCTTTCCAAACCAGGTGCAGCTGGGAGCTATGAAGTGGGACAATTCCTCTAAATCAATGTACGCTGGAGGATATGAAGAGGAACAGTCTCTCCATATCAGGGGCAATTGGAAGATATGAAGAGCGATAGTTCTTCCAAAGCGGGGGCAGCCCCCCTGCTTCAGACACCACTGTGGGGTATGAAGAGAGGAGTTCCTCCAAATCAGGGACAATTGGAAGGTATGAGGAGGAGCAGTCCATCCAGATCAGAGACAGCTGGAAGATATGAAGAGGAACAGTCAGGTACAGCCGAGATAAATAAAGAGTGACTGTCCTCCAAATCAGGGGCAATTGGAAGGTATGAAGAGTGATAGTCCCTGCAAATCAGGGGCAGCTGGGATGGACGAAGGGGGACAGTTCCTCCAAATCAGAGACTGCAGGGGGTATGAAGAGGGACAGTCCTTCTAAATCACATGCCCTTGGTGGATATGCCATAGGTGTCCGGAGGAAAATTGGAAATGCCGGCAGCGTGTAGCAGATCCCTGCATGTGTTACTGTTACTATTATATTCTCTTTATTATTATCCCTACCGGTTGATGCTGCTGGTGGTTCCCCATCCTCATTTCACAAAATTGTCACCCCTCTTTTCATTACTCTCAGCTCATCAGAATGCTGAGCACCCATAGACCTGGCTACAGTCACAATGAGAATAGGAGGAAGGTATCAGTGGTCACATGACCACAAATGATACAATAAAACACAATGATACAAATGGATACTTTTTTTTATCATTTCTTTTGTAAGAGACTAATTAGTTCAGGTTTCCAGTGTCTACAGTCACAGGGCTCTCTGCAGCAGGAAAGGGGTCCCCAAACCTCAATAGAGGACCCCACACTTTTTAGATGACCTAACAAAGTCTTTAACCCTGTGAGCAATGCACCTTACCATGTAGATAGATCACTAATGATACTGCATTAAAAAAAGTTGTGCAGTGGCGGCTTCATTAATGCCATGCTTAGTAATGCATGAATATTGCATGTTATAAATAAGCATGTGTTACCCACCCAAAAAAGCTGTGCATGGGCCCTGAACCCCGGGCCCTTTATGTTTTCCTCTAATGTTTTCCTCTAAATGCCTCTTTATGTCTTCACTCTAATTGTTTACCTACAAATCCCTCATTATCCAAGACACGTTGGAGCTCAGCCATGGTGCTGACTCAGCATAATGGTGAGCGTGCGATTTTCATATTTTTAGCTGAAGCTGAACTTTATGAGACAGGAAGAGACGACCTCCCTCATTAGGAGCAATTATCTCCGAGGTCTGTTCACTCTAATTAAAATTAAAATGCCGTAAATGTAACAAACCCAAATCACGAGGCTGGAAAGGAATTGTTTGCTAATGAGCTGTCGGTCATCACAGAATTTACCATGGAGTGTTATTAGGCTCATCACGACCAGAAAAGGATTCTGGGTAATAATATTTTTTTAAAGGTTGTGTATAATATGACTAAAATAGAAATCCAAAATCTGGCCAGCAGATGAAGAATTTAAAGCTGTTTTATTGGGGGATTGGATACATTTTTATCATTATACCTAGCTGTGATGACCGGTCCCTCCATGTGCTTAGTGTTGCTGGTTTCTGATTGGTCTTGACCACGCCCCCTTGCCAACTGCATCATGTACAGTGTGGTAACAGTGCCCACTGCTGTTCTGGAGTGATATTGTACAAGTATGAAACAGACTTGCTGCCACAGGTTAAGGAAATTTACTCCACCAGCTGGGGGAAAGAGCAGCATTTTTTTATTTTCAGCACTAGCTGGAGCTCCGCCTTGAAGCATTACATCAACCATAATATAATTAAATTGCAGTAGTGCAGGGGCCCCCAACCACCAAGCTGTGGGCTGCGGGTGATGGTTCCAGCTTTTCACTGGGTCAGGAAGGATCTATGTCCTCTCTTCTGTCATTCTGTTCAGCCAATTACATAAGCCGGCTTGCATGATTGGCTGAGAAAAATGACAGGAGAGAGGAGTCAGTTTATGTGATTGGCCAAACCAAATTACGGGTGCGAGGACACAGGTTCTTCCTGCCACTGAGAAGAATGCAGCCAACAAAGACAAATGTTCTCCACCCCACTCCCCTAACTCCCATACCAGACTGGTTTCATGCAAAACATTTTCTGTACAGACCCCATCATCACTCCTTGCCTTCCCCTTGCCCGGTCCATGAATTTTTTTTTGGCATAAAACAGGCCTGTGGTGCTAAAAAAAGGTTGGAGGGACCAAAAGTTCTCAGGATTAGAAAATGTTGTGTCAGATGAGTCAATAGGAACACGTCCTAAGTGAAATAAAAATACTATTATTTAAATATTAAAGTATAAAAACGTGATATTGATTCCAGAATTTTTTAATAAAAAAACATTCCACCTGAGCCATGTTCCTACAAACCCCTCTAAGACCCCCCGCCCAGCCTCCCTAAACTGGAATCCTTCCTCAATTGTCTTTGTGAGTTTGAGGAATAAAAAAACAATGTTAGCAAAAAGTATAATTTTTTATTTATCATTCACATATAATATTAGAAAATATAAATACTATAAATAATAATCTCTGATATTAAAAATAATGACAATCTCTAATACACCACACAGAACATTCACCGAGTATGAATACAGGAACACATCTATATCTAGAAATAAAAAATGATTCTCAATATAAAAATAAATGGAAATGTTTTCTTATAAGGAAACAAATTATGGATACTTTTGGGGTCTGTTGATTTTTTCACTTGAGATTCACTGGTTTCAACGATCATATGTATAAATCAGCTTTTTATAATTATTTTTGAATTAAATTCAGTGTACAGATTTATAATGGGTAAAAGTTGGGTGAATCTAAAGTGAAAAAATAGTCCCCTTAGTGTGTCATATCGGCTTCATCAAATAGCACTATTTGTGTGTTACAAACAATTGACATTTTATGATGCTGCATCTCCCCCAGCGGCTTTTTTGCTTCCACTTCCTGTCTTCACTCCAGCAATGGCTGCATGGAATTTATCATTCCAGGTGTCCCCTATTGTGGTAACTAAACTGCAGACCATGCATGAGTAATGTGTGTTCAAACAGCCACTTGTAATCATGTGACACAGTGACAACGCAGCAGCACAGGGACAAGATGTTGTCACGTTATAACAGGAAGTGCCTATTTAGCAATTTCATGGCAAGACCACTGGCTATTATTTTTATTAAAGTTGTAGATTTGCAAATACTGAAAATAATCTTTCCAATCCTCTATATAGGTAGTGAATGATGCAGATTGACAGGAAGTTGCCTTCAGCTGTTGGAAGGGATCTGCAGCTTCCATTACAGGTACAGCACTGCACACAGCAAAAAAAATTAGAGATATCTGGCTTTGTGTTATGAAGCTAAGAACAGGAGAAGGAAACATTTTATCACTCATGTTGGGCCCTAGAAGGCTGTTCATAAGTTCTATTAGACAAAGTCAGCTTCAATTCAGAGCTGCTCTGCTGCAGTACCCTTTTTCACCACTAGATGTCCTTTTCAAGGTTGAATGACAGCAGCTGAAGACATACTGTGAATACTGGTGTCACCTCAACTCCCTGCAATCAATTGGTAATGAATTGATGAATGAAAACCCAAGTAAAGGCCAGAAAGAATAATATAAAAAAGGTAAGTATTAAAAATAGCATAAAACACTGCTGGATGTTCCCCTAGGGGGAGCTCTGGGAGGAACGGGTGAGGGTTGTTGAACCCAGATTATAGCAATAGGAGGAACCTACACTTAATAGCCATTGCTTCATTGCAGACCTTTCCCTCTGAAAATTCTAGTTGCCTGGCTGTCATTGGCTGGCTTCATTTGTTATTGGCCGTTTGATTACCCTGGCAGCCAATCAATGGGCATTTTCAGGAGGGGTAAGTAAGGGCAGCCTACATATTTCTCACTGTTGCTCTAGAAGTTTTGGTAAATGAAGATATAAATGAAGTAAGGCAATCCTTGGAAGTCAATCCTTAGGTCAATGACTAAAAGACTTGAAGCTGGGGAGCCAGCACTGCAGCCAGGAAGTTTACAATTTCAAAATGGGAGACTTCCACACTCCCTAATAGTTTCCTTTATAAACAACACATTCCATAAACTCTATTTATAAAACAGGGAATCTGACATTCTCTCAAACATTCCCTGATGAGAATTAAAATACTGACATTGAAACACATGAACCTGGAAGATTCCCATGAGGGAATGTCAGATTTCCTGTTTTATAAATTGATCATCATGACTTTGGGTGAATTACATCTTAAGCTTAAACTTTTTAAATAAGTTTTGAATAGAATAGGGAAGGATTACACCCTCTGTCAGAAGTTAATGTGGTCCTGCTGGGGAGATTCACTCAATCTGAGTATTAATATGAAAAAGAAAGTGATAAGAAAATTATTAAAACATTATAAAAAATTGTCATTAAAAAAGGGAGGGAATTTTCCAAAGGGAACACCTGTTCTGATAACACATGTCCAAGAGGGGGTTTCCCTCACTTCCTGTCTCAGATACAACAGGAAGTGAAGGAAATCCCCTCTTGCACATGTGTTATGGGAACACATAAAAATATCCAGATTAAAAATGTAGGCTTTGGATATACTACAAACACTCTGGAATAAAAAATTCTGTAAACTGGACAACTAGGGCAAATTAGCTCTCTACTGACCCCTATAGATGGTAATAGCTTCCTTCAAACCAGGTTAGATAGCAATCTATGTCTATAAGCCACCTGCAGATACTACTATCCAAGGCAGAGAGTCACCTGATACAATCCTGAGGAAAAGCTGGCTACAAGAGGTTCCTGAGGGTGGTCAGATTTTGCCTGCAAGTCCAACCATCCTCTGGAGTCTTTGGCCAGCAATGGTGCCTTTATCCAACAGGCCATTGATGAGTAAAAAGCCCTTCAAAGTCAAAAGATTTATGATTGAAGATCAGAAAAAAGTCAACTCTACTTGTGAAGGAACTCAAACTTCTCAAACTGATCCTTTGCCCCTTTTGAGAGCAGGAGAGACTCCTTCGCCTTTCATGGGATGGTTTTTAATAGACTGGCATTAAGCGTGGCCTGCAGGGCCATTTGGTCAAAGGTCCTGCTTTGGGTTTGCTGACGGATCTTCTCCCGAAAATGAAAGGAAGCTCTAGCGATCCTTCGTCCTTCCTCAACCGTGGCTTCTTTTTCCTTCCGGATCTTGTTGCTCTTCTGGTCCTTCATCCTGATGACATGAGCGATTTCCCTACGCTGGTCTTCCTTTTCTTGATCCACTTTTTTCTTCAGGGCTTGATGGACGCTCTCCTTCATGAAGTTGAGTTCTCTGGCCCTCCCGGCCTTGCTCAATATGCTTTTCTCCAGGGTGTCCGTGGCCTGTTGGATCTTGTGGTCGGTTAGCCGAGCCAGCATTTTTTTGTGCTCCATCTGCTCCTTTTCCAGACGCATGGCCCGAAGCTTTGCCATGAGCTTCAGCTCATCTTCTCTGGACGCCTTCTCATGCAAACCCTTGTTCCTCTGCTCCACCAACTTCTCCTGGAGCTCCTGGGATCTCTGCTCTTTTTGTTGGATGGAAACTCTTTTGACGCGTTCCTCAGCCTTGGCTTGGTTGTCTACTTTCTCTTTCAGGTTGGAATGCCGGAGCTTTTCGTACTCATTTTTCATTTGGACGTTCTTTTTGTCTTGCAATTCTTTAATCAATTTGGCTTTGAAGGCCTTTATCATCCTTTCCTCCAGGGATTGACTGCTGCTGCTATCATGGAAGGTATTCTTGTTCTTTAAGTCCTCCATGGCCTTGGTCAAGCCGTATTTTAGGAGGGTCTTCTGCTCGGCTTTATGGGAGGACGTGTGGATGGGGTCCACCTGCCAATCAAGTTGTGAGCACCAACTTCTCCTCCTATAGTTCTGCAGCTGGATTGGCCAATCTTGTCTGTCTAAGGCGGCTCGTATATGCTGCTCCTCGGTCTTTAGATTGTCCCAGGCCTGCTGGGCTTGGAACTTTCTCTGTTTGGCTGTCTCCTCTTCCTGGTGCTTCAATAACATTAAAGCACCGATTTTCTTATCTCGGTCCGGCACTGAAGCCCAAACTTCTCTCTCCACCTTCCTCGCCATGCGACGGGCTTTGTCCTCCATCTGGAAAAGGTCTCCTTGGCTGAAACTTTTTTGTAGTGTAACTGAGCCTCCTGTGATGCCCCTGGTGGAGGTTTCCTGAGGGACCTGGAAGTCTGAAGAAGGAAATGGAGGCTTCCGTTGATTCCGGGAAGGGATAGGAGAAAAGTTTCTGTGGCCCCTGGCTGACATGCCCTGAGGGTCCCAACGGTCAGTGAAAGGAGTTGGGGGGTTGTGTTGATCTGCAGTGATTGGTGAATCTTTGTGGCCTCTAGAGGAGTGGGAACAGGTTCTGTCTGGTTGGTGGTCCTCCTGCAGCAACTCCATTCTCAACTCCCTGCACATCTCCAGCTTGCGGCGGCGCTGAATCTCCTGCGTTACGTACAGGTCATTCAGCTGATGACCGCTGGCCCCAGGGTTCCCCTCTCTCACCTCCTCCATGGACTTATGCAGCAGCTCGACGGGTCTCACCCCTAGCCTGGCACAGGCTTCCAGGGAACGAGGACTGGTCAGGACGTAGCGGCTGCCCTCCCCATCCTCAAAGTTGCTGAGGTCCAGGTGGAGGCTTGGGGACTCCCTGCCATCCTCCATGCTGCCATCCTCCATGCTGCCTCCTGAGCTTGTGGAGACTCTGAGAAGCTTCGCCCGTTGCCAGGGAGACCCAGCTTGGTATGTCAGTTCACTCAGTACACTCCCAGCATTCTGTGCAGGAGGGTGGTCAGGTGACCAATCTGAGCCACACCTCCACTCACATGATTGGTCCTAATGTCTGTGTTATGCAGGATTGCCCCTCCCACAGCTGCAACTGTTAACTCTTTCAACTCCTGTGGGTTGTATTAACCCCCTTTCTCCCAGACTGCAGTCATTAACCCTTACAACCCTATTTCTGTCATTAACCCTCTCTTTCTGTGGCTGCAACTGTTAACCCTTCAAATTCCCATGGTTTGCATTAACACTTTTTTGACTGCAAATATTGACCTTTCCTACCCCTAGCTGGCGCTAATAACCCTTTCAAGCCCGGTGCATTCCATTGCCTTCTCTCCACCTGTTGCATTCTTTAACCCTTCCAATCCTGTGCATCGCAATAACCCTTTCTCATCCCGCTTTAACCATTTAAACCCTCCAAGCTCTGCATTAACCCTTTTAAAGTCTCTGTTTTGCATTAACCCTTCTCTTCCCCTGGCCACAACCATTTACTCCTTCAAGAACAGTGTGCTGCAATTATTACCTCCCTCTGCATTAAGCCTGTCAATGCCTGTGTAGCACCATTAACCATTTTACGTGCTGGTGCTGACTATTAACCCTTTCTAACACCTGTGTAGCACATTAACCCTTAAAAGCCTGTCTGGCTCATTATTCCCTCTACCTCTGACTCACACCATGACTTCTTTATTACCCCTTTCCATACCTGCATGCTGCATTAACCCTTTGCTCCCCTGGCTGCAGACAAAAACCCTTCCAACCCCTTTTATTAACCCTTTAAAGGTCTATGTGTTGCATTAATCCGCCCCCCTCCCCCCGGCTCCTACTCTATATGTTGAATTAACCTTCTCTTCCTGGCTGCAACAATTAACTCATTCACCCTCTACCTTAACCCTTTCAACGTACGTGTGTTGCATTAACCTCACTTTTTCTGGCTGCAACCATTAACCCTTTCAACCTCCTTATTAACCCTTTCAAGGTCTATGTGTTGCATTAACTTTCTCTCCCCTTGTTATCACAATTAACCCTTTCAAACTTTTTATTAAACTTTTCATTATCTGAGTGATGCATTAACCCTCTCTTCCCCTAGCTGCATCCATTAACCCATTCTCCCACTGACTTCAAACATTAACCCTTAAGATTTCAGTGAGTTGCTTTAACCAGAGCCCGCCCCCCAGGGAGGGGGGGGGGGGCTGCAGCCATTAACCCTTTACATTCAGTATGCCATGCACTAACCCTCTCTCCCCCAGTATTTTTATTCGTTAACCTTTTCAACTCACTATGAGAATCTTTATACTCCTATTCCCTCCTGAATGTAACAGTTCACTTTTTCTCTGCACTATTTAACCCTTTCAGGTTGCTGCATCCTTCAGGCTGTTTGTGTTGCTGCTCTAAGTTTCCTGTAAGCGTATTTCCAAAAAAGAAAAATGCAACACACTGCCTTATAATGCAATATACTGATATAAGGAGTAAATGGCAAATTTGTACTGTGTGTGGCCTAGCTGCATTACATTCAGTGGGTTCAGTGGTCCCCAGACTCTAGCGCTCCCTGGTGGTGACTGTGACCACTTTATTTGTCTGCAGGTATATAAAATTTTAGTAAATCTCACCAAGGAACTCATGGCCCCCTGAGAATTTTTTATATCTTATTGACATTCTGGTCACCAACACTGCACACAAAGATCTGTAGGTTATCTGCAATGCAGAATGCCCAGCCTTATATCCTTCTCAATGCTGCTGATCTCCTGCACCATATTTGCAGCCACCTCTTGCTTTCCTGTCCACAGCCAACCATGCCTGCCTAATGTATATTCAAAGAGTCACTTTTAGTCTCCATTATAAGCCTGTCTAACAAGGTGACAAAACAGGAAATCAATTTGAAAACAAAGGCAAACCGTTGTCACTGTATAGCAGGAAATGCCCAAACAAGACTTTCATGGCGGGATCACCAGGGTTATTTGGATAAAAACTACAAATGTAAATGACAAATGTATCCCATGGCATTACACGAGATTCTGATTGGCTCAGAAAGCAAAGGAGGTTGTTGAAAAGTTAGTTGAATTCACCAGAAATCTGAATTTATTGACTGACTCTGGCATTTCCACACTCCACATTTTATTGAGCAGACAGGGCAGTGACAGCTGTCTAATCATCTTTACCCACAAACGGATTATTCACCAAGGCCAGGCACAAAACAATGACAATGCTCAGTGATTGGCAGCTATGATTTGGAGATTAACTCTGATTGGCTGCTGGTGGTTCCTAAATTCTGCATCCTCACCCAGTTTTCCCTATTATGGAATAATCCCAAATCTGCACAGCAGCAAAGTGAAAACCAGATTGTCATTGGTCATCCCAGCACAAGAAGAAGGATGAAAAATAAAGAGCCTTAGGCAAATATAAAGTAGGGGCCCACATGCATGGCATTCCTACTCCCTGCACCCCTTGCTAACTAAAGCTTTTTAAGGGTGGACTGTTATCACAGATTTTTTCTTTCATTGCCCCCTACTGGCTGCCCATGGGTATTTCGGGCAGATTCAGCTACAGAATTGTAGAGGGGAGAGGGGTGCAGGGGATTTTAAGAGGAGTCACAAGCCTCTTTAATATTTAGAAGTCCCTCTTTTCTTTTTGTTTTGGTGTTCCTTACACTTGCAAGGGGTCTCTGCCTTACAAGCAGACCCCGTACTGTCTGCAATATTTTTATTTAGTAGCAGCAACACAAGCTTAGTGAGGGTGTGCAGAATTTCAAAATTCTGAGCAACCAATCAGGATTCTCCTCATTCACATTGCTGCCCATTCTCATCATTCTTAAAGAATAACCCAATAAAGATGATCGGACAACTGTCACTGCCCCGTCTGCTTAATGATGTTTTTACAAAGTATGAGAGCCCCCCTTTCCTGACCCTACCTCAACCTCTATTCGCTATATGCTGGAGTGGAGAAATGTAAAATCAATATTGAAGATGAATGGGGAGTCAACTTATCACGGATGAAATACATATATATTTGTTCCACAAAGATTGGATATTTCTGTCCATCTAGTCCTGGGATTTACACAGCTCTGCCAGACAGTACAGCCAGGCTGGGGACCTAACATAAGCAAACAACGGTATTTAAATAGCTTTGTGTTATAAATATGGGAAAATGGTTGGAAACAACTTCCCATGCAACCTCCCACCAAAGTGCCACTTTAATCCATTTGACCAGTTGTGAGGTCTTAGGTTGATTTAATGTGGTTGGAATTGCCCATTTATATAGGTCAGCATTTCTAATTATGAGATGCAATGAAGTGTTGGTTGTCAATGTGTATCAGGGGCCCCGAAGAATACATTTGCCCCCCAGCCTAGCACTCACACCAAAGTTTGCTTGGCCCAATTGTTCCATTTCTTTCTGTTTATTGTCCTCTTCAGTGCTTTGTATTCATTGGCAGCTGCCCAAACCTAAATTATTAAAATCATCACCGGGAGACTTGCCGAGGCTGAGGACGGCACATAATCAAATGTTTAGATGCTCACAACAGCCCTTATGGCGATGATTGCCAGCCGGACCCCAGGGGCCCACAAGAGGCCCTGTCAGCGGCATCCATTGTTCAGCTGACAGATGGGAAGGAATCTGCGGCCCATTTATGAGCAAAACTCTGTAGTTTGTATGACAGAATAGTAATGGATCAGGAAGCAATGGCTCTGTTCTGTGACCCCTGGCACCTCTGTATATCAGAACGCTGCCCCCATTTCCTCCACCCATGCAGGTATAAAAATCACTTACCTGTTACAAGTGCCAAAATTCATGACTTCTGTCCACCTGGGGAGTTTCTAGTTATTAGAATCCCAGGTGAGTTGCACAGGGCACCATCTAGTGGTGGGGTGCCATTTCTGTCCCCTGTTTGTCAGTCATTCTGCCTGTGCTCCTCTACAGAAAAGTGGCTACTCCCTTTTCCTCCAACCATGCATGAAGTGCTGTATAATAACCATAACTTACCTGTTACATGTGTCAGAATTCCTGTTCACCTGGAGGGAGTGGTTGTCCTTAGGGGAATTTCTAGGTATAAGCAACCTAGTCACATAGGGCACCACCTAGTGGTAGGGTGCCATTTCAATTCACCAGGCCACCTGCAGCTCTATGTACCAAGCCATTGCTCCCCTTCCTTTGTAGCACAGGGACGTTCAGTGTATTAGGTTTAGCCATCCGGTTTCAGATGTGATGTCAGATCCCGACACCACTCCTCCATGTGCTACTGGGGGAAAAAGAAGAGCAGTGTCTCTGGAAAACAGCCATGCCAGATGGGCACACGTGTGGGCAAAGTTGGGGGGCATCACAGAGGGCACTGAGACGTGTCGAGTATTTAGATACCAAAAACGTCAAGCCTGTAAATTGCTAAAAAAAATAATTCTCCAAACTGTTCAAAGATTCCATGAAAACCTTCCCAACTCATCAAAGCAGAGTGAAATTCAAACTAAATTCCCCCAGATGTTTGCTATTTGGCACTCTTACACTTGATGGCGGTCCATGGCTCTGTGACCACTGCATCCCCCAAAGCTGCCATCTTTGCCCATGTCCACCACGATCCTCTACAGCCATTGGACGGCCACTGATGATATAACTTCTACACATGTGCAAGAGTAATATTGTTCCCAGCACCTAGATCTATTTTCAGCAGTGCTGTGAGGAGAGCCAAGCTCCTTTCATGTCATTACTGAAAACCTCCTGGTGACTTTTTTTTGTGTTTAGTTCTATTTTGGTTGCAAATGATTGCTATAGAATATCCATGTACATGTGTGCATATTGGAAGGGGATGGGGTCCTTCAATTTTTTATTATATATATATATATAGTTTTTTATTCTAAAACACTTTATTCATTTTTTGCTCTAAAGTTATCACAAGGGAGCTGTCAAGCTTTGCCAAGGTGCATAAGTGATTGGGTGGCTCTACAGAAACCAGATATCTTCTAAGTCTGTACAACTTTAAAGATACGGCAGAGCCTTTTTTAACTCTTTCACTGCCATGACACACAGGGCATATCCTTGGAACATAATAGGCCCAATCAGGACAGCACTCGACAAGAGGTACTTCTGTAACATTTGTCCCCCTGTGATGGCCGCCCTGGTTGACCCTGGACAAGGGGCCCTTCTGTACCTGGTTGGCTTCACACCACAGGAGCCAGCTGTATTATGCCAAAGCTACTAAAAAGCTTTAAACTTCCATGACATGTGGAGTAGATCCTCTGAAGGGCCCAACCAGGACCGCTATCACATGGGGGACAAGGGGTAATGGACCCAAAATAAAAGAGTTTGACTTTTGCAATGTTGGAACTTTTAGATATGGAGGAGGAGGGCCGAGGGAATTCTGATGAAAACCTGGGCCCAGCTACTACCGTGTTTTTCTTTGCATAGAAAGTTTAGAATGTTTGCCAGGTGTCTGTGACCCAGCTGGAGAGATTTCCCCTTTTTCTGTTCCGATGATGCGGTGTCACGGAGCCAGGAAAGAATAAAAAAAAACCCACTGGGGCAGAAACTGTTTTAGGAATAAAGGTGGAAAACTCTACCGGGCACTTACTGGTATCTTCCCCTCCTGGTTACCCCTTGACACGTAGATAGAAATTAGGGACGCACAAGGCCATAAAAGCCCAACAGAGGTCCTAACCCTCCAGATTTGGCTTTTTTTGGCCCCACACACAGGAGAATCTTCTCTGTCGTATTTTTATATCCTACATTCACCCGCTTTGAAAAGTTACATTTCTCCTGGTTGAAAAAGCATTAAAATTGCATGTCGCCCTGAATGTACATTGGTTTGAAGCCTCATTCTGCATGGAATACAGATTAGAGAGGCTGTAAGAAATATCTCATAGGGGACACATGCCAAGCCAGAGTGGAATGTCGGATGCACAAAGTGTAGCAATGGCTGTGCACAAAGTCTTCCCCGAGGGTCAGAGCCAGTTCATTCGCTGTCAGGATAGAAGTGTCACTCAGACGGTGCAGCTTTCAGATGAGCCCAGACCGCTCTGACCTCTCTTCCTGCCTGCTTGTGTCTCGGAGGTCACAACGGCTCGATTTTACAAATCTTCCCCAACAGTCCTCAAAAAGATAGATCTGAGATGAGCTATCAAAGGAGCCAACGGAGCTGCCACTGGGGGCTTGTTGGTGATGCAGGAAAATCATTTTTAAAGGGAACCTGTCATGGGGGCAATAAGGAGCTAGCAATGCTGACTTCTTGTAGAGTGGAATTAAAGATGTGGGTGTAAGGCCCTGGTCCAGCAACAGTACTCGCCAGACTCCAGTCCCCCAATCTAACTATCTGCCTCTAGTCCACCATAAAACTCTATTGTGGACTAGAGGCAGATAGTTCCTTCCAGGGCACTCTGGCTGGACAAGGTATCTGGCAATGGGTTGTTTGCCAATTTGGCACCCCAGTGACCCTCCTACTTGGGGTACAATAAAGCTGATGGTCATTGGGATGTTCAGGACATAACTTGACTGTCGATCCAACCCCTTACTACCATCAAAATGAAAAAAAAATGTTTGCTGTACAAAGCTGGCCTACAATGATTTTCCTTTTCAGGCACTGTAATATAATGACAACTTTATCCCAACTTTACTCCTACGTTGTCACCCCGCTGTAAATTACAGGCGGCTCTGCCAACCCATATTTTTTAGAGGTGGTTAACCTCTCTAGCCACCCCTCTGCACCCTGTTGAGAACTCTTCCACCACTTCCTCCCCGGCCAAAAAAAGGTAAAAAAAAAATAAAAAATAAAATAAAAAATAAATAAATAAAATAAAATAAAAAATTAGGCTTAACCATTTTATCCAAAAATGAAATGTGTTTGAAGCTTTTCTAAAACAATACTCAATGATCCAACCATGACCAGGTACTTCCTGTAACGGGGTGACAACTGTCTCCCATTTGCACTCCTGTTTTGTCATGCTGCTACATGCACCACTGATGCAGAACATAATTGGCCCAAAGTGATCAAAATCAGAAAGCCAATCCTATAAATGTGCAGCTGACGCAGGAACGACTACATGTGGACACTGGATGAGATGCAAAAATAGGGTAAAAAATATATGAATATATATTTTTATAAAGAATTATTTGTATTTGTGACACATTGCTTTTAGTTGTGCTTTTTATCTACTTTATCTGACTTCCTCACTCATAACCTCATCACACACATGGCTCCAAGACTTTTCTAGAGCTGCCCCGACTCTCTGGAATGATCTTCCTGGTCCTATCCGCCTTGCTCCTACTTTCTGATCATTTACAAGAGCCCACAAAACCCAACGCTTCAACCTCACCTACCCGTCTTCTGTCTCCTAAACCCTCACTACTCACCACTATTCCATATCCCCCCTCCTATTGTGTGTTAATTCCCCCACCTCCTGGATTGTAAGCTCTTCAAGGGAGGGTCCGCTCCTCCTCCTGTGTTACTATCTGTATCTGTCTGTCATTTGCAACCCCTATTTATTGTACAGTGCTGCGTAATATGTTGGCGATATAAAAATCCTGTTTATTAATAATAATAATAATAATAATAATAATAAAAATAATAATATTAATAAAAAAGAGAGCCACTTGCTGGAAACAATGTATCGCTTGTGCACTTAAAAGTGTTACATTGTCAGTGGTCATCCTCGGATTATGGCAGAAACTCACCACCCACCAAAGAGTTGTTTATTATTAATAATAATAATAATAATAATAATAATAATAACAATAATAATAATAATAATGATAAAAACAATAATAATAATAATGATAAAAACAATAATAATATTAATAATAATGATAATAACAACAATATTCATAATAATAATAACAATATTAGTATTATTATTAACAACAACAACAATAATCATAATATTAATAATAATAATAACAATAATATTAACAACAACGATACTGATCATATTAATAATAACAATAATAATATTAGTAACAATAATAATAATACTTTATATGAATTCTGCTCCCTGCATAGCAGTGCTGTTGCTTTCAGGACCCTGGAGAGCTCCCTGCACGCGCGCTCCCGCGCATCCAGCACAGCCCCGGGGGCGCGCCTGCCAGGTGAAGCATGGAATGTAGCAGCATCAGACAAGGCAGAGAAAAAGGGGAAAGGGAGGTCTGAGCCCCCAGGGGACCCCCTGGCTGTGTCTGCTGCAGGTAAAGCTTATCTCAAACCTGGGAATGGGGGATAGGCTTGGGTAACCCTTCAGAGATGCTGAGCAAAAGTCAATGCATGGCACTCCAGCAGCAGAGGTGTTAAAGGAGGAGACTCCTGTCTCATGTATTCCCCTTGACCTTATCAAGATGCAATATCCGTGCAGAGGAGGAGGGCAAGAGACATGCATGTCTGATCAGGGAGGAGGTGCTTTACTCCTGGATGGTAAGCATTGAGAGAGCTGGGTTACATGGAATACTAGGAGATGATGGCATAGAGGGCAATGCACCCTTCTTCCCATATTGCACACAGCAGCCCCTTGCTGGACAGGCACTGACAAGTGAGTTTCTCCTATCCTAAGACCTGAGCTGCATTTTGCATGCTTTGCCCTTGTCATGCATGCTATTGTCTGTTATTGTCTGCACAAAAGGGGGGTGGGGAGGTATTGCACCTACACAGGGAGTGAATGGGACACTAACACACCTCTGTGCCCTCCTGCAGGTCTGCGCCTTGGCTTGGATGCCTTGCTGAAAGATGTGTCATGGAATGAGTGGAGCCAGGATAGCACTTCCATTTCTAGGTCAGCAGCAACAGACTGTCCTGGCATTGCTCCTCTGGGTTCAGCTTTCTCTCTGCTTCGGCCCTGTGCAGCTCTCAGTGGGTAAGTGAAGAATTCAACTTTTTTTTTTAATCTAAACTATGCAAAATTTTATGTTCCTGATCCCTTTGCTTCAGCACCTTGGCATGATTTACCTTGACGAATCTTATACGTACTTGTTTCTTTTTAGTGGCTTAGAAAGTATTTAGGTCAGTGGCAAGTGTTTCTAGACAGGTTCACTTTGTCACCTCTGGCTTTAGGGTGATGGAAGAATGAACTGATTTGGAATTATCATTTAGGATTGAGGGATTCATTTGGTGTTATATTAAAATCAACAAAAATGTATTGCTGCATACTGATCTTTAAATGTGGTGGCTGCATTAGTTTTCATTTTTTAATTCTAAGACTTTCTGTGGCTCCTGCTAGAAATCCAGCATGTCTTGTTATCAGTGTTACTGTCTATCCTCTGTGATCCCCCTGCTTCCTATCTAATATAGAATTCACATAGATTCACAATGGTGTATGAACGTTGTCATCCAAAGACAGTACAGATTCACCAGGTGAAGAATAAAAAAGCAGAAATGAATGCAGCCAACACAAGGACTGTTAAGTTGCAATACTTAGTGGTTTGTTTCTATAAAAGGGGATCACACATTCCCTCAAACATTCCCTCGTGGGATTTTTTTAGGTCCATGTGTTTCAATGGCAGTAATTAATTCCCACCAGAGAATGTCAGATTCCTGTTTTATAAATAGAGCCCTAGGGGAAAGTGGCATTCAAAGGCATTCACCAAAACATTCCCTGGTGGAGAATCTATTATTGCTATTGAAACACATGGACCTGGAAGTTCCTCCACCAAGGGATGTTTTAGTGAATGTCAGATTCACTGCTTTCTAAACAGACCCAGATGTGCATGAATACAAAGGATTCTCCGGAGGTTGCTGGGGGTTCCTTGAGGAATTTGCACCTCTCAGGTTTAAGTGACACCAATGATCTTTTTGGCTTTCTGTAGGGGTGACATTCTTCTTTGCAATCTTCCTATTGACCATTTGATTGATATACTGGGATCTGTAGATTTAGTAATTATAGCAGGGATTACTTGAAGACCTTATTATTATATTATATCATATTATATTTTATTAGTTATTTCAAAGGTCCCCCCATGTTAAAAATGTTGGGAAAGGCAGCTTTGAATCCATTTACATAGACAAGAGTTTTTATCATTATTTTACCATTTATTATATCTCCCATCTGGCCGGGTCACAAAATTATATTATAAGGTTTTAAGTTTGTAAGGTTTCATATATAGGAATGTTAGTGCTGTGCACCTTTTCTGTTCTGCGTTTATTGATTGAAGTATTTCATCCTTTCCTGGGGCTTTGTGTTGGCAGTACAACCAATTATATATAGTCCAGATAATATAAATAAATACAAATCCTTGTGTATAAATAGAAGAATACAGAAAGAATTAGGACACAGAACACTTCCTTTTTATTTGGAACTTACAAATATATACACAAACAAGGATAAGTTACTTTCTATGATATACAATACTGGAACTAACAAAACAATCAATAAAAGGCTGAGCCATTAATCATGAGCTCACATGCAATCATTTAACCCATCATTAGCCAAGGTTTCCTTGTCACAATGTATATATGTTATCACAGGAAAATATTCAGCTACCGAGAAAGAAGAAGATGAACGAGAACAATATAAACAACTTCAAGAATAAATGGGTACAGCCACAGGGCATCCCCTCTTTAGATTCTCAGTAATATATTAATATTATTAGGAATAAACAGATTTATATAGCGCCAACATAATACGCAGCGCTTTATATCACATTGAATATTAGAACATTTTCATTACAGCTCTGGTTAAGAATCTAGATCAAGTTATTATTATTAATAATATTATTCATAATAAACAGGATTTATATAGCGCCAACAAATTAGGCAGCGCTGTACACTAAATAGGGGTTGCAAATGACAGACGAATACAGACAGTGACACAGGAGGAGAAGACCCTGCCCAGAAGAGCTTACAATCTAAGTTTTAAAGAAATGTTTTTTGTCTATTAGATTAGTGTTTCTCAACCAGGTTTCCTCCGGAGAGTGCTGGGGTTTTCTGGAGCAATGAGCAGTTTGCACCTCTCAGCTCAGATTTTGTGACCCCAATGATCTTTTTGCCTACCTGTAAGGCTGACATTCTTCCCACTGGCCACCACACTAATGTACTGTGATCTGTGGATATATTAATTATGGAAGGGGGTCCATGAAGACCTGAAAATTATTTCTCCATGTAAATAAACATCTTCTAGTGGACATATGTTTATCTATCAACATTACTTTATGCAAAATATTCTTGACTTCCAATATTGAAAGTACAATGAAAGAGGGCTAGTTGTCTAAATGTTGTGCCTTACCCACCAGTAGGCAAAACCTTTTTTTTAATTTTTTTTAGCATTCTTTATTTCTTAAGTAAATGACATTGGCCCTGATTTATTAAAGCTTTCCAAGACTGGAGAAGATAGACTATCATGGGAGAACCTGGATCATCCACCAAACATGGAATGGTTCTGATCCAGAATTGAAAATATTTGCTTACTAATAGCAAATTATAGAAATCCATTCCAGGTGTCCTGGATCACCCATCTTCTCCAGACTTTTTTTATCTCCAGGAGATATTTGATAAATAAAGGAAGTTCCAATATTGCAGCAAAGAGTAATCTGAACATCAAATACATTAAAACATTTTAATTGGTTGGGGGGGGGGGTTACAAACACACATAAGACAAAGAAAAGGGAGGCTAATAAAGGACAAAGCAGGAACATTATGTTATTTTGTTAATGCACACATCATGCATTATTCATGTGAAAAACAAGAAAAAAGAGAAAAAAACCTAATAATGTAATGGGCTCCTAAACGTGTCCAGCCTAGAAAGCAAGATTAGAACTATAACCCAGGGAACTTTGATACTGTTTTTAGTAGAACCAAGTAGAAAAGAATCTCCCTTCAGTACCATGAATCCTTTCCTTTTAAGAACCGGTTGTGGAAAATGCAAAGAAGTGGAGCTTTGCTGATTGATGTGGATTTTCTTGCCATGATATTATTGGGACACAGCCAGCAAAATGCAGAAAATTCCATAATTTGATGGTTATGTGAAGAAACCCATATAGCTCAATCTATACCATAGCATTCCATTATAGAGCTGTTTGATAAATGGCAATATTTATGTTTTAGTCTGAATAATATTTCCTGAGGAAGCTTTATTAGCAGAATGCGTAGAAGAATGCATATCAATGAATACTTATTATATTTACTGCAAGAAAAGATATTTAGCAATGAATTGGAGTATTTTTGTTGGATTCTACAGTATTTTCTATATGGCAGTATTATCCCCAGAATTTTTTTAAGCTGGGGGAGATGAAGCTGTAGGTGGGTTGCTGCCCCAGTATTGTGTCCGGAATTTTCAGTAACCCCCCAAAAACAGCCGGGTGGTTACTGAAAAGTGCTGGGTGGTGTGCCCTTGTAAAAGCGTCTGGGGAGAACACTGGTAATATATAAATAAATAAAAAGTAACAATAAAGCAGAGTGAAATTTGCTGATGGGGGTGAGCTTTGGCAAGCATATGCAGCAAACTTGGCAAATGGTGCACAGTTACCTTGATTTGGGGTAATGGAGTGATGGCAGGTCCATGATCTTGTCACAGCTTCCTCCCCCAAAGCCGCCATCTTTACTGCCAACTCATGTGGTCCCCCAATCCTCTTTGGCTATCGGGCTGGTACTGTTTGGCGGGCACTACAATTCTCCTCTGCAAAATGGGCGGTCAATAGATACTGGTGACAATGTAACTTCTGCACGTGCAAAGGAGATACATTGGCCCTGATATATTAAAGCTCTCCAAGGCTGGAGAGGATACAGCTTCATCAGTGACTTTGGGTGATCCAGCAAACTTGGAATGGATTTACTAAAAGTCATTAGCTATTTGTGAGAATTTTTTTTCAATTCTGGACCAGATCCATTCCAGGTTTGCTGTATCCCTCAGGTTTTCTGATGAAAGTATATCCTCTCCAGCCTTGGAGAACTTTAATAAGTCAGGGCCATTGTCTCCGGCATCTAGGTCTGTTCCTGGCACCACCAAGAATAGAGCCGCATGATGCATGTGCTGTGTAGTTCAGGTAAAAATCCACCAGGAACCTGGGAGGAGACTTTGCACATCTCCCCTCTCCAACACTTCTACTTTGACTTTTTCTGTTTTGCCTTTACTTCCACTTTAAAAGGATGGCCTGATATTAGGTAATATACGGTAATAAAAACATTTGGATAAAACTGAGATTTTATTCTGCATTTTAAAATGTTTCAAATCATAAAAGAGTTCCTAAGACGTCTCCGAGACTTGAGATTACCCCGGAAATTACAGAGTTTACAACAATGCAATGAGTCAGACAAGGAAGGAGCTTAGCTGCGCCACTCAGGTCCAGACGTTCCAAAGAAACGCTTTGAATAGAATAAGAAAATCCGAGGGAAAGCAGCAATTTCATTAGATTCCGCAATGGCTGATAGAATCAATATCTGATCTGGAAATGCAAAAATTGGTGCACAGGCCAGATCTGAGCTGGTACAGGAATGAATTCATAGCCAAGAATGAGCCAAAGGCAATCATGCTGGAAAATTAATGGTTATGAATATTTAGCAAAATGCAATTAATGCAATGAAAATAGAAATCTTTGGGTTAATAGGATTTTATTAAGTATTAGTGATTTTGCAAGTATTAACCCTTTGCTTTTATATTTGTCAAATGCTTTTTATTGCACTGATGTCTTCTGCAGGGCTAATAGACTCCATTGTTATAATCTAAGATGATCCATACAATAATTCAATATTCCCATTTTAGTCATAAATTTGACTATGATGGGAGTATTGAATTACTATTTGGATCCTCTTAGATTATAACTATATAGTATATATATTCCCCCACCTACTAGATTGTAAGCTCCTCGGGCCAGGGTCCTCTCCTCCTCTTGTATCACTGTCTGTATTAGTCTGTCATTTGCAACCCCTATTTAATGTACAGTGCTGCGTAATATGTTGGAGCTATATAAATCTTGTTTATTATTAATAATAATAATAATAATAATAATAATAACAACAATAATAATAAAAAATATATATAATCTAAGATTGCCTATCTAATTATTTAATATCCCCAGTATAACCATACATCATGGTCTAAGGCAAATGTGAGCAATGCAAATTAACTGAGCAATATGATTTTATAATGTGGGAGGAAACTTAAACATAGGGAGAACGTACAAACTCCATGCAGGGAAGATTTGAACCTGGGACCCCAGTGCTTTCAAGCAGCCATGTGACGCACCAGGATTTACATAATTGTCCCATCCATGAGCCGGCATCTCAATCCAGGGGGTAGACGGTGACCCTGGATGGCGGGCAGTTACCTGAACATAGATTGTAGTGGATTTCTGTTGGATGATGGTATTGTCAGAGGGAGATCTCTGAGAGAGGTGATACATACCTGGAAGTGTTACACCTTCATGTTTCTACTTAATATGAATAATTTATCTGATTCCAAATCCTCCATATGGAGTTGTCCATGGAGAATTGGTAACTTAGCTTTATGCACAGGAGATATGCTCAGTGCTGATCTTCAGCATGAGAACCATTTATAAACGTTTGCCCCGGGTATATGATCTGTCTGGTCTGAGATAACTCATGAATCACCTGATGATCACATGACTTTTCCAAAATTGGCCAGGTGGGGTGATGGCACCACTTCATTGGTGGCATGGGGTGGGAGGTTTGGGTAACTCACAGCAGATCAAGCAAAGCATGTCCTCATTGTTCCTCATTGTTCTTCTTCTCATGGTGACCACAGCAATAGATGTGGCCCCCTCAGTTCCTAGTTCAGCCAAACTGCCACAGCCATTTATACTTTCTGCCCCCAAGGTTAGCTGTTTTACCCCTCTGACCCCAGTTGGCTGACCGATCTCCAAATGCATCACCTTTTGTCCTCTGGCTTTTGTAGCTGGCAGGTGGTGCACAAAATGACAACGCATGACTCCGCATTGTGTGCATGGAAAATAATATTGCAGTTCTGATTTTTTTATTTGGCAATGGCAGCCCATGTTGCTTTAATGTAACAAACATTCAATGCATTACATAACGCTTGTTAACATGCATGCTAAGTAAGTGAAAAATAAACATAAATAGCCCAATTAAAGCAGCTTTTGAATCTGCATGGAGTTTGTAGGTTCTCCCCGTGTTTGTGTGGGTTTCCTCTGGGTACTCTGGTTTCCTCCCACATCCCACAAACATGCAGCTAAGTTAATTGGCTTCCCCCTAAATTTGTCCTTGGATTGTGGTAATGACATATGACTATGGTAGGGACATTAGATTGTGAGCTCCTTTGAGGGACAGCTAGTGACATGACTATGGACTTTGTACACCTCTGCGTAATATGATGGTGCTATATAAATACTGTGTAATATTAATAATAATACAGAGCTGTCTCCTGCAGTACTTTTTTCCACCACTAGATGTCACTAGTCATGACAGCTAGGATCATTGATCCCTCTTTATTTGAGCCCAGACTGTCATGAACTCACTCCGTGGAGCAGCAACATTGACCTGAATAGCATTCGGGTTTCATTATGTGCAGCTACTTTGTCTAAGAGAAAGGACCACACACCAGCATATAATATCAGTAAAGAAGCCAGAAATGACAGTTGTACTTTTAAGTGGATGGAAACTGAATAGACTACTATCAAATAATTGTAATCTCAAATGTTATTTTAATATCTTTTATTTTGCAGCTTTTAATGAATAATCCCAAGTGATCATGCCATGAAGGTCAATGCCTTGCCCCTGTCTCCCTGTTGCACTCATTTGTTGTCACCCTGTCACCTACACATTGGTATAGACTAAGTGGTTGTGCCAAAACTCAATGCCCTGGTAAGTTTTACCAAGCCCGTCATCACCCAGCCCACCTTGTGCCATGGCATGCAGCTGCCACTTGAATGCATTAAACTGAAGTGGCTGCAAAGAAGCCAGAGAAAAAAACATCAGCTTGAAAATCCCACAACAGATGGGAAACATTATTTTCTACAAGTGAAAGCCATGACAATTGTTTAGAATATTTAGCAAACCAAAGTATTACAGTTCACACAGAAGCCAGATACAAGCGTTTATTCTCATTTTGCTCTGTAGGTTTGTCGGTGGTATAATGCAGCCGCTGTTCATTCAGTGGCCCTGATTTATTAAAGCTCTCCAAGGCTGGACCTGGAATGGGTCTGGTTCAGGAGTCAAAACATTTGCTAGCAAATAGCAAATGACTGCAGAAATCCATGCTTGGTTTGCTGGATCACCCAGGTTCACTGATGAAAGTGTATCCTCTCCTCGTTCTATATATGGTGACATGATGGCTCCCTTGAATTGATGAAATAGTGGCTGTGAATAGATGCGGTCTGAACTTTAGCCATAGCACATGGAACTAATCTGTGGACTGGCTTTAAGGGAAATGAGATTGATCCAACTTTATATGTGTGGAGGAATGAGATGATGTTGGAGCTGCATCTGTGTGCCATCCTGTTGTCCCTCTTTTTTTTCAAAAGAGAGAACTTCACCAGATTGTTTATTGGAAAATGTTGGACTTATTATGTCTTATAAAATTTGTTCCTGAAGAAACGATATCTGTTCCCGCGAAATGCGTCGAACTTTAACAATTGTTTTATTAAGACTATTATGAAAAGGGTTATTTTTTTTTCATTTGCTATGGCTTGCACAAAGATGGTGTGGGCCCTGAGAAGGGCCAAGGCGCAGAGTCTTAGCAGTAACCAGGTGTTCTCCAGAGCCTCTAGTGATGAGGATGTTGTGCTGCTGGATACCTCCAGGTTGCGGTCCTCGGGCACACCAGGGTGGTCAGGAAAATACAAGGTACCAAATCACTAGGCAGAAGAATTGTCAAGGAAGGCCAGGGTCAAGGCAGGCAACAAGCAAGAGAGGTCAGGTCACAAGCCAGGGTGCAAATACTAGGGATCCAAGAAATAGACACCAGTGACACAGGGGCAACTGTAGACACAGGGAACACAGGAGACACTGGAAGCTACAGGAGGCACAGGAATATCCACATACAGGATGAGAGAGGAACACTGAACCAGCACAGGAGAATAGGCTGGGAAGCACCAGACTGGGCAATAAGGGGTTAATACAGGAGCTGGACAAGAGAAACACTGATTTAAGCAACATGTGTAGAGGAAATGCTCAGCAGAGCTAAGGGGCTCAGCACTAGTGCACGAACGTTGATGTCTGAGCCAGCTAAATATCCAGTGATGATTAAGAGGCTATTTCCTGATTGTCCGTCAGGATGGGTGAAACTGATAAAGCTTGGAAAAGCAGGCACGCCCAGGGTCGGTACTGCCCGCATGTGTGGGAGAGAGGTGTCTGCGCTTTAGCAAAGAAGAGGTAAGTGTGACAGTCCTGTTGGTTGTTATTTGTAATTGCGTTGTCTTATTTTGTTATGTGGCAGCGGTGATATTGCCAGTTGGGGAAACAGGTTATTTGATGGTGACACAATGGCGTAATATTCATAAATGATGTCATCAGATGAGGAAGCGCAGGCACATTGTACTCTGCTCATCACACCGATGACTTCATCAGATCTGCACAATATTTAATTCATATGCAGCTCAGAATGTGAATAATCAGAGGAGGGGGAGACATCAGTCTGGGGTTTGTATGTTTTCATGTATTCTCTGGGAGATTTCATGTAACAGATTATGTCATGGAATAATGGTTTATGGAGCTGCTAATTGTAAAGCGGAATGTAGATAGTCGCTGTGGGTGAATCTCTGGGGGAATTGCTATGTTACAATATACTGGCTTATTGTAGAAGGCGGTTGGATAATGCAGAAGACAACCAGTTAGAATTCACTTTTCATTAATCAGACTTTGACTTTAATTGGTTGCTACAAGTTAATATGTTTCATGTATTGTGATTGGTGCTTGTGCTGCTTTTGGACAAAAGAAAAAAAAAATATTGTGTGTTTTATGTCTCAGTTTTCCATTTCTTCCTCCTGTTACCTGGTAAATAATTCCCCATAAATCTTGTACATAATTTGCATAGAACTGTGTATCCCTAATGCTTGTGGCTACAATTCATGCTCCATTCAGAATGTCTGCATTTGTAGCCACCCCATTGTGCTGTACAAAGCTGACACTACAAGTGTGACCCCTGCATTCATGATACACAATGCAAGGAATCATGGGACATGGGAGGAACATACAAACTCCATGCAGATAGCGTCCTGGCTGAGATTCTAACCTTGGACCCAGCATTGCAAAGGAAAGAGTGCCAACCACTGAGCATTGATGGGTATATGGCCACCTTAACCCACCTACCTTTGTGTCATGTTTCCTGAACTTGCATTCATTCACTTTCTCATAATTGTGATCAGACGTTCAATTCATCCAAAACTTTATATTGGTTAAATGATTGTGCATATGATTTAATTGCAGTTGTCAGATTTTGGGCAGAGTGTTGAAAATTGATTGGGCAAAGCATTGCTTTGTTAATTGGTAATGATTGTATGGCTGTCGTGGGCTCTATTTATAAAGTAGTGAATCTGACATTCACTGAAATCTTTTCTGGTGAAGAGTTTTCCAGGTCAGTGTGTTTCAATAGCAGTGACTGATTCTCCGCCATGTAATATTTCTAAGAATGTCAGATTCACTGCTTTATAAATAGAGCCCTTGATCGTTCACTTAGATATACCAATCATAATCCCGATTCATTCTTTATAAATAGAGCTCTTTGAGTTGATCAGAACAATCAAAGTAAATGATTGATTCATCTGAATCATGATTATAATATTGTTTAAAAAATGCCATTGGGAGAAACCCACATAGAGATCTATTAATAAAGCAGTGAATCTGACATTCACTGAAACAATTTCTGGTCAATGTGATTCAACAGCAGTGACTGATTCTCCACTATGGAATATTTCAGGGAATGTCAGATTCACTGCTTTATAGATAGATCCTTTTACGGCATAGATCAATTAGATATAACAATCATATTTCTGATTGAATGCAACATGGTGCGTCAAGTACTTGCGGATCCAATCATAAAGCAGTGAAAATGACATTCCCTTAAACATTTCCTGGGGGGAAATCAATTACTGCTATTGAAGCACGTGGACCTGGAAGATTCTCCACTAGGGAATGTCTTATTCCTTCTTTATAAATAGAGCCATTTAACATTTAAAGTAATTGATCTGAATCATTATTATAATACTGTTTAATGCCATTAAAATAAACTCACATATGGCTCTATTTATAAAGCAGTGAATCTGACACTTCCTGAAACATTCCCTGGTGGAGAAGAAATTACTGCCATTGCAGCACATAGACCTGCAGGATTCTCCACTGGGGAATGTCAGATTCACTGCTTTATAAATAGAGCCCTATGTGAGTTTATTTGAATGGCATTTTTAAAACAATATTATATTCATGATTCAGATCAATCCATGAATAATTTTGATTGTTCCCCCATAGTATACGCCTGGCATAATACTGGCAATGCACACATTGATCTGATCAAGCAGAGAATCAATAGATTGACTCATTGGATGGGCTGGAAAATCTATTTGGATTTGGGGTGCTGCAAGTTTGAGCGCTCAGCTGTTTTTGTAATTAGATTGAATAAAGATAATTGGATTAAAAGAAAACAGTATTTATCTTGCAGAGTTCAGGCAGAGGTCAGAGTGTCCCAGGGGTCTCGGAATTCAGCATCCTCTGCACTCATGGGGCCACTAATCGGAAGATCTGATTGGCTGTTGATGTGACTGTAACATTCCATAAAATAATGTAGCATTTCTTTCTGTATCCTTCATCTCTCTTCTGTATATTGGATACATTGGAATCTTCCCGATGTTCCTGTATCCAGCAGCTCCATGCAGCAAATTGATAACTGGCTGTGCAGGTGTTGCGTCCTGGTAATTAGCTTCTTTCCCGGCGTACGTGTTAATATTCATGCAAATGTTTCCATTGGAACGCCGCAGTGGCAGAGATGCCGCAACAGAGCGCTGCCAGAGTTGTGACCTAATGATGGAAACTGCCAATTTCTGCCGAGGTCGGTGGATCAGCGTATTTCAGAATGTGATTTTATTACTCCGGAAAATCAAACGGTGACTGCGCTGCCCCAAAATTCATCAATGCAATGAGCGATTGGGAAAATGGAACATGAGCCCCATCCAATCACTAGCATCAGTTAGGGATATAAAGCTACAAACATCTAATAAATCTCAACCTTATCAACATTCAATAACTTTCAGGTCTTCAGGGAACCCCGACTATAATTATAATATCCACAGATCACAGTATATTAGTGTGATGGTCAGTGGGAAGAATGTCTCTTACATTGCTGGCCATTGGGAAGAATGTCACCCTTACAGATAGCCAAAAAGATCATTGGGGTCACTTAAACTGACCTGAGAAATTGCCATTTGCCCCCTAGCGCCCTCTAGAGGAACCTAGGTTGAGAAACACTGCACTTGAAAATTGTTGCCAAAGATGAATGTTCATGATTGTCTCGGGCACTGTGGTCGACAGACACTGTGGAAAATCACTGGGATGACTGCTGTAAATTTCCCATAGGGGAGGACGCAGCATGGAGCTTCCAGCTCATCTCCTCTCCATATATAACTGAACAGCTTGGAGTGTACAGCCCTCATTTATTCTACTGTCACTGGAAACATTCACAAAAGATAATTACCAGCAAAGGAAATCTGATGTGTACATAGCTTTCGAATACCATGAACTTGATTTATCAAAGCTTTCCGAAACTGGAGAAGATTATTATTATTACTTAGACTATCATGCCGGAAACCTGGGTGATCCAGCAAACCTGAAATGGATCTTGTCCGGGATTTGTCAGCTAGTAGGAAATTATTATCAAGAAATCTATTCCAGGTTTTCTGGATCACACAGGTTCTCCCATAATAGTCTATCTCCTCCAGCTAAATCAGGCCCAATATATGAGATTGCCAGGTGCCCCTTTGTTATCATTACAAGCAACCATGTGAATGTATATTCATCTATGCATCAACTATACCTTGCAATGAATTTGAACATTCACAACATTTGAACATTATAAAGTTGGATCAAGTCCTTAGCACAGTGTGCGTGTGCCTTGGCTCTCATGTAAATCAGCAGCACATGGACAAATATAACAAATGGAAACATATAAAAGGTAAAATCTGAATTTCTGGAAGACAGCCAAATTCAAATTGAAATGCTTGTATCAGTTTTATCTGCCAAATGATTTCATAATCTGCCAGAAGCTACAGCTGGCTCAGTGACCTCATTTTTTTTTTCTACTTCAGTTATTCAATTTGGCTTGGTCATGTCCCCGCCCCCAGGTTGGGATTGGACAGTAAAGTAGAAGAAACCAAATATAAAGTTTTTCTATGTCTGTAGCTTCCTTATGAGCACATGTGCAAGCAGTAGAGTCTGATTGGCTCACAGTCTTGATCTTTTTGGGCCAGGGATTGTAAGAGGTTGTTAGGGAGATCTGTTTGGTGAATTACTTTTTAAAGCTGAACTCCAGGCAGACAAAAAATGCATCACTGAACGTATCAATATAACGGGTCTGATTTATTAAAGCTCTCCAAGGCTGGAGAGGATACACTTTCATCAGTAAAGCTGGGTGATCCAGTAAACCTGGAACAGATCTGGTCCAGGATTCAAAACATTTGATAGCAACTGACTTAGGAAATCTATTCCAGGTTTGCTGGGGAATTTTACCAGTTTCATGTATCTACCTGCAAATATAAAACCTGCAGGTACAAAACACCTTCCTTCAATATGGCTTTGCTTGATGCTGATATGACTTCTACAACCGGCGACCTCTACAGGAAATAATGACAGCTAAGATGTTTTTTTTTCCTATTTAAATATCACTTTCACTGCAAATACCTCTTTATCAAAGTAGTGTACCTGGCCTTAATAAGTGAATGGGTGAAGTAGACTAGCCCAATATAGTGATCGGTTGATTCATTCACATGAATGGAGCTGCAGATTACCACTTTGGGGTAATTACGGTACAGCAATCCAAGCACTGTGCAGAATCCGATCAATAATCAATAATGATCGCATGGTGAATAAAGAAGTGATTTCTTCTTTATAAATTGATCCCAAATAGTCATCGGCTGCATTTTCCTGTTGGATCATTTTTATTTCGTGCTTTGGAAAATTTGGCAGAAGGAACGGAAATACCCAAAGGTAGCGAGCAGCACCCAACGCTCCAAAGTGGGCAGCACCCTGAGCTCTAACTTTTACATAAATTCATTATTCATCGCAGATCTGATCACTTTGATAACCCCGGATTTATATAAAGCTGATCAGATTTTGTATGATGTCAATCAATGCTTTAATTGCTGTACCGTAATTACCCTAAAATAGTGATCCACAGCTCCATTTACATGAATGAAGCCACCGATCTCCATTTGGATGAATTCTACTCAACCTATTCACTCTTTATGATTGTTGTATTGTTGCAACCACATTCACTTGCATTGCAGTCACATACACCAAAGATAGTGATCGCTTCTAAAGTGATGAGTATTTGGGTGAAACACCACCATTGTGGTCTATTGCATTCACCCCAATGGAGATGAATGGTGCTTCTCCCATATACATTGGTGGTCAGATCATTATAAATGCAATGATGGTACAAAACCGCCATTACATAATATTGATCACCAGCTGATCCATGATCCGGTGATAGTTAATGAAAGCAAGAATCATGTCAGCTGATCACCAATTGGGTGAATGTAATATTGCTGTTATATTCGCAGAATTGGGGATACGTTGTTGCTTTATAAATTGGCCTCTTCTTGTTTTTAATAAGTGACCCGAGGCTGGTATTGCCCTCCATAGGGCTCTATTAGCCCATCATTCATTAAATTCAGAGTTTTTCTATTGATAAATTCCGGCTTCATCCATGCGGCCAGCGCTGATCATGTGACATCTGTATTATATAACTGGGTTCAGTGCAGGAAGGGACAGGGGAACGGATGAGCCCCCTGTACAGCCGTATTGTGACTGCACAGGTTTCTACCTATTAGAGGTAAAGCTGGGAAGAAGGTCAGCGGGGACACCTAATGAATGACAAAACTGCAGTCAAGCATGAACTTCAAGGCAGCGTTGCGTTTCAGGCCAGCGAGGATCACGGAGAAATGTGAAATCAAAAAGACAGCCTGGCCCAACTCTGCTGAACAGCACAGACTTAAAGGGGAACTCCGGCTGGAATATTGTTATGTGGATTGTTCTTGTAATGCTGTAGCCGTACAATGATACCGGTCTGTGCATTGGAACAATTCAATCGTTGCTGATAGAAGGACAACTGGACGAGTGTTCTCCTACCACAGAGATTATTGTTATGTGCTAAAGCTTTTCTCACATCAACCCTAACACTAACCCTAAATGCAATCCTAATACTAACATTTCCTCTAGATCCCCTGTAACCCTAACACTCTATGTAATACTAACACTAACCTTTCCTGTATTTCTGACATCAACCCTTCCTGTAACCCTTTATGTAACACTAATGCAATGCCCCCCTTTCCTGCAAAACCCCAACACTAATCCTTTTTTTGTAATCCTGACACTAACCCTCCCTGCAAACTAATTCCCCTTTTTGTAATTCCAATGCTAACCCTCCCTGTAACCCTAGCAAAACCCGTAACACTAGTAGTAACCTTTTTGTAATCTTCACACTAACCTTCATTGTAAGTCCAACTTGTAACCCCCAACACTAAACCTTCAAATAACCCCTAACTCAAATCTGCAATGTAATTCTCACATTAACCCCGCTTGTAACCCTAATAATACCCTTCGTGTTCAACACCAACCTTACCGCTTTGCAATCTTCACACTAACCTTTAATGTAACACTAACCCCCATGTAACCCTAACTGATATCCTCCCTGTAACCCTAAAACTAACCCGATGTAATCCTAACTGTAACCCTAACACCCCAATGTAACCCTAACTGTAATCCCCTCTGTAACCCCAACACTAACCCCCTGTAATCCTAACTGTAACCCTAACACTAACCACCATGTAACCCTAACTGATATCCTCCCTGTAACCCTAACTTTAACCCCCATGTAACCCTAACTGTACCCTAACGCCCCCATGTAACCCTAACTGTAATCCTCCCTGTAACCCCAACACTAACCCCCTTTAATTAACCCCCATGTAACCCTAACTGTACCCTAACGCCCCCATGTAACCCTAACTGTAATCCTCCCTGTAACCCCAACACTAACCCCCTTTAATCCTAACTGTAACCCTAACATTAACCCCCATGTAACCCTAACTGTACCCTAACGCCCCCATGTAACCCTAACTGTAATCCTCCCTGTAACCC
>NC_092861.1:146370712-146390562 GCF_032062135.1 Pyxicephalus adspersus | reverse complement strand
GTTCCTTGAACCCTTCCATCTGATAAGGTCCACATGGTTCTGAGGGTACCATCTCCTGGCATAGCCAATAGTATGCCAACAGTGATGATTCTAAATGTCAATAAGGGTGACATTCTTCTTAATGACCACCAGTGCAAGGTCTCTGTGTTACTTTTCAGTCGTTCATCACAAACTTTTATGTTTATTATTGGTCACAATTTGTGGTTAGATCACAAGTTCCTAATGACAACACAGGGCCATTCCAGTATAATATATTAAAACAGCTGCTTGTAGTCAACTTTAAAAGGTTGTGCGGCACGATGACAACTCAGAAGCACAAATGGAAGACACGCACAGAGTGTTGTCACCTTATCACAGTGGGTGTCTGAACAAAGACCCCCATTACAGGACCACCAAATAATTTTTTTAACTATTATTTTAATATTTGGTAACATTTGTGCTCTGGAGATTGCGAATTTCACCATATCGAGATCTCTTTCATTTTGACTTGCAAGAAAAAAAAATGTCCTGTTCTGTTCTTTATTTTATTGTGTCTGTGTAGCAGCCTTTCCCATATGGCATCCTGGCAAATCTATCAGTAAATTGTTTATAAGTGCTGAAATTCTGCCATCGTAGAGCTGAGATGTTTAATACACAGACAGATGTCTCGATGGAATGTTTGTATCGTGCCCACAGTCAGTCTGTTTCAGTTTTAAAGCATAGTGCCCAATGCACCCTCCCTTATAGTTTTATATCTTAAAGCCCAGCTTCAAAAAAAAGAAAAATCCTCCTGCTTAATATTTTCCAGCATTTTCCCCAGCAGTTAGTCATTTTCACCAGTAGATGGTGTTGTTCTTTCTGCCTGCATAATTCATCCAATCAAGGAGCCCAGGGCATCAAGGGCCTGCCTTCTAAACTCATCAGCCAATCAGCAAGTGTCATGCCTGCTGCTAATTGGAGAAGTCTAGCTCTGACTCAGCAGAGGAGTGTCAGATCTTTGTAGAGAGATCACTGCTTCCAGACAATGAGCAATTACTCTGGCAAAGGTGCCTACAGACATCAAAAAATCCCTCCTAATACTTCCCAACTATATATGAAAGTTACAAAAATTGATCTAACCTGGCTTTTCACTATAGAAAGGCAACAAGTAAAATCTACCTGGTGCCTGCCAATGCCAAAGGAAATATTCTTATTATGCATTTATAAACTCACTGAATGTAACATTTATCTGAATTACATATCAGCAGTTGAATTGTAAATGTCAAGGTTGTTTGCTTATTATATATAACTGCTGTACAGCTTGTTCTGTGCCTGGCTTTGTATTGCCCTGCATGTATAAACGTGACCGTTGCCAGTATCTTATGGGATTCATTTGCTGCATTGCTTAAAAATAAAAAGGTTGCCCTTGGCAATACTTTGTTTAGTTTAGATGTATTCATTTCTGATTGTCAATGTCAAATAACTTCCAGCTTTTGGCTGAGGTTGTGTATTTTCACTTGTTAAGGGGTTGTAGTATTTAATATCTAGTATCTACCTAAAAGCCCCCTTTGTCTTTGTATGTTATAGGCCATTTCCAGCTTGTTATTCATACACAAATTAAACCTAAATCCAAGAGTTGATTTCAATAAATAACTGTAATCTCATCTTTCCTTATTCTGATTGCCGATAACGGTGGAATCCTTTTAGATGTTCATTTCATTGTCTTGTGACGCTTGAAGATTTTATAATAAAACACTGTCGGGATACATTGTATAATAATTAGAGTTCAGCTTTATTTACCATTAAGCTGGCCTTCCCTCTACATCCCCACTGATTCTGGAACCCTCATTTGCTAAATTTCTCTGAATTTAAAGTAGGGTATTTGGGTTCTGAGTAGTAATGGGTGAGTTAATTTTTACAAATCACAACCTGAAACTGTTGGGATGTCTACTGAAGATCAATGATTAGTCCCCGAAAGTAGACCGGTACTCATGGATCTTTCCTATAGTTATGGTTCCTTCAGAACTCTTCCCATTTTTCCCTCTCCTATGTTCCTTACTTTCCAGAGAATGACCCCCTTCCATAACAGTAGACATTTAGAGAATGGGTTATGGATGGAAGACAAGTCTCAAATCCATGTTCATTGACCTCCAGTAACTGGACTTTGGTCCTTCAGTCAATTGTCCTTTGGTCAATGGACCTCCAAAAGTGACCCATGTTTCCTCCGTTCCTCACTGACCTCCAGTAACTGGACTTCAGGTGGGAGTGCTTGTCTCCCACCTATCCTCAGGGATCTCCCGCGAATGGACCTTGGATGGGAAGGCTTGTCTCACATCTATCCTATTGTCTGGTTATTAAAAACCCCAAAGGTATTGCATGTGCACTGTCAATCCTTATTTAACTTCACAGTATAGACCACCTTGGAATGGAGTGCATGTTTTCAAGTGCAGTCAATTGTTCTTTGGTCAATGCACCGCCAAAGGTGTCCCATGTCTCCTCCATACCTCACTAACCTCCAGTAACTGGACTTTAGGTGGGATTGCTTGTCTCCCACCTATCCTCAAGAATCTCCAGTAAATGGACCTTTGATGAGAAGGCTTGTCTCACATCTATCTTAATGTCAGGTTAATGGTCCTAGTAGGTTTTGCATGTCCACTATCCATCCTTATTGACCATCACAGTATAGACCTTGGAATGGAGTGCATGTTTTCTGTACATCTTCAATGTCCTTCGGTCAATGGATCTCTGAAAGTGGCCCATATCTCCTTTGTTCCTTACTGATTTCTAGTAATTAGACTTCAGATGTTAGTGCTTGTTTCCCACCTATCCTCATGGATCTCCTGTGAATGGACCTTGGATGAAAAGGCTCCTTTCCTTATTGACCTTCCTTGTTTGGGTCTTGGAATAGAGTGCATGTTTTCTGTACATCCTCCTTCGACCAATGGACCTGCAAAGGTGGTCCATGTCTTCTCAGTTCTTCATTGACCTTCAGTAAATTGACTTAACATGGGAGTGCTTGTCTCCTACCTATACCCACTGATCTCCACTGAATAAACCTTGGATGAGAAGGCTTGTCTTACGTCCATCATACCTAACTTCTGGTTAATTGATCTCGTAGTTATTGCATGTTTCCTCTTCATCCTTATTGACCTTGACTGTATGGACCTTTGGAATAGGATATCTTCTGTACATCTTCACTGACCTTCAGTGAATAGTCCTCCAAAGGTGGTACGTGTCTCCTATTTTCCTCACTAACCTCCAGTGAATAAAGCTTGTATGAGAAGACTTGTCTCATGTCCATCCTAACTTCTGGTTAATGGACCTTGTAAGGTGTTGCATGCCTCTCATCCAACATTATTGACCTTCACTGTATGGACCTTGGAGCTGAAGTCTTCAATACATTCTAATGACCTTCAGTGAATAGACCTCTGAAAATGGTGAATGTTTTCTCCATTTCTCACTGACCTCCAATGAAGGAACCCTGTAATGGAGTGCATATTTCCCATTCAATGGGGCCAAAAATCAAATGCATGGTATGTATATTGCATCATAATGATGCATTATTTTGGCCAAGGTGACCTTACTTGGATGGAAGAAGGTCAGGCATATCATGATGCTCATAATGCCATGCTTTATTATTACTATATTATTATTATAATGCACAATTATCCCACACTCATCCCATATGGTCCCACACTCAAAACAAAGACCAGAATTTACCAGGCCTTCAACAACAAACAGTCTGAGCTTCTCTGAAGGCTTCAGATCTTCTGGATCACCAGATCTGTAATTATACTCCATGACCCCCTAGGCTAGTGTTCCTCGACCAGAATTCAGTAGAACCCTGGGTTTCCTACAGAGGTTGCTCGGGGTTCCTTGAACAATGAGCGGCTTGTGACTCTCAGGTCAGTATAAGTGACCTCAATGATCTTTTTGGCTATCTGTAAGGGTGACATTCTTCCCAATGGCCAACAATGTAAGGAATTCTTCCTCCACTGACCACCACGCCAATGTACTGTGATCTGTGGATATAGAAATTATAGCTATTGTTATTTCAAGGGTTCCCCCATGTTAATAAATTCAAGGAACACTAATCTAGCCCCAGACTCAATGTAATCAGATAATTGCACCCACGAGCTTCTGTAACATAGATGGTGCATGTAATTAAATTATTAAACACGTTGGTGTTGCCAATCCAGCACCATTATGGAAACTGTTCTAAACCCTGCTGTTTTCAGTGAGGGTTTCATTCTTTGAGCCGACTTGTTCTGATGTCTCATGGAGAGCATTAGCTGGTTGATGGCTTGCAGATTTTCTTTTTAGATGAGCACAAGTGTCTTCTATCAGGATCACAGGAAGCATGGCCATCTTACAGAAGTGTGAGCAGCCGATTGTAGGATGCTGTCCATCTCCTCTCTTTAATAAGCAGCATCACCGTCGCTCACACAGAAGATCCATCTGCTCATTAATTCCTCCTTTTCAGGCTTTGCCTTTTCATTCATCTTCCTTTCTGGACAGTGAGGTAGAGGCTTCTCTGCGCTGATTGCATTCATCATCTTTACTGTGACCTTGCAGTGGGAATTCAGCAGTAATATGCTTCTCTCCCATGACAATAAATGTTACAGCCTGTGCAGAATTATCATTTGGACAAAAAAAGGAACTTTTCTTGTACTAAAACTGAATGCTAATATTCTGCCTTTCCTGACTTTTTCTCCATCATCATCATACAAATTAAATGTTTAAATACTTTCCAATTTCATTTCATTTTGTATTCATTATTGTGTTTCTCAGAGTCTGTTTAGCTCCTGGCAGGGTGCTGTAAACAGCTTCCAGAAAATATCACATCACTCATTACACAGCCTTAGTTCTGTTCTAAAGAGTCCTCGGCCATGGTGCAAGAAGGCGGTTTACTCCTATGCAAATGTCAAATTCTTTTATATAAGTCGGTAGGACTGGGCTACAGATTGATCACCCTACAAAATATGCCCACATGTAATGTTGAGCTTCCAAAATAAAGGAAGCTGTGGGTCAAATAAAGGTTAATCTGATGTAGATTATCCATCAGCCAGAAAATAAGCTTTTAATGCATACTCTGAGTTAGTTGTATTTGGAGTAAGCAACTTCTGTGAAGGAGACTATGCAAAAATGAAGGACTGAAGTTTGGCTTTACAAGATAAGTTCACTTTTAGCAAATGTCTTTAAAATGTTCTCTAAACCCTATTAAGTGATAGCAACCTCCAAAAATACTTCAGTGCCAATTCTAGAGTGCTTGGCATCCATTTATATAAAAAGGTCTAGCTCCTACTATACATTCATTCCTATGGCTGGATCCATTTTCTCCTAATAACTGGTAGCCCATGAGTATGGGCCAGCAATAGGAATGAATGGATTGGGTGCAAGCCATGTTTCCTTTTTGCTATGGCAATGCTACACTTTACCCCCAGCTTTCATAGCTTCATAGACAACAAGCCTTCCAGGCTTCATAGACACCAAAGGTCACAATTAATGCATGTATAGGCATAAAGCACCACACATAAATTGTTGGGGTTCTCCTTCACCATAAGAGGAATGCCAACTCCAGATAAATACAATTCAAATCAAAGAGGATTTTTTTTCAGATGTGTAAATACAGTTTAACTAGTTTTAAGTAAAATCAATACAGAGTTAATAACTGGTAAATCAATGAGTTTAGACTTGGCCTATATGGGTATCTGACGTGTTTCACTACCATGGGCTTCTTCAGGGGTAAGTAGCGGCAAGTGACACTAAAAATCTGGACGATCTTGGTTGAGATGTAGTATGTTTGAGAGTTTTGAAGATTTATGGAAGTCTATACAGGTTCATCATCTTAGGGCAAGGATGTGAGATTGTCCATTGGATGCCCAGTGTAACCTCAGCAAGACTCCCCCAGGGAAGAAGAAGGACAGCAAGAGCTTAGCTTTCCTTGTCTTTCCGCTTTGTATGGGCATGTATCACAATACCGGCATGCCAGAAACTCTGGAAAGTCTTATCAGTTCAGCGATCTCAGTGTGGCAGCATCATGGTGTTTATTATATATATTTAGAATAGAGTTTCTAAAATTGTATTGCCTTTATTGGAAAATAAAGATGACAATGGAAAATCTGCTCCTGTTTTGATTCTTCAACATGGACCCAACCAACAATATTGTCAAGTTATTTCAATTGTCCTACTCAGGAGAATGTAGTGGACACCCCTTCACCCTACCTTCAACACATACAAAGACATTTTAGACCAATTTCTCCTACCATGGGTAATAATTTGGTCCACCATGACTGCACCCCTGTGCACAAACCCAGCTCCATAAAGACATGGGATGATGGTTTTGGTTTAGAGGAACCCAAGTAGCCTTTGTAGAACTTTGAGCCCAACCCTACTGAACACCATGGATGAGATCTGGAAAGACGATTGCAAGCCAGGTCTTCTTGTGTTAAATCAGCACCGGAAATCACAGGAATGAGCACACATTTCTGCAGACCCACTCCAAATTTTTAACGAAAACCTTCCCAGAAGCCTGGAAGAGCTCCCAAAGGGTCAACTCTTTATTATTGCCAATGGATTTGGAATGAGATGTATAAGAAGCTCATATAACTGTATGATCTGGTGTGGTTTTTATATATACAGTGTATATTTGTAAATTAGTTTTTTATTTTATTAACTCAGACGTCTTGTGTTGCCCCGGGGTACTGACTGAACTGCCTGACATAGGGACAATACAATGGAAATTCTCAAACCTGTATTTCAATTTTAATTATGAAAATTAGCACACTAATCAAGCAAAAATGTACACTCAGACAAGCTTTATAGCACTTAAATCTTAACTCCAGGCGGATATAAAAAGAAACACTTATCCCGCTTTATATATTCATTGAAGAAGTCATTTAGTGTTTTAGTAGAACCAGTCTCTTTTATTCAGGGCTTTGTAATTCAATGCAGCAATGTTCTGGAAGGGGGTGGGGGGTGGGTTGTCCAGATAATTACAACACAGCTTTTTACAGTAATTCCTATAGAATGCAGACTTCCTGCCCCTTCATTGTCCATTTACATCCTGAAATGGGTCCTATACCAAGCTGTAATAATAGTGTAATCAGCATTATAGCCAACAGCCTGGCTGCAAGAATGTAGAGAGCAATGCCAAACCATTCAATAGGTGATTACAATGTTTCCAACACGTTGCAGGGGTCCAGCAAAATCTCCCTTCATCAGGGCTTATAAATGCTTTTGTATTATGGCAGGACTCTACTTTATCTTTTAGATACTTTACAAAAAACTCTATATCTTTTATAGATAAAATAGGTTATCATTAGACTCTAATCTACATGATATTTGCAATATGATATGTTTGCTGTTCATGTAAATGCGAGCAGCCTCACTAAAGTCATCATTCTTTGGGGCTACTAAACTGTTCTTTTTGATATTGACGTTTTAATGTGAAGTTCCAACACTTCTTATAGATTGGGTTTTTCTTGTTGCTCATACAAGCAACTGTGCCAGGATCAAAAGGCTGCCACTTTTCATTAGGTTTTAGAAATATAATTACTTAGTGAGTTAGAGCAGGGATCAGCAAACTTTTTCAGCTACTGGGACATTTTAGGAGGTCAAGAAGGCACACTAGGCCGGACTCTCTCTGTCGCTGATGGCTCTGCCCCCACCAAGAATGCCTCAGAAGGGAAATCCCTCTCCTCCCCAATGCATACGGAGCAGAGGGAATGTCCCCTTACCCCGGCGGTGGAAGTGTTAAGGCCGGTTGTGGTAAATAGGGAAGAGAGGCATGACAAGGAGGCTCAAGAGCCGATCGACTAGGGGGGCGTTAGGCCGGAACAGACTACTGTTTCGGCCGTATCTGGACTAAAGGCCAGAGTAGCCGACCCCAGAGGATCTTTATAGGGTAAACGGCCTCCATGACTGGCAGGATTTCAAGCTTCCAGCCCTTTTTCGAAGGCATGGTGGCATTTACTGAGCCACCCAAAAGCATCAAAGACCGGGGGCACACCATGGGGAGCTGGTATAAAAGCTTCCAAGGTCTGCTTAAAGACAGGTCATGCTTATGTATATCAAGTGCGTATTACCATAAAGCTGAAGTAATATATATATAAAAACAGCCATTCCCAACCAAACTTCTGTGTGACTGTGAAGTTCCTCCAGAGCAGTCTTTTCCCTCCTTTTTCAACCCTTGCATTAATTGTCACCCTTACAGATAGCCAAAAAGACTATTGGTGTCAATTTGGCCAAATTTCTCGTGGCGGAACCCTTAATAATCTCTGGTGGAATCCTAAAGAACGGAGCCCTGGTTAAGAAACATTGATCCGGAGGTTCCTATGGGCTCGTTAACCTGTGGTGCCAGCCTTGGTCCAGCGCTAACGCCACTTGGCAGAGCCAGCTGCAAGACACCAATGATTGCTCCAGCTGTCTGTAAGGGTGGCAATCTGTGCACCATTGTAAGGTGGGGCAATAATCCCGCTGATCACCAAGGTTTTGGGATTTTCCCATTGAATTAGTTTTAGCAGAGGTTGTCTGAAAAGAAATATTTCAAGGGTTCCTTTGGGGTAAAAGTCTATAGGGTATGCATTAACTTAAAGCAAAGCTAAACCCAGCGCTTCCATCCCAGGGTGCCACCATCTTCCTTTTTTCTTCTTTCTCCTATGATTCTTGGCCATCTTGACTGGTCATGCCAGAATGGCATACCAGGTGTGTGGGAGGGCATCCTGGCATATGCAAGGGAAACAGGGATTGCAGCTCAGCAACATTTGTCATGTTATTGCAGAAGGGACATCACCTGTCTCCTCAATACACATTGCAGCTTTCCTATACATCTGCCCCTATATTCAGAACAGTTTCTCATGAATTTGCATCAATAAAGAAGAGAAATTCAATATGAGTAGATAGTCGGGAATGATCTCACCGTATGAAGGCGTATGCATGCTCAGTCTCTCCATAATTAATGTTTAGCTCTGCTTCAGCATGGCATGCAAGGAAGAGCATAGCAGATGTACACAATAATTACCCTAATTGGCTATATCAATGCAATAATGATGCTGTAAAGCTTTTATACTGCATTCAGCGTAATTGGAAACACCAACAGATAAACACAGGCTTAGCGTATCAATAGCGCACCAGGCTTGTCGTTAAAGGCGAAACTGGAGTCATGTCACAATTTTCTCGATGTATGTGAATCTGATCGGCCTGGTGGTAATATTCCAAGCAGCGTACGTTCTGTTGGTATTATAATCAATGATTCTGAGCAATTTTAATTATATGTGGACATAGCAGACATATTAGTGTATTGCATATGTGGGATTTACTATCCTGGTCCACTATTCCGTATTCCTTTCTTTCTCTGTGAACATCTATGGACTTTAATTATAAAGCGGGGAATTTTACATTCCCTAAAACATTCCCTGGTGGAAATCGGTTACTGCCATTGAAACACATGGACCTGGAAGATTCCCATGCAGGGAATGTTTGAGAGAATGTCTAATTCCCTGATGCCCTATGAGTTAGGCATGACTAAATAGAAATTGACAGACATAATATATGATATGATATGATGCCTTGCTTGGAAAAACATGAAATCTGATTTTCATTTCTCAGTTTTGCAACACTTCCGGATCTCTCATTGCTTGTGACCATCTCAGGTGCAAAAATCAAGTTTACAACTGGCTTACAATGCTGTGTGCTGATCCACTAGTGAACCGACCCTGAATAAACAGCAGCTATTGTTTTACAAAAGGGGGAGGACACAGTGGACCTAAGTTATTAAAGCTCTTCAAGGCTGGAGAGGATACATGTTCATCAGTGAAGCTGAGTGATCCAGCAAACCTGGAATGGAATTTACAACATTTGCTAACAAATAGCAAATGACTTTTAGGAAATCCATTCCAGGTTTGCTGGATCACCTAGCTTCACTGATGAAAGTCTATCCTCTCCAACCTGGGAGAGCTTTAATAAATCAGGTCCAATGAGTCCTCCTGCTTGCCCCTCATTGATAAAACAGAACTGTTCCTGTAGAGCAATCATTTATTAAATCTGAAACAATCACCAATGATCATTTGCAATTATTCTACATCTATACTGTCTTTATACATTCCATTCCCTTCAGCCTGTGAATGAACTGTGAAAAGAGAAACAGCAAACTGATTAATACACATCTTTTGTCTCTCTGCTCTTTTCTTTTATCAGCATATCCAATATTAGCACATGAGCACAGCAGCACTGCTTTTTCTCTGTCTATTATTATTATTATTATTATTATTAATATTATTATTATTATTATTAATAATAATAATAATAATATTAATTAAAACAGTATTTATATAGCACCAACATATTATGCAGCGCTGTACATTCAATAGATCCCAGCAGTACAGCTGACTGCAAGCGACTGATAACCAGTTAAATAAACATATTGCTCCTTATAGTCTGTGTAACAAATGTTTTGTTATATCTTTTAACCCAAAAACAGGATAAGCAAATAATAAAAAGGCAATAAAAGTCATATTTTGTTATTAGCAAAATCAACAGAAAAAAATAAGATGCAGCCGCTACACCTAAGCCCTGGTAAGCTGCCATATCTGACATTTTATTTCTCGGGTTTACGTACTTTGAATATTGTACATCCGGCTTCCCCATTGAAGTATACTTCAGTAATGATTCCAAGTTTAAGGGGTGCTAGAAGAATAATTCTACCTTTGTATTAAGTCATTCCTGTACAATTTGCTAATTTGCCCAAGTAATACTTTGATACCCAAATCACTGCTTTAATGTCAGAATATTACATTTGAATGGTTAATATGGAAGGATTTCATTTCCATCAGACACTCCATGGTCTCCTGCAGTCACTGTAGTGTTACCAATTTCTCTAAGACTCTCATTAGCTGAGCTCTTGTCTATTCATTGAATAATCCTCCAGAATTAACACTTATAGCTTACTCCTTATTGCTGTGTTTAAAGGGTTGTAATGGAGAATCAGGGCACTTAATGGTTAAAGAGACCCTGTCAGCAAATTACAAAAGATTGGGTCTGAGCACAGAAAGGTCAAATATCCTAAATGTTTGCTTGCAGCGTTTGCCCGTATAATTATTGATTTGTATTGCTTTGCAATGTGCCGTGGAACTTTTTCTAGAAGGAATTGATTCCTCGGAGCTACCATAGCTCACCCTTCCTTCTTGTACGCCATAGCACCTTGGAATTGTCTACATATTCTGTGTTGGCCCAGCTCCTTCAAGCAATCTTCTCATATCAAGCAATCTTGTCGTATCTTTTTAACTTTAGTTTTTAGCTTCCGGGATAGTGAGTAGGATTATTGTTGGGACCTTTTTTCATTCCTGAGGAATCCTTGAGAATAATTCTAGGTCTCAGGGAACTATTTCTAAAGCCAAATTATGAGAAAAAAGCCTATTACTTTAGTGACTATTGGGAAGAACACCATCTTACAGTAGTGGCTAAAATAACACTTTTATTAGAGTCATGCAGCGGGCTCTTGGCCCCTGTGGTATTGGCCCCAGAACTAAGCGGGCATCATAAATTGGGAGGTCAATTAGCCACAGTTTAATGAACCCCCAACAACCTCTGGAGGGACCCTGATTGAGAATGGCTGCTATAGAGCTTTGGAGCCCAACAAGTGGCCTTTGGGTTGAATGTGGCCCACTAGCACTCAGTGTAAAGCCTGCTGTACTTCTAGTTGTGTACTAAGTGATAGATAGATAAACTATCGTGGGTGAACCTGGGTCATCCATCAAAGCTGGAATAGATTTCTTAGTCATTTGCTATTAGCTGGCAAATGCTTTAAAACCTGGACCCGAGCCATTTCAGATTTGCTGGATCACCCAGGTTCACCCATCATAGTCTATGGTGAGCTTTAATGACTCACGCCCAGAGACACAGAGTAGAATAATGCATGGTAAGTCAATACTGGGGAAAAGATCATCTGCACGCAATTCTAGTGATGTGACTATCCAGGCTCTCCCATGATAATCTATCTTCTCCAGCCTTAGAGAGCTTTGATGAATCAGGTCCTGTGTGTAAGTGGCCATCGTGGGCTTTGCTCCTCATGTCAGGACTGCCCCTCCAATAACCGATAATGTATAGGCTCACCAGGCTCAGAATGGAATAAAAGCAGAAGCAGGGAGATGCTTGCATTGCAGGTCCTCAGGTACGGCTTCTTCTCCAGCAAGGAGATTGGGGATTTACATCTCGGTAGAAGCCAGCCTTGCTTCTTCTGGTCAGAAAGGAAATCATTGAGCAGCACAGCAGCAATACCACCAAATCTCATCCCATACCAGCTATGGTACACAAGGTACAGGAGGGCCTAGGCCTAGGAAATGCACTGAAAGAAAAAGCAAAAGGTACATAATACATATAACACAGCAAATCTTGAGTTCAGGTCCACTTTAAAAGCGTTGATAAAATCTGCCCTTCCGCATGGACTTGCAAAGTAACAATTCAGCAAATGCTTACTGTGAACTGTCAGATCAATTAATCACTGCTCTGCTGCTTGTATTAGGGGAAAGACATAATTGTTTGGTGGGTGAGAGAAGATGGAAAAGCTGTTTCCTGCCCCCTGTAGATCATCGACAGAACTGCTGCGTATTCTACTCTATACCTCCCCTGAGGTTTCTCCCCGTCTGAACTCAATCAAATAAAGTGCATTACTGTTTAATAACCCCCGAGAGAGGAGCAGGTGATATTAAAGAAGAGATTTAGGAGACAGACCAGGTGCTGGAAATGAGAATTTCTTATTTATTGCCACGTTCAGATGCATTAGTTAGAAAACTGCTGAGATATGTCATCTGCGGCTCCTATTTATTGTACAGCGCTGTGTTATATGTTGGGGGCTTTAAAAAATTTAAATATGTCAAATAGAGATTCTAGTTTCATTCCCTGACACCATTGCTGGATGTTTAACATTTTCTGCAAAGATTTTCTGTTACTTTGCAAAGTCACCTAAAAGCCCTCCCCCGCACCCAATGATGCCCACCTCCCTTGCACCCAATGATTTGCACCTTCTCTGCACCCAATGATTCCCACCTCCCCTGCACCTAGTGATGAACAATTCCTCTGCACCCAATGATGCCCACCTACTCTTCACCCAATGATTCCCACCTTCCCTGCACCCAAGGATTCCCACCTATTCTGCACCCAAGGATTCCCACCTATTCTGCACCCAATGATTCTCACCTCCCCTGCACCCAATGATTCCCACCTCCCCTGCATCCAATGATTCCCACCTCTTCTGCACCCAATGATTCCCACCTCCCCTGCACCCAATGATGCCCACCTCCTCTGCACCCAATGATTCCCACCTCTTCTGCACCCAATGATTCCCACCTCCCCTGCACCCAATGATTCCCACCTCTTCTGCACCCGATGATTCCCACCTCCCCTCCACCCAATACCTCCCCTGCACCCAATGATGCCCACCTCCTCTGCATCTGCACCCGATGATTCCCACCTCCCCTCCACCCAATACCTCCCCTGCACCCAATGATGCCCACCTCCTCTGCAGCCAATGATTCACACTTCCCCTGCACCCAGTGATGCTCACCTCCCCCGCACCCAATGATGCCCACCTCCTCTGCACCCAATGATTCCCACCTCCTCTGCAGCCAATGATTCCCACCTCCTTTGTACCCAATGATTCACACCTCCTCTTCACCCAATGATTCCCACCTCCCATCCACCCAATGATTCCCACCTCCTCTGCACCCAATGATTCCCACCTCTTCTGCACCCAATGATTCCCACCTCCTCTGCACCCAATGATTCCCACCTCTTGTCCTCTTTGTCATGTAGTGCACCATGGGAGGAAGCCATATTCACGCCAAGTATTTCAAAGCTTTATACATTTTGGAGTAGAACAAAGGGTATGGTTAAAATCAGTGGTTTGGGTAATGGTCATTGCTTTTTGGCTGCCTAGAACACGTATCACAAATCCTGGTTGTCCTTCTCATAGACGTTCAGCAATGGCGGGATTTACAATAAGCTCACATCAGCACTACAATTAAGGGGAACCTGTGACCTCCATTCTTTTGTAAAAATGATCATGGCGGCTATACAGCTTCACAATCACTTCTACATTAAACACAAAAGGGGGCCATTGAATTTTCTTAAGTTAAATAGAAATGATTTTGTTGGGGGAACATAGCAAAACTGAGTGCATTTAGATGGAATTGGCTCAAGATGGACAAATGTACCTAAATGTCCATGCAAGGCATTAAGCAGACATTGGGCAAATGTACTGAGACGTGCACATGGGGATTCTTGTAATGAGCTTTTACTTTATAATATATTGGCGGGATAAAGCTGAATGGACTATGCTGTGCTTTTGCTACCAGTGGTAGGAGGATGTGAATGATAACTAATGTATGCATCAGCTTTTTGGCAAGTCACAGGGCAGCTCCCATTGGCTAATGGTTTAACGTACGTGTGTTATGTGCAGTTTTATTTTTTATATTCAGTATGGATTTCTTAAATGTTGTATTGGTGTGAACTAATAATGCTTTAAACATATTGTTTTTAGATAAATGATTGATTAACTGATTACTATTGCCTACAGTATTCTGGGTAAGTACTCAGAATCCTACAGAAAGCTGTAGGCTGGTGGCGCCCCCTGTGTTCAACCCAACCAAAAACAATCGGGCGGTTACTGAAACGTTCCTGGGCGTGCGCCCTGCTAAAAGGGTCTGGTGAGAACACTGCCCTATGATGTTACCTACAGAAAACCATCTTTCAAATCTATAGGCTCTGGTTTGGGTGGTGATGGTGGTAGAGGGTGGACTAAAAAATCTATAATATGTATGTCTAAAATAGCAAAAAAGATAAAATAGTAAAACTGGTCTAGCAACCTATTTGTAAAATGGTAAGTAACACCCAGCAACAAAACGGTTATCCTCTGCAATCCTTATATTAAACATCCTCAGCACCTTGACCATTGAACTTGCAGGACAACCGGGTAATGCAAATCAATGGCCAGCTGAAGTCGTTCACACATCAGACTGACAGCACTGATGTACAGCAGTGGCTTAGCCTTGCCACCCTTCAACATGACATGTTCTTATTGTCAGAATCTCCAGATTTTTGCATTAGAAAACTCTACACTCTGAAGCATAAAGCTCAATATACCGACCAATGGATTTTGGGTCTACATACACCTTAAGGTGTCTTTAAATAAAAAAATGATTCTGCCATTAACTATTTTCTGGAGAAGAATTAATCATTGTCATTGGATACACATAGACCTGGAAGATTCCTAATCAGAGAATGTTTGGTGAATGTCAGACTTACTTCTTTAGGGCTAAGCTTAGGTAGGGAGTGGGAATTGGGTGGCTCCTTGTTGTCAGCACCTTGCCAGCTGCTTGGTCACCCCAACTTGTGCATTGGTCCATTAAGCAGAATTATAGTGCAATCAGGCAAGTCTTCATTGCACAAAGGGACAGGTGATTTCCCTTCTGCAATAAATTTAATTACCTGCCTGATGCTGAGCTGTGCATGTGCAGCCCAGTGTACAAGGCCAGGATGTGCCCGGTATCCTGGCATTGCCCAGGGCTGACCGAATGAACTGCCATGTTGGAGAATTATGTCATCTCAGCCCAGCCAATGAAGATGGCCAAAGATCATGAAGTAGCAAAAATCAGAAGAAGTTGCCGGCACCCAGAGCAGACCAGGGACACGTGTATTTAAAACATTAGGTAAGGTTATTTTTGTATTGCAAAAGTGATATCGCCTGCAATAAAATATTTTGTTGGTAACAAATTTTTTTTTTTGAGTTTAGTTCCACTTTAATGAACCATTTTTTTGACATTTTACGTTGGGTGGTACTGAACTGCCCACTAACAATTCCATTCATTCTTTATGGGCAGCTGCAATTAAAATGCAACTTGTATTGTTTCAGCTATGGGCTCGGTTTATGGGCAAAAAGTATCGGCACCGCAACCTCACCATCCGTCCGAACCAGGACTAAGTGTTTGGCATTTTAAAATACAACGATATTATTATTATTAACAATAAACAGGATTATATATAGCACCAACATTTTATGCAGTGCTGTACATTAAATAGGGGTTGCAAATGACAGAAGTGGGGGAAGTAACACACAATAGAGGGGAGATATGTAGTGGTGGGAAGTAGTGAGGGTTTCAAAAGAAAGAAGAACATGGATAGGCAAGTTGGTTTTGAAAAAAAAAATGGTTTTGAGTTCCCTTTTAAATGAGCAGAAAGTAGGAGCAAGCCGAATAGGACGAGGAAGACCATTCTAGAGAGTTGGAGCAGCTCTAGGGAAGTCTTGTATCCGTGTGTGTGATGAGGTTATGAGTGAGGAAGTCATTAGTAGGTCATTGGAGGAGCGGAGAGAGCGGCTGGGGGAGTATTTTTGTATCAGGTCAGAAATGTAAGTGGGACAATAACTGTGTAGGGATTTGAAGGCAAAGCACAGGAGCTTGAATTTGATTCCTAGGTGCTTAGTCTTGGTTTTATAAATCAGGCTCATTGTGTCTAAATTACCTTTTTGCTCAATATAAATCATATTAAAAACAAAATGGTAATAAATAATACATTGTCCAGCCCTCTAAAGTTCCCTTTTTAAGGTACCACTTATGCTTTTTTTACCTTTTTCAATTCTCATTTAGCCGATCACATGACTGTTCGTTCTCAGTCCGCCATGAGAGTCCCGGGTGTTGCAAAAACTTCATTGCATTGAGAGTGCAGGGTGCTATGTTCAAAGGGCTGGGCCATGACACCTCACATTCACTGTCTTTCTTTAGTCTGTCCTTGGGTGTCATTTATTTCAATAGACTGAGGACATCTTGTGGCAAAAAGAGGTACTGCATGGGATAGCTCCAAATCAAAGGTAAGTATTGCAACCAGAGCTTTGTATTTATTAATTTTATTAACCACCATCTGGAGGACATTAAAATTAACAACTGCAGTTAGACTTTAACAAAAGACAGTTGGTCTCATGCAATCATTATTGATAGCTTAACACATACATTTATATTACCAATAGTAAAAGAAAATGTTATTTTGAACACCTTGATGCGCATTAATTGGATTTTGTTTGGAGGAACTCTGACATCCCTACAGATTTAATGGTTTATAAATTTCCTGAATCAATCTTGTATTATGGTACCAATTATCTGCAGCTTGGTGACCCAATTACTATAGCCATGTCTCTGTCATGGGGGAGAGCCGTCCTATGCTTCTGCTGCTTTGCTGCTGATAGGAAGAAGCTGTACGAGTAAATGTGGCAATTGTATCTGCCCATGCATGAGTCACGGAAAATGAGGGTAAATCCAACAATTTAGGTTTTTATTGCAGCAATTAGTGTAGAAAAATTCTCCAATGGGGACATGTGCTTCAGGGAGAACTCTCTGGAACTTGTTGACTTTGGAGAGATTTATTCTCATTTGCCATTGGGCCTTTGGGACAGGAAGTGGAGCAGAATGCAGGAAAATAACCTGATGGTGGGGGCACACTAAGTTGGCATTCACATTGATATTGGCATTGATATCCGGCATCCCATTTGGTACTGTGGATTTAATAATTATAGGAGGGGTTTGCTAAGACTTGAAATTTATTTCAAGGGTTCCTTCATAGAAAACACGGCACCAGAAGCTGATATAAATTCCACATCTCATAATTCTCCATCTGTACATCGGCCCTTTTCCTCAACAGGCGTCTATCAGCTTTATCAGGAGCTCTTTGTGACGCTTCATTGGTTTAGTTCAGTGTTCATCCCATTGCAGAGGAGTTTTGGTGCATTGCACAATTCGGTTATTTTTCAAGTTGTTTGGAATATTTATATAGGAACAGCAAGGGAGCAATAAATGAAAAGTGTTCAAGAATGATTTCTGGCGTATTTACCATGTAAGTGCTGCCAGCATATTGTGGGAATCCTGAAAGATACTAAAAGAAATATGTTTATATATCTTCAATGTACTGAATCATTTCTTTCCAGGGAACCTGTGACGTTGCCAGCTTTGGAGAGGACTTGTATGCTGCTCAGAGCAAGAAGAATACAATTCCTTCACTTTCTTTCAGTGGGTCAGATTTATTAAAACTCTCCAAGTCTGGATAGGATAGACTGTCATGGGAGAACTAATGTCATGAGAGAACGGATCATCAAGGTTCTCCCATACCTGCAATGAAACAATACCTGACCATATCTCGGTTTAAATTAACACTTAAGCATACCTAGGTATGAAACAACACCTGACCATAACGTGGTATGAACCAATATCTGACTATACCTTGGTATGAAACAATACCTGACCATACCCTAGTAAAAAACAATACCTGACCTTTCCTTGCTATGAAACAACACCTGACCATACCTTGGTATGAACCAATATCTGACTATACCTTGGTATGAAACAACACCTGACCTTCCCTTGCTATGAACCAATACCTGTCTTTACCTTGGTTTGAAACAATACCTGACCATACCTTGCTATGAAACAATACCTGACTATGCCTTGATATAAAACAATACCTTACCATACCTTGGTATAAAACAATACCTTACCATACCTTGGTATCAAACAATACCTGACCATACCTTGGTATGAAACAAAACCTGAATACCTGGCCATACCTTGCTATGAAACAATACCTGGCCATACTTTGCTATGAGACAATACCTGACCATGCCTTGATATGAAACAATACCTGACCATACCTTGGTATAAAACAATACCTGAGCTTGAGCGGGAGGAGAGGACAGCATCATTTTAGACTTTGTTAGCTGATGTTGAGATTTGCATAGAGAGCTACTAGGTTTAAAAATTCTAGTGTGTCCTGCAGGATTTCCAAACATATGTGTCTGGAGCTGCTGGTTTTGCAGGTGACTTAAAATAAATAGGCGCATAGAAACTGGTAAAGTAATGGTAAAGTTGTGCAGATAAAAAGCCTTAAAGCTACAGATTTTGAAATGTGTTGTCACCTTGCTTCTACTTAGTGATGTAGGGGTTGTGAATGGCCGGTATCTGTGCATTGATTACAGAACATTTTGTAGGTGAAATAATTACTAGATCTGTGCTTTTTATATATTTTACCTTTTTTCATTAATTGTCTTACACAACAATCTCATGGAGAGGCATGCTATATACCTGATTGTGATCTCAGTGTCTCCTCTCTGTGGCTCTCTCAATGCTTTTTTTGACCTGCTGCCATGCGTGAGGATTAAAGGGATTACCAGGGTACAATATGTGCTACTTCAATGTCAAACCCAAAAAGATGAACATTTTTGTAGATTATCCTTAGAGCTTATCCCAGATCAACAATCTGACTTCTTTGGAAATAGATGAGATTAGTTTTGATGTTTTGATTAATTTACAAATTGTTTGTCATATTTGAGGACCAGCCCAGACTTTTACCATGACACAACGTTACACCTTAGTTTAGGTTGGATTCACACCTTGTGTGATACGTTTATCAAGAATGATGAGTAAGGTGAAACTCGAACACCATTAGTGGCAAAAGAGGAGGTGATAGGGCACGAAACCCAACAGACCAACTCAACAGTTATCTCATGTCTAAAAAACATGACAGGCACCGGGCATTGTTTAACTCTGATCATACTGAGTCAATGGGCCTGATTTTCTCTTCCAAGACTGGAACAATACCTGACCATACGTTGGTATGAAACAACACCTGGGCATACCTTGGTATGAAACAATACCTGACCATACCTTGGTATGAAACAATACCTGACCCTACTTTGGTATGAAACAATACCTGACCTTACCTTGGTATGAAACAACACCTGGGCATACCTTGGTATGAAACAATACCTGACCATACGTTGGTATGAAACAATACCTGACCATACCTTGGTATGAAACAATACCTGACCTTACCTTGGTATGAAACAATACCTGACC
>NC_092861.1:146343751-146369765 GCF_032062135.1 Pyxicephalus adspersus | reverse complement strand
TTCCATAAATCCATCATCCATCAGTACGGTTTGGGTGAAGCCATTAATTGATGTTATATGGAGATCAATGGTCAATCCCTTGGTCTTCATATGAATTAAATAGTACATAGAATATAACCATCCATTGTTACATTCTATTACTCAATGATACTTGCAGACTATCTGCTAGTCTTATTTAACACAGCTCCAGCTGCACTTTGATGATGCCGCCTATCCCTGCATAACGCCTGCTTGTCGGAAATATAAAGGAGTTACAAATTTCTGGCCTGGCCAATCAAAATGGCCAAAGATTCAGAACCTGGTAAATGTCTGGGTCAGGATGATGTTACCTGTAATAGAGCAAGAATAGGTGAGTTTAAATTAAAAATTGTGATTGGCAAGTAAATTTATTTTAAAGCTAAAGGGACAGGTGATGTTCTATCTACAATGTCCCTTCCGCCCTCAATGGGAACTGAACTCGTTAGTGGGTGATGAGCCTCTGCCATAGTCAGCAAGTATGCATAGCATTATGGCACGTATTGGTGTGCAGCTGCCATGCAGCAAGGACAGTTCCAAGACTGCAATTCTGCATCCTCAGAAGAAGCCATCTTCGTCCTTGGCTCGGCGGTGGTGAAGATGGCGATTCACTTTGGCCATTGGATGGCCACTGATGAGGCAACTGCTTGGCGTGTGCAGGAGTTACATTGTCTTTAGGCACCACATTGGCATTGGCACCACCGCACACCAAGCTTCACTCCACATGGCACATGCATGGCGTAGTGTAGAGCTAAAACAAAAAGCCACCAGCAAAGATTTATTTTTTTGGATGTCTCTTTTGTCAAGTAGTACTACCTCCTGGGGACTTTTATTATTTGAGTTGAGGACTGCTTTAATAAGGGTACTAGCGTTGGAAAGACAGAATGTAGAAAATAACCGGCAACAGCATTCTGTTTGGTAGTATCTCCTTCCTATCACCCTCAGAAGGCATTTTGTATGTAAGACAACAAGGAGACTGCAGTGGCTCTGGGAGTTCCTCTCCTGCATCACAAGTAGGGATTCCCAGATTACAGATGAAATGGAATGCTATGTACTAATACACTGGATGGAAATCCAAAACACCTAGCACGTCTCCTGTGCTCCCGGAACACATCGGATGACTTTAGTTTCCATTTTTGACTGACATGGAACTTTAAATAAGGCCGTGTACATTTATCTGTGTCTAGCTATTCATTACGGAGGCTGGCAAGGGGCCGCCAGTGCTGTCAGAGCAGGTCAATATGCAGTTATTGGAATTTCTTCCTACTCTACAGAATGTTGTCATTGGGGAGATCTCACTTTTCATGCTGTGTTTGCTTCACAAGTCGATGATTGCGCCTGTAAGCACATAAATCAGCCGGGGCGTTTGACTGTAAATACCTTTCCAGAGGCTTGAGGAAACCGCAAGACATCTCCTAAAGTGTTTTCAGCACAATTACCCGTTCTGTTGGGACCCAACAAACATAAAGTGTCTTCTAATCCTTTCCCCAGGCGGCTCATAAAATTTGCAGGGTTTTTTTTGCTTTGTGGCCTGGTTTGTGGCTGGGGAAGCGATCAGGACACATGATATTTCCGTGGCTTTAGAACATCATATAATCTGCTATCTGTGGACTTGTGTTCCTGCGTATGGTACAGCGTGCTATCATCACAGGGGCAATACCACCACCTAGATTGTAAGCTCTTCAGGGCAGGGTCCTCTCCCCCTCCTGTGTATCTGTATGTAATTTGGAACCCCTATTTAATGTACGGCGCTGCGTAATATGTTGACCATATATAAATCCTGTTATTAATATTAATATTAATAATAATAATAATGTCAAAATTTAGGATATACCAGGAAAGTGCTTGTTTATGGCCCTGCTGTTGTCACCTATGCAATATTGCTCTTGGATTTAGGCTACCTTTAGACATTGGATATCTATGATATATATATATCAGATGCTATACTTTAATGTCCTTGTTCAGGACATTATCTGCATGGAGTTTGCAGGTTCTCCCCATGTCTGTGTGGGTTTCCTCTGAGTACTCCGGTTTCCTCCCACATTCCAAAAACATGCAGTTAGGTTAATTGGCTTCCCACCCAAAATTGACCTTAGACTGTAATAATGATATATGACTATGGTAGGGACATTAGAATGTGAGCTCCTTTGAGGAGTTAGTGACTTTACTATGGACTTTGTACAGCGCTGTGTGATATGTTGGTGCTATATAAATACTGGATAATAAAGTTTCAGAAGGCTAAGTGTTCATGTGTAAGTATAATGCTTTCAAGCTACAAAAGTTACAATGTTGCAGCCAGATCACTGGATAGAGATAACAGGAAATGTGTTCTTGGAGTACTGGTAAGAAACCCATAGAAAACATGGGGAGAACCTGCAAACTCCATGCAGATAGTGTCCTGGACAAGATTCAAACCTGGGAGCTGCAAAGGCTACCCACTGTGCAACCAATGAATCTTTTGTAGATGCCATTTGCTAGTCTTAAAAGCAAAGTTACTAAGAGTGAGGCAATAGTAACCAGACTTGGATGTTCAGCCGCCTACCATGAGTTGTCTCTATCAGGTCTAAGTAGTGTTTAGCTTCATTTGATAACATGATTGGATTCTGTGTCTGTAACCTTCCACCTTCCTTCTCCTGGGAAGGATAAACATAATGATGAACTCCCCGACCTTCAACTCTGTTGGAGAACCCCTGAGAACATTGATCTCAATCTCAGTTGGAGAGCCATTGGGTACAAGCATTGCATCTTAGGCTCTGTTGGAGGAGCACACACAATGCAATAGGAGAAGTGACAAACAACTAATTGCTGTGCGTTTAATAAATTCAGAAATGTAATGGCAGCTTTGAATACCAAAAGGAAATGCCAACATTTCTGGCAATAATATTTAACATAGCTTTGCTTACCATTGAATCACTTTCTATGTATCCATTATACAACCAGCTATTCAGTAATAAAGCCACGATACCTTTTATATAACTTTCAATTTTTATATAAAATAAATGTTCAGTGGTTGATAGAGAATCCAAAATTTTATTAAAGTGGTTGATGAGTTGCCTTAAATGCAAAGGAAATTTCATGTAAATCCACAATAAGATCTTTGCTGTTTTGGATAATTAGACTTTTCATATCTATGCATTTTTTAGAATCGTACAAGCAGAATGGTTTGTAAAAAAAAAAAATCATCTGCCATGGAGATTACTGGCACTGTGAGAAAATGCATTATTCATGTGTTTCAGCAAGGGACGTACCTTCTCTCCCAGAAAAAAGAAGCATACAAATGTAATATTATCAGTGAGTGACAATGCTGCTCCATCATAATGAGTATTGTCCCCCAGGACCCTACAGTCTCACCCCACAGCCACCTCATCCAAGAAATAGGAATCTGCAATATATAATATTGTTTGTTCTGGGATTCTTGAGTTCTGATGCATACTATACACGGGTATACACCCAGAACCATATCAAGCAAAATGATCCGAAGTCATTTTATGACTATCTGCATGTCAATCATTACAATGAACTATCTCACACACAATATTACTGTACCCGCAAACCTCCTGGAATTAGCCAAGACACACAAACCTGTAAGAATTGCTCATGTGTTGCCCATGTATAGCCACAATTGCCCATGTATAGCCACAATTGCCCATGTATAGCCACAATTGCTCATGTGTTGTCACAATTACTCATGTATTGTCAGAATTGCCCATGTTTTGCCACAACTACACCAATTTTACACATGTTTTGTCACAGTTAGCAGTAATTAGCAGACTAGTAAGGATTGCCTTTGCTTTGCCCATGTATAGCCACAATTACTCATGTATTGCCACAACCACCCCAATGTTACCCGTGTACTGTCACAGTTAGCAGGGATTAGCAGACTAGTAGGGATTGCCTATGTGTTGCCCATTTATAGCCACAATTGCCCATGTATAGTCACAATTGCTTATATATTGTCAGAATTACCCATGTTTTGCAACAACTACCCCAATGTTACCCATGTACTGTCACAGCAGGGATTAACAGACTAGTAGGGATTGCCTATATGTTGCCTATGTATAGCTATGTATTGTCATAATTGCCTATGGATAGTCACAGTTGCCCATGTAGAGCCACAATTGATTATGTATTGTCAGAATTGCCCATGTTTTGCCACAACTACCCCAATTTTACTCATGTATTGTCCCAGTTAGCAGTAATTAGCAGACTAGTAGAGATTGCCTTTGCTTTGCCTATGTATAGCCACAGTTACCTATGTATTGTCACAATTACCCGTGTATTGCCACAACTACCCCATTGTTACCCAAGTACTGTCACAGTTAGCAGGGATTAGCAGACTAGTAGGGATTGCCTATGTGTTGCCCATGTAAAGCCACATTTGCTCATGTAGTGTCAAAATTGCCCATGTATAGCCACAATTGCTCATGTATTGTCACAATTACCGGTGTATTGCCACAACTACCCCAATGTTACCCATGTACTGTCACAGTTAGCAGGGATTAACAGACTAGTAGGGATTACCTATGTGTTGCCCATGTATAGCCACAGTTGCTCATGTATTGGCAGAATTGCTCATGTGTTGTCACAAGTACCTGTGTATTGCCACAACTACCCCAACGTTACCTATATTGTCCCCCAGGACCCTACAGTCTCACCCCACAGCCACCTCATCCAAGAAATAGGAATCTGCAATATATAATATTGTTTGTTCTGGGATTCTTGAGTTCTGATGCATACTATACACGGGTATACACCCAGAACCATATCAAGCAAAATGATCCGAAGTCATTTTATGACTATCTGCATGTCAATCATTACAATGAACTATCTCACACACAATATTACTGTACCCGCAAACCTCCTGGAATTAGCCAAGACACACAAACCTGTAAGAATTGCTCATGTGTTGCCCATGTATAGCCACAATTGCCCATGTATAGCCACAATTGCCCATGTATAGCCACAATTGCTCATGTGTTGTCACAATTACTCATGTATTGTCAGAATTGCCCATGTTTTGCCACAACTACCCCAATTTTACACATGTTTTGTCACAGTTAGCAGTAATTAGCAGACTAGTAAGGATTGCCTTTGCTTTGCCCATGTATAGCCACAATTACTCATGTATTGCCACAACCACCCCAATGTTACCCGTGTACTGTCACAGTTAGCAGGGATTAGCAGACTAGTAGGGATTGCCTATGTGTTGCCCATTTATAGCCACAATTGCCCATGTATAGTCACAATTGCTTATATATTGTCAGAATTACCCATGTTTTGCAACAACTACCCCAATGTTACCCATGTACTGTCACAGCAGGGATTAACAGACTAGTAGGGATTGCCTATATGTTGCCTATGTATAGCTATGTATTGTCATAATTGCCTATGGATAGTCACAGTTGCCCATGTAGAGCCACAATTGATTATGTATTGTCAGAATTGCCCATGTTTTGCCACAACTACCCCAATTTTACTCATGTATTGTCCCAGTTAGCAGTAATTAGCAGACTAGTAGAGATTGCCTTTGCTTTGCCTATGTATAGCCACAGTTACCTATGTATTGTCACAATTACCCGTGTATTGCCACAACTACCCCATTGTTACCCAAGTACTGTCACAGTTAGCAGGGATTAGCAGACTAGTAGGGATTGCCTATGTGTTGCCCATGTAAAGCCACATTTGCTCATGTAGTGTCAAAATTGCCCATGTATAGCCACAATTGCTCATGTATTGTCACAATTACCGGTGTATTGCCACAACTACCCCAATGTTACCCATGTACTGTCACAGTTAGCAGGGATTAACAGACTAGTAGGGATTACCTATGTGTTGCCCATGTATAGCCACAGTTGCTCATGTATTGGCAGAATTGCTCATGTGTTGTCACAAGTACCTGTGTATTGCCACAACTACCCCAACGTTACCTATATACTGTCACATTTTCCCATATGCTGTTCACGTATTCTAACAAGCAACATTAAAAGACAGATTCACTTTAATATAACAGTTGTAATTCTCTTAGAATTTGCATGGGAATTCATCTTTCTCCCTGATTTGCCATTTTTTTTTAAGAATCTGATTATCCTTCAAATTGTTTACACATCCATGAAGGTCTTTGACATAAATACCGTATTCCAGAGTATTGTCTCTTATCCTTTCTTGGTTTTGGGGATTTCTTGCTGACCGCCGTACACCGAGGAGCAGAGAAAGAAAAACACATCTTGTAGACAGAGGAAGATGTTAAATGAACTTTATTGATTGCATGAAGTCAGTTCGCAGCTTGATGATCAAATATGAACAAGAAATTATTGATTGGGCTTTGCGGGTCATCACTTTGTTTTTGGTTTTGGGTATTATGGATAGAACGGAGCTCATGGATTAACCGTCAATGATCGTCTGGGCCAAGCAATTCCTTATTAATGCTTTCTATGGTCAGGGGACTCTTTTTTTTATTTTCAGTTTTTGCGAGATTACTTGAGTATTTTTAAAAGTTTAACCTTTGCCCAGAAAAATGTGCTTAATGTAGATTCCACCTTTCCCCAAACTTTTTGCTTTTCTTCTTCAATGTATCCATGCACTGACACTTAGATGATGTTCAAAAAATAGTGCACGAGCTTCCCCTCGTGGGTGCAACCAGAGGAGAACAATGGAGCATATATGGTGGTCTTGTCTTAAAGTGAACCAATTCAGGGAGTCTATTATTTTACGTTCATATTTACCCAAATTGGCTTGCCCAAATCTCCTTTAAGTTCAGGAGCAAAATAGATTTCTTTACCTTAAATCTGTCTTAAACATTGCATTACAATCTTCTCATTGCTAAATCTTGAAGATCCCCCATCCGAGATTTGGACTCGATGGCTTGATTTATTAAAGCTCTTCAAGACTGAAGGAGACTATCATAGGTGAACCTGGGTGATCCAGCAAACCTATAATGGATCTTGTCTAGGATTGGAAATGTTTGCCAACTAATAGCAAATGATGTTTAAAAAATCAATTTTAGACTTGTTGGATCACTCAGGTTCTTCCATGATAATCTATTTTATCCAATCTTGGAGAGCTTTAATAAATCAGCCCCAGCAGTCTACCTAAACATAGTTACATAGTCGGGTTGAAAAAATACATCAAGTCCATCAAGTTCAACCTCTAGGGAAATAAACATATCCTAGATATAAAACCCTATAGACATAGTTGATCCAGAGGACGGCAAGAAAACCCCTGGTACAATTTGCTCCAACAGGGAAAAAAATTCCTGTTTATAGCTGCCCACTATTGCATCTGTTTTTCCTTTTCTAATGAATACAATGAACTACAAAAGATTGTACAAAGTGATGCGATGCTCCGCAAATAAACAAATAATGCAGAACCCTGTACCGGCCTCCCACTTCTTTTTTAATTCACCCTATACATGCAAATATGTGGAAATATACACCCTATACACACAAACATTCACCCTATTCATGCAAACATACACTCTATCAATGCAAACATACACCCTATACATGCAAACATACACCTTATACACACACAATCATTCACAGTATACATGCAAATTTACACCCTATACATGCATACCTTCACCACATACTTGCAAACATACACCCTATACATACATACATTCACTCTATACATGCAAACATACACCCTATACACACGTACGTACGTACGTACGTACATACATACATACTTACATACACCCTATACATACACACATACATACACCCTATGCATACATACGTACATACACGCTATACATGCATACATACATACATACATACACCCTATACATACATACAAACATACTTACATACACCCTATACATGCATACATACATACATACTTACATACACCCTATACATACACACATACATACACCCTATGCATACATACGTACATACACCCTATACATACACACATACATACAACCTATGCATACATACATACATACATAAACCCTATACATGCATACATACATACACACATACATACACCCTATGCATACATACATACATACACCCTATGCATACACACATACATACACCCTATACATACACACATACATACACCCTATACATACATACATACATATACACATACATATACACATACATACACCCTATGCATACCATAGAATTGTTTCCCAGAGTTTTCTGGCCATGGTCCCTTTTCCTCTGGCATTAGTAGCCACCAGCTCTGTGCTTTGTAGAATATTTAAAACCCGAGTCAATATAACAATGCACCCCAGGGAATATATTCCCAATGGCAATGTGGTCTGGGTGATATGAGGCTTACATATTGAATTCAACCCAAAAGATGGCCTGTTGCACATGGGTAAAAGATGAAGAACAGCGCTGGAGACAAAGTGAGTATTGCAGCCAAAAGTATTTTTTACTATAGTCAAGGAAAACAATTTTCCAGAAAAGAAAATTAAAATAACTGAAGTTCTGCTTTAGTAAAGGGCGCAATCACAACACAAAGAATTTCCAGAGCACTAGGGGTGTGCTAAAGAGAATGCAGCAGAAACTGTTCCTTGTCAGGCAATGATTAAAACTTCCAATAGAGTCTTACAGAGGGAGATGGAAGAAGAAGAAGTCATTGCTCCAACTCATTTACTTGTGTTTTTTCACAAGCTACTGAGCTCTGTAAACAACATGCTGTTTTCAGCAACAAAATGAAGTTTGGCAGGCTAAAATTCCAAAAAAAATTCCAAATTGCAAAAAAAAAAATTTTTTACATTTTGGCTTGGCTCTCTCTATAACTGGATCTGAACTCATTGGCACTAACCCCTTCCTCCATAGGGCTCTGTCGGAGGTTTCAATTAGAGACAGAACAGCTTAATAGAAACAGCTTCTGCTGGGGATTCTGCAGGACGCCATAGCACTGCAAGAACTCTCTGAGTTTTATTTTTTTTTTTTGCACAGGGCAGTTTTGTTTTTATGGTTTTGCAGTGTTGAGGAATGTTGGCTGATTCAGTACCTGGTGGTTTCCTGGACACGAGTGGCACTTTTGTTCCCTAGTGGGTCTTCCACTCCAGTTTTGTTTATCTCTGCTTCATTGCATTTGAGCCAGCGCTGTTTAGTTCTCCATTATAGCATATTCAATCTGCAAGCCTAAACTAAACTACATATGAGTTTTGTTGGTGAATTTCACCTTGAAGAAATAATAAAATCCCCAACTCTAAAGAAGAAGCAAAAGTCTCTAGAAAATCTATATGATATTTCTTCATCCACTGAAGAAGCGGGTTTTATCCTGCGAAACACGTTGGGTTAACGTAACTATCAGGTTTGAAATTGTGACCTTTCTGCCTTTGTTCATTTATGTTTTATTAAGCTTTGTACCATGGAAACTCCTTGCCTTTTTAGATTGCTTCATTTTATGAGCAATCATTAGCCCACTATTTGGGTGGTGTTACAAAGTGTGTCTGTTATTTAGGAGGTGGCAGACCTTACTTAAGTACTCACAACATTTTTTTGCTTTTAAATCTTTGATCCGGTACCTGACCATTGCAGTCTGCTTCTTTTCTTCAGGGTTTGAAGACCTGCCCACCTGTCCTATCCCAGAAGTCCCTGAAAATGGATACAGAACACAAAGCATTAGTGTCTTCTTTGAAAACGCTGTGGTCCGGTTCCACTGCCAGGCCGGTTACAAACTCAAGGGCCCGACAAAGAAGATGTGCGTTCTGCATAACAACGGATCTTTGGCATGGAGGCCAAGGGACGCTCCGGTGTGCCTAGTAGAAGGTAGGACATTGTCTATTACAATACCTAGAGTCCTTCTCGACTTTTTAAACATGGGGAACCCTTGAAAAAAAATTAAGGTGTAATCAAGCAGGGGTCCCCAATCCCTGGTCTGCAGCCCACTAATGGGCCGCGGCTCTGGCCGGTGCACCCACAGGCGGGGTCAGGAGAAGGACCCTACTTGGGGGGGGGTGCATCGACCGCGGACCACGTCTTCCAGAGACATCATAGGCTCAGAACTGCGATGGGAGAGTGGGCAGGTTCTGGCATCATGACATCACTCTGGGGGGAAGTTTCTTTCCACACACGGCTCCCTGGGCATGCGCGGTGCGGAGTCTGTAAATTTATTGGTCCGCAATATGCAAAAGGTTGGGGACCACTGTAATAAAGGACTCATTTGATATGGTGTAGTTCTGCATAACCTCCTGCAAATAAGGGGTGGCGAGGTGTTAAGGTGAAGTTGGACTTTAAAGCTGACCTGTCATAAGCATCAAAAACAAAGCTAACTTGGCCAGCTAATACTAGCCTGCAGCCCATCTTTTTTTTTCTAAAATGTCACAGCGGGCCCCTAATAGCAGCGTCTGGAAAAGCAAATTTTTTTTATATCTCAGCATGACAGGTTAACGCTAGGACGCCTGCAGAGCCACAGGTCCCTATAATGATGTTCCTGCAGTACCCATGAATTTTAGTTACTTAAAAGCTTCTTAGTGCGTGAACCCTGCAAACAGCAGATGTGGTGTGACATGCTGGAAAACGTTGGAAATGGAATGAAAATGTTATTCTCAGCCTACTGTATTATTATAGCTGGGAGTCTCTAGGCAGATGGCAGCGATCCGATTGGCTGGAGGGCTCAGCGAAAGCCCGTTAGTGATGGAGTGAATTATATGGTGAGAGGATAAGTTGTTCTGACCTTGCTGACACACGATGACGGGCTGAATAGATGAAGACCTGAGTTCCCTCTGTATACAGCGATCACATATACAGCCGTTCTTTTGATAATGTCTAAAAGAAAATGAATATCTAAAGGCCAAACATTTCTAGTTCAATGAATTTACAGAGGCCTCCAGATATACAGCCATTGTGCTCTGCATTTCATAGAATGTTCCAATGAAGAATAGGTTTGTAACAAACAAATTGCTTATATAAGACCTACAAACATTTAAAGCTAAATTCCAGCCATGCAGTCAGTATTGCTCCTGAAATAGCTTGCTTTGAAATCACTGCACACTTTGAGCTCCTTACAGTGTGCATTAGAAGCCGCAGCAAATCAGATGGAGCTCAATGTCAGGTGGGCGTTACCTGGAACAGTTTGCATGTAAGTTCAGCCTGCTAGGAAGCACCCACCCCTGAGGACCGACATCCACCCATCAAGGCATTCTGATATTTTCATACCTCCTCCAATAGCTAATCATCACCCAGGAGCTGCAATAGGCTGAGCATGTGCACCCCAGTGTACATTACAAATTACAAAGGTCCCAAAGCCTGAGGGGCAGTGTTATGATCCGGGGTGTCAGTAGGAGAGGTGGTGTTATGATCTGGGGCACCCATGAAAGCAGTGTTAAGATCTGGGGTGCCTGTCGGGGCAATGTTATGATCTGGGGTGTCTATGGGGAAGGTGGTGTTATGCTCTAGGGCACCTGTGGGGGCAGTGTTATGATCTGGAGTGTACATGGGGAAGGTGGTGTTATGCTCTAGGGCACCTGTGGGGGCAGTGTTATGATCTGGAGTGTACATGGGGAAGGTGGTGTTATGCTCTAGGGCACATGTGGGGGTAGTGTTATGATCTAGGGGTGCCTTTGGAGGCAATGTTATGATCTGGGGTGTCTATATGGCCAGTGTTATAATGTGGGATGCTTATGGAGCCAACGTGGCGATCTGGGGTGCCTGTTGGGGCAGTGCTTCAATCTGGGGTGCCTGTGGGGGCTGGAGTAGGATTTGGGGGTTCCAGTGGGGGTAGTAATATTATCTGGGGTACCCGTCGTTCAGTGTTTTGATCTGGAGTGTCTGTATGGGCAGTGTTATAATGTGGGGTGCTTATGGAGCCAGTGTGGCAATCAGGGGTGCCTGTGGGGGCAGTGTTACAATCTGGGGTGCCTGTGGGGGCTGATGTATGATTTGGGGTACCCATGGGGCAGTGTTTTGATCTTGGTTACCCGTGGGGCAGTGGTATGATCTACAGTTGCTTCACAAGGCCAGTTCTAGGTTCAGCAACATTATGTGCTTAAAAAATGAGGTCAGCGGTCTCCCTGAATATATGGAATGACCAGGTTTTTCCATCAATTGATTCTTTCTTCCCCGATGGCAAGGACTTATTCCAAGATGACAATGACACAATTCATGGGGCCTAAACAGTGAAAGAATGGACCTGGGAGCATGAGACCTCATTGTCACACATGGATTGGCCACCAAACCTGAACCCCACTGAGAATCTACGGGTTATCCTGGAGAAGATTTTACACAGCGACCCCCCCATCATCAACATGAGATCTGGGGGTAAAAATGAATGCAATGCTGGATGGAAATAAATATTGTGCATGGAGAATGGATTCCGTAATCAAAAGCTAAAAAGACAAAAATCCATCGAAATCTCAGAGTGTGATTTTATTTTGGGCCAGGCATTGTATTTCATTTTTTATTTTTATTTAGATATTTATTTTTGGGTTTTCATATACTTTATATATATATAAAGTTATAGGATATAAATTTTCACAGAGGTCATTTTAGAAGAACATATTATAACATATAAGCAGCCTGGAATCCCATTGTAAGGTATACGTCCCGTGGTCACAGCACCAGGCCACAGCGGGTGATATAATATCCTTGTCTGGGCAGATAATTATGTAAAGCTAGGATTGTAGTAGAGGTATAATAAATCATATTTCACAAAGGGGATCCAATCCAATTACATTGTGGTAGGGAACATTATCTGCGTGACTTATCCGAGAATCACATCTGCGGACGGAGAGAACTTTCTGCACATCGTATTATCGTGTTATCCACGCAAGCTGCTATCAAAGGACACTTCACAAACTAAATAGGATGCATGCTATAAATGGTTTAAAGCCAAGTCAGGCAACTGCTAAATGCATGGTGGGAATAGCAACTAAGGCTGTTTTATCTGGAGAAATATTTGTCACATATCCTGTAATCTACACAATCTAACTAGTTTAGGAAGAACAGTGACCTTGCTTTTCTCCACTGCAGTGAAGTGATACAGCTTGGTCGCTAGACCTCCCCAGCCACCTGATTGGACAATGAGGAGCATTAGTAAACTAAAGAGGTCATCCCTGTTTAGGATGGTAGGGTGGCAGCATGGTGTAATGCAGAAAATCAACCAGGTAGGTCATTTAATGGAGAAGGGACTGACAATGTCCCATCTGCAAGAACATATTACCTGCCTGATCACAATTTTTTAATTGCTCTGACTTGTCTTCGCTTCAGCCTTGGTGCCGCCATCGTCACCCAATATTCTTCCTGGGTCTTTAGCCATCTTGATTGGCTGGGGCAGGAGTTGATTTATTCTCAACAGCCCCAGAGGAGGCCTGTAACATCCCATCATCCCACACTGTATCCCAGCAAGTGCCTTCTGCAAGAAAAATCCTGCCTTTAATTTCAAATTAAATTAGGCCTGTAAACTACAGGCAGTCCCTGGGTTAAGGATATCCGACATACAGACGACTCCTAGGTATGAACAGGGCTTCCCTGCTTGCTGTGTGCAGGACGGAGGCTTGAAGGAGGGAAGGGGTTTGAAGGAGGGAAGGGGCGGTTTACATAACTTGCAGAAGAAATCTTTTGCTAAACACAGCTGAGGTTGTGGGTGATAATAAGGAATGAGCTCTTCTGTAACATCTTGTAACTCTTTAATGACCAAGACAAACTGTTTGTGCAGTTGTTTCTTTTTGCATATCAAAGCACAGCTTGCTCCAGAAGTTATTGAATATCTAGGCTCCATAAAGTTTTTTTTTGTGATTAACTGACAGTGAGAATTTTATACAGTAACTGACACCATGCTGCCTAATATTATGTTAAGACAAAAATCTGTCCTAATTGCATTTCTTAAAATAATGTACCTGTTCTGACTTACATACAAATTCAACTTAAGAACAAACCTACAGTCCCTATCTCGTATGTAACCCAGAGACTACCTGTATGTCAACCAAATAAATAAATTACTGAAATGACAATATACAGAAATAGTAAAATTTCTAAAAAAAATTATCTTTTAATCTCCAAAATTACATTTTAAACCCTAGTGCAGTGACTTTGCCTGGGCAGAGAGGTCAGCAGTCTGCTGCAGGCAGGAGGAAGCATTTACACGATGAGAGGCTAATGCACTGGGGTAATCTGTGTCAGATGATTGTGAACACAGCCATGAACGATATCACGATTAGATGATTGTGTCACCTTCAAGCTGACATCTCAGTCCAGAAAGCAGATTGTGACCCTGGATGATGCCTAAATGATCCTAAATATACACTGCATGGCCAACAAATAGTCATTCTGTACTGTACTATTTTGTTGGACCCACATTCCCCGGGGTATCATTTCTAGAAGTATATGCAATAGCACAACTTGTATTTCTATCCAGAATTGCATTTTATGTTCACCTGGTATTGATGATGGGAGAGTCGGAGTGATGTGTAAGCTTCTCCAGCACATCTCAAAGATCCTCAATAAGGTTCAAGCCTGGACCATGGGTGGCCAATCATGTGTAAATACGATGTGTCATGTTCCCTGGTCCACTCCTTCACAATTTGAGCCCAAGGAATCCTGGCATTGCCATCTTGGAATACACCCATGTAATTGGGGAAGAAAGAGATGGATTGGTGAAAACACCTGGTCATACTGCATATTCAGGCTGACCTCAAAACTTTGACCTTTTTAAACTATTGACTATTTGAAGCAACCCCAGATCATAACACTGCCTCTATAGGTACCCCCAGAACAAAGCGCTGACCCCACAGGCACCTCAGATCATACCACTGCCCCCATAGGTATCCCCAGAACATAGCACTGACCCCACAGGCACCCCACATCATAACACTGCCCCCACAGGCACCCCCAGATATAACACTGCGCCCACAGGCATCCCAGATCAAGACACTGCCCCCACAGACACCCCCAGATTATAACACTGCCCCCACAGGCTTTACAGATCATAAAGTTACTTCCATAGGCACCCCAGATCATAACACTGCCTCCACAGGCACCCCACATCATAACACTGACCCTACAGGTACCCCAGATCATAACACTGCCCCCATAGGCACCCTACATTATAACACTGCCCCAACAGGCATTACAGATCATAGCACTGCCTACCATAGGCACCCCAGATCATAACACTGCCCCCACAGGCACCCTAGATCAAAACACTCCCCACAGGTACCCCAGATCAGAACACTTCCACTACAGGCACCTCATGTCATAACACTGCCCCCACAGGCATTACAGATCATAACACTTCCTTCACAGACACCCCAGATCATAGCGCTGCCCCCACAGCCACCCTGGATCAAAACACTGCCCCCACAGGTACCCCAGATCATAACACTTCCACTACAGGCACCCCACGTCATAACACTGCCCCCACAGGCATTACAGATCATACCACTTCCTTCACAGGCACCCCAGATCATAACACTGCCCCCACAGGCACCCCATATCATAACACTGCCCCCACAGGCACCCCAGTTCATCATGTGTTGGCCAATCAATGTATGAAAATGATGTCTCAAGCTTCCTGAAGCTCTGTAAAGTAGCATAATAAAGTTCTGCATATTATGTGGGCAATAAGTAAGTACCTAATAATATTATTTTGGAGAGGTTTCTTCTGCATTTAGAGCTTATTTCTCACTCTTTTACAGCAAAGCCTGACATCAGCCCGCAAAGTAGAGCAAATTCCACCACTGTGCTTTATTAATTATTTAGGTATCATGGTTCCTCTTTAAAGTGGCTTATCGGTGCCTACAATGCTGCTGCAAATTGTTCCATTGACTTTGTTCTTCTAAACTGTTACCGCAGAAGACAGATAATGACCCTTCTGGGAATATAGATATTTTCTGCAGCTATTGGCTAAGAAGAGCCCAGGCATTGTGTTCTGGAAGTGGGAGAAGCCTATAGTCATCTGATATGAGGATTAGTGTCCGATGAATTTTATTATTGCTCAGTAATTATTATGTGAGACGTTTTTTGAAGTCACCATTTTAATCTGTCCCTGTTAATCCTAGAATAAAATACTTTGCCTGTTCTTTACTATGACATCCGTGGAACAAACAATGTTCTTATTTTTTTCTCTAATGAGCCGTCTCTGGTGGGGTGAGGAGGCTTTATGTTCTTCGTGAAGTCTGCTGTTTATTAGCTGGCAAGGGGATTAACGAGAATTTAGAGGGGAATTTGTTGTTTTCAAAGAAAAGAAAATCTGCAGTGTCGTCATTACTGATGTATGGGCCTTTATGCAAATATACATTGCCTGCGTCATTGCGCCTGAATGGCCCATAATGGACTCATCGCAAAGCATGGGATGCCATGCATGGCAAGGAAGACACAACCAAATATGGATGCTTCTCAACAAATATACTGTACCCATGTCGTTGTGCCCAAATACTCCAATCATGAACTCATCATGAGCCATGGGATGCCAAGGATGGCAAGAAAAATACAGCTCAGGTAATGTGATGCATGTTGTTGTGCCCAAATTCTCCATCATGGATTCACTGTGAAACATGAAATGCCATGAATGGAAGGCACAGCCTTATTACATGGGTGGTTCCAAAAAATATCTATTACCATTGTCATCATGTCCAAATGCTCATGAATTATGAACTCACCACGAGACATGGGATGCCATAAATGAAAAGGAAGACACAGCTTAAGTATATGGCATCCATATGAGGCATGGGATGCCATGGCTGGCAAGGAAGACGCAACCCAATTATATGAGTGATTTTCAATAAATATATTCTAACCATGTTGTTGTGTCCAAATACTCCACCATAAACTCACCATGAGGCATGGGATGCCATGGGTGGCAATGAAGACACAACACTATTATATGAGTGCATGGATGGCAAGAAAGATACAGCTTAAGTATATGGATGCGTGTAGTTGTGCCCAAATGCTCCACCATGAACTTACTATGAGGCATGGTAAGTTCACACAGCTCAATTATATGGAATCAATATGAGGCATGGAATGCCATGGGTGGCAATGAAGAAACAACCCTATTATATAAGTGCATGGATGGCAAGGAGGATACAGCTCAAGTATATGGATGCATGTAGTTGTGCCCAAATGCTCCACCATGAACTTACTATGAACCATGAAATTCTATGGATGGCAAGGAAGCCTAATTACATTGGTGGTTCTCAACAAGTACATATTTTAATCATGGCTTTGTGTCCAAATACTCCACAATGAACTCACCGTGAGGTAGTGTAAGGCCATAGATGGAAAAGAAGACACAATTTAATTATATGCATGCTTCTCCAAAGTATACATTGCCCATGTAGTTGTGCCTAAATGCTTAATCATTTAGTAACCATGAAGCCATGGATGGCAAGAAAGACACAACTCAATTAGGTACATGCTTTTCAACAAAATATATGTTGCCACAATTTTACCAAAATGCTCAATCATGAGCTTATCATGAGGCATGGGATGCCAAGAATGGCAAGGAAGGTACAGCTCAATTACATAGATGCTTCTTGACAAATATACATTGTCCATGTCTTTGGATCTAAATGCTCCAACATGGTCTCACTGTGTAGCATGGGATTCCATGGATTGGAAGGAAGACACAGCTCGCCTTTATTGTCACTTCCCAACACTTCCCAATCTGCCATTTAACCAAGACCTAGATAAATATGAAGAAGCATGTGTGCCTGGTCTGTAGGCTTCTCACATTGGTTTAATCATGTGACACATGGCAGTTCAGCAAAGTACTACTATGAGCCCAGGGTTGTGTGATGTCATACACCCAGGGAACTACCCACAGGAAGTGAATTGATTGAAGCCCTAATTTTACCTAGAAAATCCATGGAAGCAGTAGAAGAAAGCTGTGAATCTTTGAAGCCTGAAGCCTTTTGTCTGAGAACAGGGTTAGTATAAAGCTGACCATATACCTTGCAAAGTGTAGTCTCTATTTAATCTTCTATAGATCTAACAAAACTATATAAAAGCTGTCCTAGATAAGCAATCTCCTTATCTAGGACAGTTTGTATCTAGTCTATTGGCAATTATCAGGGCCCTTTTTAGGCATAGGCATGAGCACTTAGGGTGCCACTATTGTGTGGGGCACCATTTTGGTCCCTGTATGCCCATCAGCCTGTGCTTATACAGGTAGTCCCCAGGTTACATACACGGTAGGGACTATAGGTTTGTTCTTAAGATGAATTTGTATGTAAGTCAGAACAGGTACTATATTTTAATGAATGCAATTAGGACAGGTGTTTTTCTCAACATAATATAAGGCAGTGAGGTGTCAGTTACTGTATAAAATCCACACGTCAGCTAATCACAAAGAAAGCAAATAAAAGCTTTATAGAATCTAGACATTCATTAACTTTCATATGCAAAAGGCAATAACTGCAGAGATTGTCTTGGTCATTAAAGTGTTACAAGAGGCTGCAGAAAGAGCTCAGTCCCCTAGGATCACCTACAACCTCAGCTGTGTTTAGCAAAAGATTTCTTCTGCAAGTCATGCAAACTGCCCCCCTCCCCCCTTCAAATCTCCATTCTGCACAGGAGCAAGCAGGGAAGCCCTGTTTGTATCTAGGAGGCGTCTTTATGTCGGATGTCCTTAACCCGGGGACTACCTGTATATAATAAGGCCACTGCTCCCCCTTCTTCCACCTAGGTTGCCACTATTGTGTGGGGTACCATTTTGGTCCCCGAAGGCCCTGAGCCTGCCTGTGCCCATTTATAATAAAACGACTGCTCCCCCTTCTTTCCCTTAGGGTACCACTAGTGTGTGGGCAACCATTGTGGTCCCTGCATGCCCCTCAGTCTTCCTTTGCTTATATATAATAAGGCCACTGCTCCCCCTTCTTCCCCTTAGGGTACCACTATTGTGTGGGGAACCATTTGGGTCCCCCAGCCTGCCTGTGTCCATTGATAATAGAGTCTCTGTTCCCCTTTCTTCCCCTTAGGGTGTCACTAGTGTGTAGACAACATTTGGGTCCCTGCATGCCAACCAGCTAATAAAGTTTTTCTCCCCCTTCCTCCCAAGGGTAGCCCTGGGAAACATGGTGTAATAAACCACAGCTTACCTGTTCATCTCCCTTAATCACTTCAAGATAATCTGTCATCAATTCTTAATGCAGTGCCCTGGGATCAGAGCAGGTGAGCTTTTCTGTGCCTAGGGGGGAAAAAAGTGGGATCATTAGCTTTATTATACGGGGGCACAAATGGGGTAGGGGTACACAGGAATGGTGTTGTGGCACCTAGTGCTAAAAAACAGCCCTGTCTGTCATACAACATAACTGCAGGTAAAACAAAAAAAAAGATTGCACCGGTTGCAAAGTAAGTGGCCAGCATGAGATCGGTTTCCCGTGATATTTTATATCTGAGCTGTGTTCCATCCTCGCCATGTATTCCATTGCTTGGAAAGGTTAGGATTGCGGTATACACAGTCACTGCGCTCATTATGAATCAGATATCATTTGGATTCTGCACACACCTCGGGCGGACACACAGGGGAACAGCACAGACTGCTCTGTGATTTCATACCGTTGAGATGATTTTGGAGAAATTTGTATTTTCAGTTCCCACCAACCCTAATAATGATAAGTGTGCATTTACCTGCAGCATGTGTATATACAGCTGTACAGAACTTCTCATTAAGATTGAGACATCAGGGGACTGTATTGCGGTTTTGCATTTATATTGATTGTTTATTATGGTCGGGGAAAAGTGCTGCACAGTGGTTGTGCTTTACTGCTCAGTAAAAGCCATGCACCCCCCATGTGACCGATATCTCATCACTTAGTAAATAGAATGCAAAGCTTGTTTTCTTTATACAGTCAGGAGTTAAAAAAGAACATGTTTTTAATATTAATGATTCATTTGGTAAATATGAAATATTAATATTTGTTTAGTTTGCTCATTCAGCTTTAGGTGCTTTTTTAATATTTTGCAGTCTGTTTATAGTGACTCCTCAGGGTGGTTCATTCCTCAATAAAGAGGTCAGTCTGATACTTCAATCACACAAAGCCAGCCTCAAAGCAAAAAAGGCCTGCTGTGTTGCCTTCTTAGCTAACCCATCATACTCTAGATATCCTTTATCTTGTATTAAACGTTTATTTGGTTTGTAAGTATAATCATTCACAAAACAGATATAAAACAGCAGTTTCAAAAATATAAGTAACTATAATGCAACAAATTCAGAAACATATGCTTTGCAGGTTTGTATAAAAAAATAACCATGCAGTGGGTTTCCCCCATATTGCAAAGGGTCAATGCTTGTTTAGTCTAGAGAGTTATGAATAAGGTAATATAAATATCTGAAAGAGCAAACATGCTACCCCAACTACATGTCTAGGCCAAGCCACATCCCAAAATATATAACAAACAATAAACAATAGCTAGTAGCGGCACTTTTAAGGCATTAGATGGTTGACTTAAGAAGTATATAAAAAAATGTATTTGTACAAAATGTATTAAAACACTCTTACTTATACAAAGCTAGTTAGTAAAGATAATTGTTTATATTGTTTTGGTCTCCATGATTTAATTTATTTAGATGTTTCGCAGGATTATGCACCACTTCATCAGGAACATAATTCATGAGGCCTATAGCATAACATAATACAATATCATGTAAAGTTATGCACTTGGGGGCTAACAACATGCATGCTTCATACTGTCTAGGGGGAATACATTTGGGGGAGTCAGAAAAGGATCTGGGGGTTCTGGTAGATCATAGACTTAATACCAGCATGCAATGCCAAGCTGCAATATCTAAAGCTAGCAAAGTACTTTCTTGTATTAAATAAGGAATAGACTGCAGAGATGGAGACATAATCCTGCCCCTGTACAAAGCATTGGTCAGACCACATCTGGAATATGCAGTCCAGTTTTGGGCACCAGTTCACAAAAAGGACATTGTGGAATTGGAGAGAGTGCAGAGAATGGGAACTAAACTAATAAAAGGTATGGAGGAGCTCAGCTATGAGGAGAGATTAGCTGAACTGAATCTATTCTGCCCTGAGAAGAGACGTAAAAGGGGGGATATGATCATCCTGTATAAATATATAAATGGTCCATATAGAGAACTCTCTTCCCATTCACTTTGAGATCATTACAAGGGGGCGCTCTCTGCGTCTGGAGGAAAAGAAGTTTAATCTCTGGATAAGGAAGGGATTCTTCACTGTAAGGTCTGTGAAAATGTGGAATCGGCTCCCTCAGGAAGACGTTTCAGCAAGTTCTATAGATTGCTTTAAGAAAAAGCTGGATGATTTCTAGAAGCACAGAAAATAACTGGGGATTAAGGATTTAAAATAAAGATAACAGAGACCGCTGATCCAGGGAACATCCGATTGCCTCATGGAATCAGGAAGGAATTTTTTCCCCCTGTTGAAGCAAATTGTACCAGGGTTTTTTTTATCTTCCTCTGGACCAACTATGTCTTATAGGGTTTTATATCTGGGATATGTTTATTTCTCTAGTGATTGAACTTGGTGGACTTATGTCTTTTTTCAACCTGACCTACTATGTAACTATGTAATTTCCACAATAGGTGACAATTCATATAACCAAACAACTCATATCATTAGATAACATCAATTAGGTTTACTTACTTGTCAATCACTAACGTTCATAATGGATAAACCGGTCAGGTTCTTTGAAAAAGGGAATGGTCTGGGGGCTCAGCAGATCAGTTGATGACAATAATCCCTTTTAAATTCAATAAAATAACCCTAAAATTTAAATAGCTGACCGTACAGGCGTCTATGCCTTGCTCCTCCAAGCCCATAATCTTCATTGCTCAACCTGTCGCAACTCTTAGACGCATTACTGAAAATAATGCATTTCATTTCATCCATTGATAGCCAATTTAAAAAATGGCATTAGAATTTATATATTATGGAGTGAAGGAACCCTAAATTTGACCCTGGATCAAGCTGTGTGATTTATCCCCCCCATATAGGTGAGAAAGTTGTCACTTCTTCCTTTATAGCAGCTCCAGGGTGACACACTGATTGATGTTTTATTAGAAAAAGCTGCATGAGAGAAGAGCTATTGGGAAGTTCCATTCTCTTTGGCAGCATGATTCCACGTGTTTCATTAGTACGGCATTGACTGGGTTCATTAGCGGACGGACCTACAGTCAATCATAGTGATTTATTACCAGGCCATGGTGCTGACGGACAGGTGATGGCTGCAGGATGCCGGGGAAGCCGAGCTGGCTATGGGGGATGTCAGGGAACCGAATTTTGCACAGCAGGTTTCTGCATTAAACACAGCTGGGTTTATTTAAAGCCGAAATCCAATCAATCCAAATATATTATAAATATATTTTCCAGCTTGGTTTTGTATAAAGTTTCTGATTTTATCTCTTTCAGGTTTCTGATTTTGGTCTGTGACCCCATTGGGAACCTTTTTCTTTACTGTCTGACACCCATAGAACTGAGCAGCGCAGAGTTGGTGTGGCCCTGTGTAGTAGCTGATGGTATCACAATGTATTTGGATTTGATAAATAAAAGACTTTGGGTCTGATTTGTTAAGGCTCTTCAAGACTGAAGAAAATAGACTATCATGGGAGAACCTGGGCAATCCACTACACTTGGAATGGACCTGGTCCAAGATTGAAAACATTTGTCAACTAATAGCAAATGATATTTTGTAAATCTATTCCAGGTTTGCTGGATCACACAGGTTCTCCCTTGATAGTCTAACTTCACTAGTCCTGGAAAGCTTTACCAAATCAGCTCCATTATGTTTCCATACATCTACATACTCATTAGTTCAGACTTCAGATTCCACTAAAGCCCACTGGGTCCAAGGTAACCCTATCATTTCCTTGCAAATGATTTAAATTGTGCATATGGGAGAAGTCACCCCCTTTTTCACAACAGAATACAACTAATTCTCTATAATGGTATCACCATCTGACCTATTAAAGTACCTCAATAAGGCATTAGGTTGTGATTGGGGGTGGAAATAGCCATTGGGCCCCTATGCAAAACTGACTTGCGGACCTCGTAGGGGCCACTGTTGGGTGAGGAGACACACTTCGCACCACCCTGATTGTGATACCATGACATGACCATTTACATAATAATGGCCAAAATAATGTAGACATTGCAGACACATAAATATATTCCCCTTCCACACCTCTCTTTTTGTAATGTTGTCACCTGGTGCAGGTCCAGTGTGGTCCCCCTATAAGACAACAAATATTCGATTTGGTAATTCAGGTTGTTTTTGTCTACCAAATTGAAAAAAAATTAATAGCACCTTTTTAAAGTGATCAAATTTTGTCATGTTCCAAAATTCAGCTTGAGCACCTACTGATAGTTCTTGAAATGGCCCATCCTTTCCTGGGAAAATTCATATTGGCCTGGTGGGCCGCCTATAATGGTGATGGGCCAGCGTATGGCTTGGCTGGATTTGGAGATTCCACCAGCATGCAAGTGATAAAGTGATCAGTTTTGAAGATGCCAACGGCATCAGTTTTGGATCAATTTTGGAGATGCCACCATCATCAGTTTTGGAGAAGCCACCATCATCAGTTTTGGATCAGTTTTGGAGATTCCATTAGCGTTAGTTTTGGAGATACCATAGCATACAGTAGACAAAGTGAACAGGCTGTTGGGGTTGTCTGCTTTGTGTCCTGGTTTAAATCTAACAGCTTAAGTGGCCCCAAAAGCCTTTTTTAAGGTTTATGTTTCCCCCAGGCTTCTTCTGGAAGCATTATTGCCAAACCCAAATTTCGGAAGTGTAATGAACGGTTATAATTAATTTTTTTCTAGAGACCACCCAGTTTATTCAAAACCGGCCCTGCTTTGTACCCGTCCCCACTTCCTTTTTTTTATGTATTTTTTATTTTAGTTCCACGGTCATCAGTAACTTTTTGTTCTTTCACCACTTCCCGTACGAATGACTGCTTCAGTTTGCATATAAATTCAGCAATTATAACCTTAGTATTGATCCCGTTTCCTTTGTTTGGCCATCCAGTGTCGGCTCTGTTCTGCTCTATTTCTGCAACAATCCATCTTCCATTCTTCTGGAACCCAGAGACACGAAGTTCCCGTCCTGTAATCTCACTTTCTTATTTACTTGGCTTAAATTGGTCCTTGCGGCAGGAAATTGTGCGAGCAAATAAAATAAAAGCAATAGCAAAATGGACTCCTGCGTGGGTGTGTGCTCAACATGTGGCTTATCCACGCTGCACAAAAGTCCGATGTTTGGAAAACACAAAATCCTGCTAAATGATCTGCAGCACAAAGATTTCTCACCTGATGGTTTCTTTATTTACAAAAAAATTCCCAAATGCTTCTTATCGCTGTGTGACAACATGGACCCCACTGGCTATACTTGTTCAAGAAACTGTTTGATTTTAGTTTACAAATAACTTCATCAGTAGCGGAGCAGTAGTGGTCAGCTCACTTAATATGGGAGCCTTTGATCTGAAAATGCTATTGGAAAAATAATTGATTAAAGTACTAGATGTCACTGGCCGTCTACTGATTATGAATAGGTAGTGGTAATATTACCAATTAGTTGGTCTGGGTTCCAAAGCCTTTCCTGGCCAAAGACTGGACTCGGTATCATAGAGAAAAAGAAGGAAAGCAATATACGCAAGTTTGTAGCTTTCCCTACTGAACAATATTAGTGTGGAAAGACAATAATTTAATTGTGTGTATATTGATTATCAATTTAATACGTTTTTAAAGGTTTTGTACTTAAACAATAAATTATAGTAATTTTTTACATATTAAGTCTCCTAATGCCTTGAAAAGCCTACTTTGCTTTTGTTCTTATTCCCCATTGGAAAAATAGTATCGGTTTATCCTTGGGTTTGCACCACTAGATGGCACTGTGCCCCCATATAATGTGTGTAATAAGCTCTTGCCATTACTAGATTGTGTTACACAATTTCCATGAATACACAGCGCCATCTACTGGCAGCCAATAATTATGCACAAAAAAGAATATAATATTTAATATTAATATATATTAATATTAATATATTAAAATTTAGTATTACCGGTAATAATATAATATAAAAAATAATATAGTAATAATATTGCACAAAAATATAATATTTTAAGAGGAAATGAACAAAATACTTTACCAGGTAAAACAAGGTAAAAATATATACTGACCGAGCCCATGTGATTTATTTTTTTCCTTTAAAATAAATGTTTTTTTAAAATGACACACCATGGATGTATGTATTCACATTTAACATTGCTGTTTTAATTGTTAGCACGGATGGACAAATTTTACACCCTAGGTTTATACTTGAGTCAATGTAGTTTTTTTCAGTTAAAAAGGTAGGTTTATATTTGGATATACATAGTATCTGTTTGATAAATAAAGTGTAATTATGACAATGTTGGCGCCATTCACTCATGGATTTCCTTTGGCTGGAACATAAACCTGGTTAAGATTTGTGAAGAAGTGAATCAGACATGGATCTTTTTAGCACCATCATAAAATACGAGTAAGTGTTGTCACCCCTGGACAGGAAGTTTGCTAGTGGCAAAATCACTCAAAAAGAGAAAACTAAAGCAGCCACCAGAATAAAGGAATAAAAATCTTCAATATAATACTTTTTATTCTTAAATTCAGGGACACTTTAACTGGTAGAGACAGTATATTGCCAGCTTCTTCAGACTGATGCATGTTCCCTGTGTTACTGCAGTGTAGATGCATGAAATTAACACGTGTTCGTGAATGCAGCTGTCTGATATCTATTAATTAAATCTGCATGTCCTCTCTCCCCAGTCACAGATTGCCTTGCCCCATACATTGAAGATGCCGATGTCTTGAACAAGACGTACCGGGCGGGAGACAAGCTTATAATGAGCTGTCGCGATGGCTTCCAGACTCGGTATCCTGATTTGGACAACATGGCTTCTGTATGTCAAGATGACGGGAGCTGGGAGAACCTGCCGCTGTGTCAAGGTTCTGTACAATGTGTCATGGTGTCAATGTCTGATCTTATTAATGGCGGTGCCATGTCTTTGTGCTGCTGCCATTATTTCTTTAATATCATTAACACAGAACACGCCTGAGGGCTTCACACCACAGCA
>NC_092861.1:146327810-146343062 GCF_032062135.1 Pyxicephalus adspersus | reverse complement strand
ATCATAACACTGCCCCCACAGGCACACCATATCATAACACTGCCCCCACAGACACACCATATCATAACACTGCCCCCACAGGCACCCCATAACATAACACTGCCCCCATAGGCACCCCGCATCATAACACTGGCCCCACAGGCACCCTAGATAATAACATGGCCTCCACAGGCACCCCAAATCATAACACTGCACCCATAGGCACCCCAGATAATAAAACTTCCCCTACAGGAACCCCAAATCATAACACTTCCCCTACAGGCACCCCAGATCATACCACTGCCCCCACAAGAACCCCAAATCACAACACTGCCCCCACAGACACCCCAAATCATACCAGTGCTCCAACAGGAACCCCAAATCATACCAGTGCCCCCACAGGCACCCTATATCATAACACTGCCCCCACAGACTCCCCATATCATAACACTGCCCCCATAGGCACCCCATATCATAACACTACCCCCATAGGCACCCCAGATAATAACACTGCCCCAACAGGCACCCTAGATCATAACACTGCCCCCACAGGCACCCCATATCATAACACTACCCCCACAGGCACCCCAGATCATAACACTGCCTCCATAGGCACCCCATATCATAACACTGCACCCACAGGCACCCCAGATCATACCACTGCCCCCATAGGCACCCTAGATCATATCACTGCCCCCACAGGCACTCCAGATCATAACACTGCCCCCACAGGCACCCCATATTATAACACTGCCCCCCACAGGCACTTCAGATCATAACACTGCCCTTATAGGCACCCCATATTATAACACTGCCCCTACAGGAACTCCAGATTATAACACTGTCTTCAAAGCCTTGGGGCCTTTTGTATTTTGGGCAGGCTGCGTGTGTATATATATTATCTATACAATAGATCAGGCTTACCTGGAAATACCCCCCTTCTTCCTTAAATTACAGGAACACAACAGAAAGTCAATACCACCGCTCAATGACAACTCATTCATTTTTTATTGCAATTTAACCCATACATATGATGCATTATGGTGCGCTCGAGCTATGTAATGTAACCCTATCGACCTGCAGGGTGGTATTAACTTTGTGTAGTCAGGCAGTTCAAAACGTGCATCCAGTTGGCTCCTACACATTGTATAATTAAAGAGGCCCAGTCACCGTATCATTTTTTCCATCAATTTCCATCAATATTTTCCTATTGAGTTTTCTATGTGTGTTTAACCATATTTTGTGCACGGTGTTATGCTCACGCACCTGACCATCTGACTGTACCTGAGATCCCTAACTTGGGTGATTTCCAAAGCACTGCACAGGAACATGCATACAGCTAGAGAAAAGACAGAATTTCTTATCTGCATATTAGTTCCAACTCACATTTGTATTGTCAGAACATTAAAGCGATTCTTTTATTGTGCAACAATAAAAATCTGCAGACAAATGAAATCCGTATGATTCAGAAGGTGACTAACACAACGTCCTCCCCCAGAAGTTCTAGCTAGTGTTAGGTGCCCCCGCTTTGCCTTGACAGCCCAAGACATCACCTTTTTATAATCCTTCCAACTCTCTTCTATGTAACCACAGTTGTGTATCCAGTGCCACCGACTATGGCCAGACAGAGAATATGCCCGGGAACATGCCAGGCTGTGGTGCCACTTCCCATCTTGTCATAATATGTCTGCAGCAAAAATAAGACACACAATAAATTATGTCTAGGGATTTTAAATGTTAAACTTTTAATAATTTTCTTAATGGATAAGTAAGGATGAATTGGCGTCACTCCTAACAGCACCCCAATGCCAGACACAAAATGGTACACAAAACTTTTCTGTTTTATTTTTTTTATTGGCCTTTGCTATATAACTTTTTACACCATGCAATTTAAAATATAATTATACCTTCAACACGATCGCATGTATCCAACACCTGAGATTGTCATTAGACAACTTACCTTTCGCGGCATTGGTCAGGAGCCTTGTTTATTTTCCTGTCCATGTGATAACTGTGATAACTATTTATAGTGATCACTGATTGTACAGGGAAATGTACTTATTGTCTTTCACTAGAAGTAACCTCTCTATTTCTCTACTCTCTCTCCCTTCCCCCCATTTGTCTCTATCTACCTCTCTTATCTCTTCTTTTCCCTTCTCTCTCTCTTTTCTTCTCCTTCCTCTCTCTCCTCCTCTCCTCTTTCTTCCAATTTTTCACCTCTCCTTCTCTCCCTCTCCTCTCCCTTTCCCTTTTTCTTTTTTACTGTCTATCTCCTTTTGCTTTATTCTCACTTGTTCTCACGTCTCCCTCTCTCTCTCTCCCCATATTGAATATTTCACCTCTTCTCTCTGTTCTTCCTCTCTCTCCCCTCTCCTGCCTCTCTTCCCACTCCCACTTACTCTTCCATCCCCTGTTCCTCTCTCTCCCTCTCCTCTTTCCATCCCTCTTCCTTCCCTAGTCTCTCTCTTTCCCATCTCCTTCTCTCCCCCCTCTTCTCTTCCATTCTCTCCTTCCTATTTCCCTCTGTCTCCCTCCTCTCTTTTCTCCCATTCTCTTCCCTCTCCCTTCCTACTTTTCTGTCTCCCGTTCCCTTCTTCTCTCTCCCTGTCTCTCTCTTTTTGCTCTCTTCTCCCTCTCCTCTCTCCCTTCTCCCTATTTGTCTCTATCTACCTCTCTCCTCTCTTCTCCCTTCTTTTCCCTTCTTCTTCCTCTCTCTCCTCCTCTCCTCTTTCTTCAAATTTTTCATCTCTCCTTCTCTCCCTCTCCTCTCCCTCTCCTCTCCTCCTTTTCCCCTGTCTATCTCCTTTTGCTTTATTCTCACTTGTTCTCACGTCTCCCTCTCTCTCTCCCCATATTGAATATTTCTCCTCTTCTCTCTGTTCTTCCTCTCTCTCCCCTCTCCTACCTCTCTTCCTACTCCCACTTACTCTTCCATCCCCTGTTCCTCTCTCTCCCTCTCCTCTTTCCATCCCTCTTTCTTCCCTAGTCTCTCTCTTTCCCATCTCCTTCTCTCCCCCCTCTTCTTTTACATTCTCTCCTTTCTACTTCCCTCTGTCTCCCTCCTCTCTTTTCTCCCCCTCTCTTCCCTCTCCCTTCCTACTTTTCTGTCTCCCGTTCCCTTCTTCTCTCTCTCCGTCTCTCTCTTTTTGCTCTCTTCTCCCTTCCTCTCTCCCCACTCCCGCTTGCTCTCCCATCTCCTGCTCGCTCCCCCATTTTGCTGTCCCTTTGCTGTATTTTGTTCTTGTAATGTGTTGTGAGTGTTTCAGCATCAAAGGCTGTGATTGGTGGGGAAGGGGCAGCACAAGCTAGCTGGCCTAGGGGAGCAAAAAGTAAAAATCTGGCCTGCAGATGTTAATGAGCACGTTATCCCAACATACATGAATGTGTATTGTGTGCATTAGTGCATTGTGGAAAAGCTAGACATCACAGGTACAGTCAGAGCTGCAGGTGGACAGACGTGTGAACATTTTTTGTCAGTGACACTGTAACGCATTAATCAGCACATATGCATTGCAGTGTATGATAACGCATTATTGTGTATTGCAATGCACTGGATCAGAAAAGACAGCCCATGTCAGACCCCTTTCTGGTTTCGGTGCATTGACACCCCTTGCATTTCAATGTGCAGCCTTAACACAATTAATCTCAATGCATTACATAATGCGCATATATTGCTGCACCACTGCACCATGGTCAGGTGTGAATGGGCCCTATGTGGAAGGACCCTGCAGTATTAGCCATAGACTGCACACAGTTATACGGGATGCTGCAGTGCTGCCAAGTAAAAATTATTTCATTCCAAGATTCTGAGCAGTTCATTTACAAAGAAAAAATAATATTAAACAATTTATGCAAATTGCTGTTTAATGGAGAGAAACAAAACATGCGTAGGCTGATAGGAATGTGAAAGATGTTTATATTATATGTGAAGCCAAAACTTCCTATTTTAGTATTGCGTGGATTAGTGAGGGGGTGAAACCCTAATCAGGGTAATATTAATGTCTGTGTCCCCAGTGGGGTGATTGTCCCTCTCCCTTCATTGGTCACCAGTCCAATAGTTGTCACCTGAACCGGAAGTGAGGGTAAATCTGCAAAATTGGACAGCCGTCTATGAGGGAAACTCCCCTGGCATTGGAAAGATCTTCTCTTCTATGGTGTCCCAAGTAATTGAGGATTCCAGTGACAACTGTCTTAGAGGGGAATTCCTCTTATTTTGGGGAGTGAGAGGACCCTGACCAGAAGAGCTTACAATCTAGGAGGTGGGGGAAGTATCACACAATAGGAGGGAGATATGGAGTGGTGGGAAGTAGTGAGGGTTTAGGAGACAGAAGACGACGGGTAGATGAGGTTGAAGCGTTGGGTTTTGAGGGCTCTTTTAAATGAGCAGAAAGTAGGAGCAAGCCGAATAGGATGGGGAAGACCATTCCAGAGAGTTGGAGCCGTACGTGTGATGAGGTTATGAGTGAGGAAGTCATTAGTAGGTCATCAGAGGAGTGAGGTAGGGCAGTGTTTTTCTAACAGGTCGGAAAGGTTTTTGGGGCAAGAGCTGTGGAGGAATTTAAAGGCGAAGCACAGGAGATTCCTTTTGGGTCCCCAAAAACCAAGAACATCTTTCAATGGGGACACCAATTACAGTGACAACTGTCTAAGAAGAGAATTCCCCTAAGCTTGAAGATATCTCATTCTACATCCTATTGGGTCCCAAACAATCAAGGAGAACATTTTTTATGGGGACACAGTAACAATTATCCAGGAGATGAATTCCCATGATTTTGGAGATATGTCCCTAAAATCAAGAAGAACATCTTTCAAAGTTGAAACTCATTCCAGTAACAATTGTCTAAGAAGGGAATCCAACTCACCCTGCAGATATCTCCATCTACTTCCTATTGTATTCCCAATAATTGGAGAGAAAATCTTTCCATGGGGTCACCAGTTCCAGTGACGGCTCTCCTGGAAGTGAATTTCCCTGAGCTTGGAGATATCTCCTCCTACTTCATATTGGGTCTCCAAAAATCAAGAACATCTTTCCATGGGACAAAGAGAATGTCTTCTTACATTGGGGAGATCTGTTCTCACTTCCTGTTGTGTCCCTAGTAATTGAGGATTTCGATTTTTCCCTATTGCCTACATTTTAGGCTTTAGATCCACATGGGGTCTATTTTTAAAGCAGTGAATGTGACATACACTAAACATTCCCTGATGGATTATCTTCTATGTCCATGTGTTTTCACCTATTAAAATGTTTAGTGAATGTCAAATTGACTACATTATAATTAGACCCCCTAGGTGAGGCTACAGTTGCTTTTGATTGTATACCTTTGCATACTTTTTTTGTTTGCCTTGTATATTTTAATATTATTAGCTATACACATATATATTAAAATAAATCAATGCAAACATAGTAATAGAACAAAAAGGAACACTTAGGGGTATATGTAGAAGACAATGAATGTGACACTCGCTGAAACATTCCCTGGTGGAGGATCATTTACTGCCATTGAAACATCTAGACCTGGAAGATTCTCCATCATAGTGAAAATTCCCATGAATGTCAGATTGACTGCTTTAAAAAAAGACCCCTTTGGACAGCTTCAGTCCTGCCTTGGGATTGAGCAATCCTGTGCAGTTCTTGGCAGCTGGCACTTCCTAGGTCACTCGTACTGCACCGCTAGTTCTTAAAGAACCAGCATCTTCAGATTAGATAGCTGGTGGCAGTACTGAACCATTCACGGCCACCACCTTTCATTCTTCTTTGAGCTGCCAGAGGGTGGAGCTTCCTGTAGCTCCTCCCCAGAGGAAGCAGTTCACGTACATGAGGAAGCGGTAACTGCACCGCCACCTCATGGCCAGTTTAAACATTGCCTTGGTTTTCCCTGACTATATAAACAATGCAACAATTAAAAAAACCAACATGATGAAAACAGTTTTATTACATTATGAGTAAAAAAAAATGCAAGGGATCAAAATCCTGCAATAAATACCAATGCACATTGTAAATCACGCAGTTGCAGTTATTAATTCCACATTTGGGATTACTTACACACAGGAGACTTTATTGTAGTATTAATGTTCATGGTATAAAAAGCTCGTCCTTTTCTTTGATTTATTTTCCGAGCCGTCGTAAATCCCTGCGTTGACAGTATAATTTCTTATCGGGGATTGGAAGGAAGGTTTACACAGGTGTATACAAAAGAAGATAAATTACACGAGGGCTATTGATCGGGAATAACGGTGCCAAGCATACATTCCATCCCTACTCACCTCTTGTTTGAGTTCCTCTCTATCGATATTGGCTTAGAAAAGCTTCTGCAATGGGAAAAGAAAACGTAATTTGCATGTTCAACCCGAGCTCTTAGCTTAATCAAAGAGCAGACAGCGCCAGCCTACAGCAACCAATCATCTTCCAGCGCGTGGTGCCGGTTAGGGATTGACAACAATGGCCTAACAGCTTGCTGCGGGCAGTTCTATTGCTTGTTCTCTGCTCTTTTCATAAATCACCCCAAGTTAATCCAAAAATCTTTTTATGTGCTATAGAAAACTGCAAAATGAATAGAAATGCACAACAGACATTTATAGGAACTGATGGAGAGTTTAGCTGCACATAAACATAGTAAATTTTGGCCAATTTCAACTATGGGAATTGCAAATTCAAAAATTTACCACCTGCGGGTTCCAACAACTTCAAGAATTTAGTCAATTGTGAAGCTGAAACATGTAAATAAGTTGACATTTTAAAACAGTTTATTGAAAGGGCGAATCAAAAATGGAAAAAGGTTACAATGAGTTTGAAAGAATTTTTCCACCAGGGGCGATCATGACTCCTTGCAAGGTATTAAATTAGAAAAAGTTTACACACCAATTAAAGTTTGTATAAGAAACAAATGCAGTAGCAGGGTGCTTGGACCCCAGCGGTCTATCCAGTTGTCACAAATTATATATTGATTTCAAAGCAAACAAGACTACTTGTTTTTATGTCTTCCTTACGTTTTGTCAAAAAAGTTTACTTAAAAAACTGATAATGTGTACCGAAATGTACCGTATATACTCAAATATAAGCCAATCTGCATATTAACCAAAATACCTACTTTTACCTAATTAAAAAAAAGAGAAAAAATGCATTGATTTAACTATAAACCTAGGGCACAAAATGCAACCCTCACAGCTAAGAACAGAAGAGTAATACTAATAAAATGAGTGTAAATAAAAAAATACATCCACGGTGTGTTATTTTTAAAACATTTATTTGAAAGAGGACAAAAATAAACCACATGGGTTCAGTCTGTTTTTTTCCCCTCAGGTTGAAGTATTTTGTAGTTTTGAGTTTGCTATGATGGGCCGCATGCTCCTAAATAATCTTTTGTGCATTATTGTTGGCCACCAGTAGATGGTGTTGTGTGTAAAGTGTGTAAAAACTTATGTCAGAGATGTGAGGACACAGTGCCATCTAGTGGCCGGAGGTAAACCGAGGTTCTTATACAGGTGAAAAAAACATTTGGCTTATACTTGAGTATACATGGTATATGGCAAAATATATTTGGTATTTTTAAACTCTGATCATGTATTGCTTTAATATATATATATATATATATATATATATATATAAATGAATAATACATGTATCCTATTTACATATTATATGATTTATGTCTCTTTATATACATTTTTATAAAATGAATTGTTTATAGTATATTGACGAATATGAAATGTGTTCATTTTTAGCCCTTATGACACTGATCCCTGAAACGTGTTGCCTCATCTAGACCATTCAATAAAGATTCTAACTATGATTACCAAACGAGTATTTGGCTGTTGATACAATTTATGTATCTCTCAGGGTTTTCAGTCCTCCTATTCTGTCCTTTCAGGACCACAATGTGCATGTACGATACGATTTTCTTTTTTTTCTTTTCTTTCTTTTATGTTTTTTTTTTTTTTTTATTTGCAGGATGTTTGAGGCCGTTGGTTCTTCCTCACAGCTATGTCAATATTTCGGACTTTGACTCCTCATTTCCTGTGGGTCGGGTGGTGTCTTACCAGTGTTTTCCCGGGTACAAGCTGGAGGGGGCAGAGTATCTGGAGTGCATGTACAACCTGATATGGTCCGACGAACCTCCCAGGTGCCTTGATGTGGAAGGTAATTAGTTATTCCTCTCTCTATACGTTAGTGCATGTGGTTTATAAATCAAAAATGTATGTAAAATGTAATAAAAATGATACGTAAAACTAAAATAAAATGTTACAAAGTTCTGTCATGGGAAAGAGCTACAATTTAAAATTGTGTATCATGGTGGTTTAGTGGGTGAAACTGTGGCCTTTAGGCACTACTTTATGGATGTTCTGTCTATGTTTTTGTGTTTATCCCACACCCTAAATCAGCATTTCTGGACTTTTTTTAAAATAGGGGGTCCCCTTAAAATACATTTCAGGTTTTAGGGAACCCCGGCTATAATTTCTATATCCACAGCTTACAGTATATTAGTGTGGTGGTCAGTGGGAAGAATTCCTCTTACATTGCTGGCCAGTGGGAAGAATGTCACCCTTACAGATAGCCAAAAAGATCATTGGAGTCACTTAAACCTGAGAGGTGCAAATTGCTCAAAGAACCCCTGGCCCCCTCTGAAGGAACCCTGGTTGAGAAACACTGCTCTAAATATTAATAACCACCGTTTTACACCTATACCATCCAATGTCTCGTTAATTCCAAGCTTATAAAGCCTTCAAGATATTTTCTGCAGGATTTCTGTCTCATCTTTGTGTTACAATCATCTTAACACATTCTTATTTTCTCAGCCACATTACCCAAACCCAGAGGAAGAAGAAACAAATACCTGAAATGTGTTGGAAATTAAACCCCTTTCTAAATCTATAATGATAGAAAAACTAAAATTTCTCTGATCTGCTTTAGCCCATGGCAGGGGTGGACATGAGAAGTGAAAAGTGGGCTGTTGAGTGAGAGCCCCCTACCTCCTCATCCAGCATGGGTGAGTCAGTTCTTCACGGGGCCCCATTGTTGGACACCGCTGGCCATTGGATATGGTCTTTTCCCCATCCTAACTTTAAAGGGGATCTTGTTGCTAATATAACTACTAAAATCTGTCTTGATGTCGGCTTCTTTTTATTCTTAATACAAAAACTAAGAGACTTGGTGGGGATTGGCACACTGATAGCCAATTACGTGTGATTCATGTCACTGCCGTTGCACCTTCTCTATCCAGTTACAGGCTGAGGGCGGGTAGGTGACCAAGCTGTATTACTCAAATGCTCAAGGGAAAAGACAGGTCATCGGGCTGGTTGTACATTGGCAGGCTCAGGTGCGGCAGAAATGTCAAAAATATTTTGGCAAGTAGAACACCTGCCATATACACTATGTATTTCATATTTTATTATTTTTATGAAACTATTTATATAGTGCCAACATATTATGCAGCGCTGTACATAAATAGGGGTTGAAAATGACAGACAGATACAAACAATGGCACAGGAGGAAGTGGGGACCCTGCCCAGAAGAGCTTACAATCTATTTCTGTTTATTTATCTGTTTGCCTATTTGCACCTTACTGTAAGTGACATAAAATAGGTATCTTTTTATAAACATTTTCACCCATGATTAACCTCCCAACCGCTAACCCCGTACTTTTCCGTGCAAAAAATATTTGCAACTATTGATAACCCCGTACTTTTTCGTCTATATTAAAATCTCACTTACCTGGTCCCGCTGTGCTCATCCAGCGTCGGGTCCGTGTTCCAGTGTCGGGTCCGTGTTCCAGCGTCGTCCTCCAGCGTCGATCTCCCTCTCCAGCGTCGGGTGCCGTCTCCTATACCAGCGGGACCGGTAAGATGCATTATATCTACTAGACCCCTATTCGGACATATTTCTGTAAGTTACAGGTCTACAATTTAAAAAAAAAAATTTCATGAAAACCTGTAACACTTTTGGTACAGAAATCTAGACATCAGTGTAACGCCCAGGTGGTTAACCTAATTCATTCCCAGAGTGTACTTACTTTTACATTGGATTTAATTAAAAAGGGGTGAACTAACCTATATTTATGATTAATACATTCTCTTAAATTTTGAAGCAAATCCTGGAAGAAAACTTTATCAGACCCTGTATTGTTTTTCTAATACGTTTATATTCTACATGTATCCATTTTTATGTTGTGTTGGCCCAGACACATTTTGGCTTTTATAGAACGCTGTCTCATTTTAGAGATGATCTTGTTTATGTTTTGTACACTCTGTGACTCCATAAACAGACAAATTTATTAAAAAGAGTTATAATAAAAATGTTTTGCCATTACAGACTATAGAGATATATTTTGTTGTTCTGGAGTTTAATGAATGTCATCTTCATTAATGTTGAACTAATGGATTTTTATAAAGTGTGAAAGGTTTGCTAATGGCTTGTTACAAATAAATGTGACATTTGTAATTTAGTATCTGAGCTTAAAAGGAGAAGAATCAGGGGAAACACTGACAGTATGAGACCTAACCTATGCAATGACATGTTCACAATTTATAGATGAGAGTAAAAAAAAGTTTGGTATTGCAAATCACTGACAGCAGGAACATTGTTAAAGTGGATGCAAGAGTACGTGACAATGAACTTCTGATATTTGCTTCCTTTGGAACTGTTAAATACAAGGTTTGTCTGTTAAATAACAGGACTGATATAAAATCTCACATTTATTTATGTATAAGACAATTCTAATGTTTGTCCCCTTCAATATTCTCTCCATTCACAAATAAACATCAATGGCATCTTATTTTCACCTAGCGGTCAAGATATCTGATGTTTTTTCTTTACTGTATCTCTATTGGCTCAAAGCAAGTTCCTCTAATCAATTATGTAAATTTTGGAAAAAGAAAAATATTCCAAGGTGCCAAATCTGATGAATATGGAGGTTACTACTAACCACTAGTACACTGGATAGAGGAGAAGTGACTCTTAATAATTGTCAGTAGAACAGATCTCTCTATATATTTGTGCCTTTAGTGCATTTCTCTGTCATTGGTGGTTAGCGCAGTGCCGTCTTGGATTGGTAATTCATGGGGAGAGCTACCAAATTACATCAATGGTCAGTGGAAGACAGTGGGAGGTGACCCTGACATTGAAGGTCAGTGAGCGATGTGATCCTTTCTTGGTGGTTTGTGGAGAGGTATTTAATAGAAAAGGTGCCCCTTACATAGGCGATCACTAGGAGAGGTGACCCTCACCCAGGTGATCAGTTAGAGAGGTGACCTTCACCCTGGTGGTCAGTAGGAGAGGTGACCCTCACCTTGGTGGTCAGTAGGAAAGGAGACCCACACCCTGGTGATCAGTTAGAGAGGGGCCCCTTACCCTGGTGATCAGTTAGAGAGGTGACCCTCACCCTGGTGGGTCAGTAGGAGAGGTGACCCTCACCCTGGTAGTCAGTAGGAGAGGGAACCCACATCCTGGTGATCAGTTAGAGAGGTGGCCTTCACCCTGGTGGTCAGTAGGAGAGGTCACCCTCACTCTGGTGGTATGTAGAATAGGTGACTCTCACCCTGGTGGTAAGTAGAAGAGGAGACCCTCACCCTGGTGGTCAGTAGGAGAGGTGACCCTCACCCTGGTGGTCAGTAGAAGAGGGGACCCTCAACCAGGTGGTCAGTAGTATAGGGGAGCCTCACCATGGTGGTCAGTAAGAGAGGAGACCCTCACCCAAGTGGTCAGAAGGAGAATAGGAGAAGAGACCCTCACCCTTGTAATCAGTAGGAAAGGTCATCCTGACCCCAGGGGTCAGAAGGAGAAGGGATTCTCACCCTGGTGGTATGTAGGAGATGTGACTTTCACCCTGGTGGTCAGTAGGAGAGGTGACTTTCACCCTGGTGGTCAGTAGGAGAGGTGACCTTCACCCTGGTGGTCAGTAGGAGAGGTGATTTTCACACTGGTGGTCAGTAGTAGAGGTGACCCTCACCTTGGTGGTCAGTAGGAAAGGAGACTCACACCCTGGTGATCAGTTAGAGAGGGGCCCCTTACCCTGGTAGTTAGTAGGAGAGGGAACCCACATCCTGGTGATCAGTTAGAGAGGTGACCCTCACTCTGGTGGTATGTAGAATAGGTGACTCTCACCCTGGTGGTAAGTAGAAGAGGAGACCCTCACCCTGGTGGTCAGTAGGAGAGGTGACCCTCACCCTGGTGGTCAGTAGAAGAGGGGACCCTCAACCAGGTGGTCAGTAGTATAGGGGAGCCTCACCATGGTGGTCAGTAAGAGAGGAGACCCTCACCCTAGTGGTCAGAAGGAGAATGGACTCTCACCCTGGTGGTTAGTAGGAGAAGAGACCCTCACCCTTGTAATCAGTAGGAAAGGTCATCCTGACCCCAGGGGTCAGAAGGAGAAGGGATTCTCACCCTGGTGGTCTGTAGGAGATGTGACTTTCACCCTGGTCGTCAGTAGGAGAGGTGACTTTCACCCTGGTGGTCAGTAGGAGAGGTGACCTTCACTCTGGTGGTCAGTAGTAGAGGTGACCTTCACCCTGGTGGTCAGTACGAAAGGGAGCCCTCAGCCTGGTGGTCAGTAGGAAAGTTGACCCCCACCCTGGTGGTCAGTAAGAGATGTGACTCTCACCCTTGTGGTCAGTAGGAGAGGTGACCCTCACCCTGGTGGTCTGTAGGAGATGTGACTCTCACCCTGGTGGTCAGTAAGAGATGTGACTTTCTCCCTGGTGGTCAGTAGGAGAGGAGACCCTCACCCTGGTGGTCAGTAGGAGAGGTGACCCTCACCCTGGTGGTCAGGAAGAGATTTTACTCTCACCCTGGTGGTCAGTAGGAGAGGTGACCTTTACTCGGTGGTCAGTAGGAGAAGGGACCCTCACCCTGGTGGTCAGTAGTAGAAGTGACACTCACCCTGGTGGTCAGTAGAAGAGGGAACTCTCACCCTGATGATCAGTGAAAAGAATGCTTTGTTACAGAAGTTCTAACAAATAAAAATACAAACCTAATAGAGGCTCCAACCTTTATCCATTTTATTCAAAACTAAATTTAAAGTTATGATCAAAGTTGAGCTCTAAATTTGGTTTCCTTGGCATTGATTAGTGCATGCTCTTGGAAAAAAAGATAAAAATACATTAATATGAGAAGTGTTTTCTGTTTGTGTCATTTTTACACTTGATTATAAAAATAAAAGAGTTACATTGATTTCCAATAAATCCAAATAAAACCGCCATGCACGTTTCTCTATATGGCCGCCAAACAAACAACTTGTTTTTTCCCAACCCTCTATTTAAATTTAATGTCAGACAAATAAATCATTGCAAGCGTTTGTCAAGCGCTGACATCTGCATTGCCAGGCCGGTGCCTCTGAAATTTACAAAGGTGGCAGGAATGTGTTGTTTATATCATTTGCTTGATGCAGCCAGCCTTGAATTCCAAGTAACTGTCACAATAACAGAGAAATCGTGCCATGCTTTTGTACACGCTTCTTTGAAGCAAGGCTGAAGCTTGTCTTAAATGTGCACATTCTGCAGGTGACTACAAAACCTGCAACCACCGATTGTCACAGCGACTTTCCTTCTAGATTTCTGCTGTTTTATTTGTTTTTTGTTGTTTCCAAAAGGATTAGCACCGGCATTGTGTGACGTTATGAAGACCGGCAGGTTGGTAGGATGAGAGCAAGGCATATACTGAGCAGTGTCTAAGGACTTACATTGGGCATTGTCACCTTTATTTTTTTAATATATCAGTGCCACTGATTTCCTCCAGCTTCTTTTAGTTACCTCTCGTCTACATGCACTTGTTCAAGCTTTAGCTCCTCATTACTTGGTCTGATTCCCAACAGTGGTAAGAGTGCATCATGCCAGTGCAGTGCATGTTGGCACAGCTGCTGTTATCTTCCCAGGGCAACACAAAAGTACAATGAGGAGAAGGTTGTCACCCCATTACAGGAAATGACTTAACTTAATGGTAGGATCAGCATTTATTCTTTTATTAAAGAATAAAAACTGAAAACAATTTTTGAAGTTAGTGATATGATTTTAGTAATGGGAATAAGAGATTCATTTTTTTCTATATGTGATCATAACTACGTATCGCCCTGCACAAGGGATGAATTGGAACAGAAGTCCCTCTTTGAAAAATTGCGATCGGCCAGGTGTTTATTGCAGAAAAGGACCTTCTGCAATAAGTATTCATACCAGCCTGATTGTCACCCAGCTGATTGCCCAGATACCTGGCACAGCCTGGCTTACCTTGCAGGTGTTAGGGCTGAATAATCTCCCGCGCGCCTGCGCCTTTGTCATGCCAGCCGATCAAGATGGGCAAAGATCAGAATGCAGAATAGAAGAAGGAAGGAAGGAAGATGGAGCGGCTCGGGACGGAATGGGAACAGGTGAGTATTGACTGGGTTTAATTCCGCTCCAAGGGATCACAACAATTTGGATCAACCTGATGCTCTTAGTTCACATTTGCAAGATGCAACCAAATGATTACATCAAGTTTGGCCACTCCAAAGTGAATATATAATGTATATAAGAGGAAAATTATTAAGGTTCACAGCTCAGGGATTGTATGAAATAATATACACGTGTATTTGTTACATAGTATCAAAGAAAAACATTTACATAACACAATCAGGTATTTTATCTTGGTCCTGTTAACACTTCACAGGACCTAGGTATTATATACTAGACACAGTGCTTCTATGTCATCCAACAAATAAATGTGTGAAGAACAGCAAAAGTCCCGACCGTATAGAGTTTGTGCAAAAATCTGACGCGATTCGCCACTATTAGGCTTCCTCAGGGATATCTTTTGTACGTCACAAAGTGAACCTGTTCTCTCCCCATGTGGGACAAAACAACAGGTTTACTTTGATCCCCCTTTCTCCCCAATATATACCTTTCCTTTTCTTGCCGCGGTGCTCCATCCAGCTGCTGAAAGTTGGACACACCAAATTGCGTATGTTATTCAAGCCATAGTGTATGGATAGTTCATACCCAGACGTACCAACAGCCAAATGGTTGTCTATGGGGTTCATTTATTGTTACTATGTGCATCCTGGAGCTGGGAGTGGCATCAGCATGAGTAGCTGTCAGCCCTAAACTTTCCTGTAAACAAATAGGGGTGATAGTAAGAAGCCTACACAATTAATATTTAGGACAAAGGACTCAAATTTTAACATAGCCCTGGATGCAACTGCTTTCCCAATATGCAATGGTAATTACTATTCTATATCATGACATTGGACATTTATAATGATAGCTTGGACTCCAGTTGTTTCTGTGTTCTGCATTTTGTCTGCAGGAAGAAAG
>NC_092861.1:146324638-146326882 GCF_032062135.1 Pyxicephalus adspersus | reverse complement strand
GAAATCCTTTCCCTGCAACACTTCCAATTTCTCTACCACTTACCAAGGGGATTGGCAGGAATGAGGAGGAGATGCTGAACATTACTGATTCCTCCCCTCAATCATGATTAAAGAAAAGTGCCAATCTCTGTGTCATTCTGGTTGTTCCTCTGAAACATAAAACTAACAGCACAAGTTCCTTTCTATTTTTGAGAGAACGGTGCAAACACTAAGACCCCCTCCCCTTCTTCTGATTCACCGCTCCACCATTGGGTACTAGTGGACACCGGGGTATTATAGTGCCAGCCGTGATGAAGAAAGGAGAGCAGGGGAGTGCTGGAATGGGGTAGGGGAGCCATGTCTGAAAAAACAATGTCATTAAGATTGATTTGTGGAATCAAGTAAGTTTATTTTTTTACCATTGCTTATTGCTATTCCAGTGGAGGATTCCTTTTTGGGCACTTAGGATATCACTTTGGGGGCATTCGGTCCACACATGCACATTTGCTGCTAGAACTGGTCTAGGGATGTAACAAGGCTTTCTTTTATTAAGAAATTTGGGCCACAGCTGAAAAGAACATATTCCATACCCTACACAGAGGCTCCAATGTTGTATTTTGAGTGTGTGGGCTTGTGTACCGCGGATCTATGGGGCAGCATTATTCTGCCTTTTCCAGATATTTTATAAAACATGTTCAATCATACTTCCCTTATCTTCTTCCCATGACAGCCATTAAACAAGTAGAATTGTACTGCAGCCAAGAAGCAGCTTGATATGGGCATTTCCTCAATCTATTTAGGCAATTTATTCTCATATGTGAAATCTTTTCCCTACAAGACCTACAATGCCACTTACCAAGGGGATTGGTACTGCACAAGATGACACCTAAGTAAGATAAGTAGATATCCCCATAATGCTGAGCAATGCGGAGCAGGGAGGAACATGCTGCTATAATGGTTTAGATTATTATTATTATTATTATTATTGGATTGTGTTTTTTGGTCTCTGTGCTCCTTGGGACTATACCTGGAATAAAAGTGATGTCACTGCCTGAGAAGACAGGGAGAAGGTAAGTATCATTTCTTTATTAGCTTTATCCTTGATTTTGATGCATCCATATTGCACCCGACAGCTTGCAATGAATGCGCCTTCTATTTTCTGCACTTACCACTTGTCGGGGAGCCATTAAACCTAAATGCATGTTTTTGGAGGTGTGGGGAAGAGCAGAGTGCTGGGAGGAAATCTAACACAGGAAGAACGTGGAGAACAAACTCCATTCAGACAGTGAGCCTGAGTTCTCTAAAAATGAGAGGATATACTTTAATCAGTGATCCAGCAAACCTGGAATAGATCTGGTTCAGGATTTAAAACATTTAAATTACTTCAATGAATCCATTCCAGGTTTGCTGGATCACCCAGCTTCACTGATGAAAGTGTATCCTCCCCAGCCTTGGAAAGGATTAATAAATCAGGCCCAGTGTCTTGGCTGGGACAAAGTGCTGGAAAGAGTGCTAGCCACTGACATAAAGACATTTTTACACTTTACACTGAGGAAACCCCTTAAAATAATTTTCAGGAACCCCTTCTATAATATATATATATATATATATATATATATTATTATGATGGTCAGTGTAATGAATGTCACCCTTACACTGGGATCATTGGTGTCATTTAAACTGACCTGAGAGATACAAATTCCCCATTGCTCAAGGAACCCCCAACAACCTCTGGAGGAACCCTATTTGATTAACACTGCAGTTAATAAAAATAATAAAGCTTTTGCTGCAATACTCTCCTTAAATCTTATCAAACAGCTGAATCCAAGGGTTCAATCCCACAAAGCCAACCTCAAAGCAGGCTGCTACTGCTGTGCTCTCTTTAGGTAACCCAGAGTTCTCTGGGAAACTTTTGTTATGCATTAAAATTACATTCCCATACATATATATGTGCTATACCTGCTTAAGGCAGGTTGGATGTAGGTCAACTACAGGTCAAATGTACCTTTCAATGAATTCTGAATGATCTAAGAACAAACAAGGGGCTCTGACAGCAATCGCAGACCTTCAATTTTTCATAAAAGGCCCCTCTAAAATCCTCTTTTGCAATATCGCAATGCACATTCTTTCAGCAAACTTTTCCTCTGTGAATCACAAATATGATCAGTAACATAATGAATGACAAGTATATTTTTTATTGCGCTGTTAACAGCAGTTTTTCTGAAAACTCAGGAAGAGTTTATGTTTTGTTCCTAGCTCTAAAAT
>NC_092861.1:146321090-146322623 GCF_032062135.1 Pyxicephalus adspersus | reverse complement strand
GAACTACAAAGAGATGCAGCGGAAGAGGAGCGGAGGGAAGGATGGATGAGTCTGGCTGCAGCATTCATGATAGATTGTAGAGGAGAGAGCCGGGTTAGTGGAATACCAGGGAGGAGGAGGTTACAGTAGTCCAGATGAGAGATGATAAGAGCGTGTACAAGGAGTTTGGTGGTCTCTGGGGACAGGTAGGGGCGGATTTAGGAGATGTTGTGTAGATGGAAGAAGAAGGACTCGGAGATGTTCTGGATGTGGGATGTGCAGGAAAAGATAACACATGCAGGTGGGGCAAATTTCTATGGTATTCACAGTTAAATATATGCAGGGGGAGCTTTTTAAGGTGGGCAGGGCAGGGGGGTATTAGGTTCTGTTTATTGGGAGTCAAGGCAATGGGTATGATGAGAACTAAATAAATATAAACATATGAGGAAGGACGGAATGGGCCAAGGAAATGGGGGGTTCTGTAGACTAATAATGAGCTGACAACACTTAGGATTTCAGTGCACTGTGTTGTCAGCCCAAACAGGAAGTTAGGTGCTCGCTGTATTTTAGGTATTTTTCTATACTTTTCCCATTTTAAAACATATGCATGTGTTGTACAGTTCTGACACATTACATTAGAATAGTTTTATTCCCATTATTAATTATACTGCAAAAGCTGCTCCAAAGCAACAAATTAAAGTGTATCTAATCTTGACAACAAAAATGTAAAATATTGCATCTGACCAGTCTTTAGATGTAGTGACTGCATTAGTTTTAGCATTTTTTTATAATCTTCCTGTTTTATGTGACAACCCGCACTTACTTGTGTCTATAAAAATACAAAGTTGTCACGCTACAAAAAGACTACAAACAGCATTTCTTCTTTTCTTCTCCATACCAGGGGGAGGGGATTGTCAGAGGACTAGTAGGGCAGCCAGGCAACCAGCATTTTTTAGAAAGCGGACAGCAATCTTTTTGGAGAATCTCCATGTTTCAGTCGACCCCATAAGCAGAAATCACAGCGTGTTCCTTGGCATTACAACAATCGTCTTTCCATTAATTATAAACTCATTATCCCCGCTCGCAGAATACACGACAGCGCCATTAGTCACACGTCTAGCGCTCGGAAATGTTCCGCACCTCTCACGTCTGTTTCTCACATTAGGGTAAATGGTGTTCTGGTGTCACCCGGAGGAAGCCATCCGCACATTAGCGTACGAGGTGTCACCGGATCCGCTCTCTGCTAAGCTGATGATAATTTCATCGCAGCGAGACGCCTTGTTTCTGCTTTTGTATGGAAAACAATCGCTAAATATTTGATGGGGGTTCAGCGGTGACAACAAATGTTTTCATAGGAAATCATTCTAACGTTATGGAAATATTCTGCAAGGGCGACTCCGACTATAAAACGTAATACAGAAACCAGGGAAATGAGAAGGAAGTAGGGAAGGGTTGGGGCCCCTGTCAGGTTGTTATTGCCATCTGTTCATCCCATTTCTGATGGGAGTAAAAGTGATAGGAAATCCAAAGTTTATATTAGAGGGGAAAATAGCA
>NC_092861.1:146319517-146320148 GCF_032062135.1 Pyxicephalus adspersus | reverse complement strand
ACTTGAGGAGAGATCAGAGTGATCACATGGGTAAAGGTTCGCTCACCCAGCATGGTGCAGTAGCACGCAGTAAAATGTCCATTTTAGCAATGTGTATTTACTCTATATGAGCACATTGGTGTGTTGCATTGCCGCTCATTTTAAATGACACCCCAATGCATCTTCATAAATGCAATATAAAAAGCACAATCAGTGCAGCACAGTGCTCCCCTATATGAACAACCTATTACAAATCACTGTGTTGCTGGGAGTTTACCAAGCTAGGGGGGAGCACTAGGGGCCAATCAGGTGTTCTGCATTCCCATGTACTGACAAAGAGCATGATGAACAACTGAACAGAGAGATGACTTCATTGGTCTTCTGCTGCTCCCTTATTGTCTAATCACAGGCTGGGGGCAGAGATGTGACTAAGCTTTGTATCTTAATTGTACTGGAAAAATTCAGGTCAATCTGTGCCATCTGGCAGGAACTCTACCAGCACAATGATATTTAAAATATTAATATTATTACACAGTATTTATATAGCGCTGACATAGTATGCAGCGCTGTACAAAGTCCATAGTCATGTGACTAGCTGTCCCTCAAAGGAGCTCACAATCTAATGTCCCTAGCATAGTCATATGTCATTATT
>NC_092861.1:146315306-146318012 GCF_032062135.1 Pyxicephalus adspersus | reverse complement strand
GGACGCGGTTAACCTTCACATCGTTACAGCATCGCCATAAAGGTCACCGGCTCGGCTATATAGGACACGGAATGCTAGAATTCCCATCATGCATTGCCAGCGAGCGCTCAAGGGTGCCAGCTCAGGTCACCAAGCTGCCAGCAAAGATCTAAACATAGCGCCCCCCTCCAACCCCCACCACCCGCTCCTCTGTACTATGAATCCATACTGTGAGCTCTTCATCTTAAGAGGATTGGTAAATTAAAAGTGGCATCAGCAAGCGTTGGCTACGCTGTGCCCTGTGGGTGCAGAATGAAGAGACCCGAGAATGGTGCCAAGCTAAGCGACTTGTTTGCAAACTTATATTTGTACAGCAGACATCATCCTTGTCATAAAACATCTCCGCAGTGTGAGAACAGCTTGCAGGAGAAATCGAGTTCCTGCATTGACAGCTATTATTAGTAGGCTGGGAAAATTAAAGTGGACCTGTCATTTATAAAAGCCGCACCGTCAATAGTCCAACATTAGGGCTGATTTACTAAAGAGGTTAAGGTTGGTCACTCAGCAAATTTAATTATCACTCTGCAATGGAATACTTCAGCCGCCCAATCATGTGCAAGCAATAACTTTTTTTTTTAACATTTCCTTGCACAGGATTGGATATTCTGTGCCACATTTTCCTTAAATTCACTCAGTGAATCAGCTAAATGAACCCTTTTGCTAAATATTTCAGCAAATCAACACCACTGACATCAACTGATAGATGTATTACAAAATGGGTGAGAGGGCATTTGTTTCTTTTTATTGATGCATTTATTTGGAGCTGACGTATTATATAGTATTTTTCAAGATTCAATTTCCAAGCATCACAAATAAATGAAGGAACTTTTCAGGCGCATTTATAAAACAAACAAAAAAAAAAATAACTTTTTTTCTAATAGTTAAAATACAAGTAAAAATGTTCACATATTGAGTAAAAAAATGATTTTCCATATCCATTAAGGTCTCGCATAATCAGACAGATTCTTGTTTCAAATTTAAACTATTAGAATAAAAGGTATATTTTGTGTTTGTTTTATAAATGTGCCTGAAAAGTCCTTTCATTTATTTTTTGATGCATTTATTTGGAGCTGACGTATTATATAGTATTGCACAAGATTCAATTTCCAAGCATCACAAATAAATGAAGGAACTTTTCGGGCACATTTATAAAACAAACACAAAATATAACTTTTATTCTAATAGTTTTAATTTGGAAAACTTGATTATGCGAGACCTTTATGAATCTGGAAAATGATTTTTTACTCAATATGTGAACAATTTTACTTGTATTTTAAATATTAGAAAAAAAGTTATTTTTTTTTGTTTGTTTTATAAATGTGCCTGAAAAGTCCTTTCATTTATTTGTGACGCTTGGAAATTGAAGATATATTTTTTGGGATGTTGCACATATGAGGCAATGTATATGAATGTTCTGACCACTAGAAAGGACATACGTATTTTAGGGCTGTGTTTGTAAATCAGGAAATCTGACATTCCCTCAAACATTACTTGGTGGGAGTATTTCAGGTTCATGGGAGTAAATGATTTCCAATGGGGAATGGCAGATTTCCTTTCCTTTCATATAAAGAGGCCTGAGTGTCTCGGAAGAGCTTACAATCTAATGTCTATTTTGTATTCATTATATAGTCTAAGTCCAAGTGGGGAGCAACCCCGCACAAACATAGGGAGAACATACAAACTCCATGACTGAGAGTCGAACCTGGGGCCCGAGTGCTGCAAGACTCCCTACTGCCCCAGTGTACCTGTATGGATTTAACTGAAACATTCCTCACTGCAGGACTTAAAGATAAACTAAAATTTGGGATCAGGTGGAAACTTTTTGCACATTGCATTTTTGGGAAGTTGCCTGTCCCGCTCTGTAATAAAACATACTTTGCTGCTTGGACACTGTAAGAAGCTGGGATACCCGGCACACCCTGACATCCCATGTAGCTGCTGATACTGATGGAACTCTAATGCACATGCATGGGAATTATGCCGTCCCAACTCAGCCAATGAAGATGACCGAAGAGCCGACTCCGGGAAGAATATTGGGTATAATCCAATCATATCCACATCATCAAATCTGGAGATCCAGCACCATCATTATACCCCTCCCAGATAATGTTTTTTGCTCACTTTGGGCCTGATTTATTAAAGCTCTCCAAGGCTGGAGAGGATACAATTTCTTCAGTGAAGCTGGGTGATCCAGCAAACCTGGAATAGATTTCCTAAAAGTTATTTATTTATTTTTTTTATGTTTTCAATCCTGGACCAGATCCATTCCAGGTTTGCTGGATCACCCAGCTTCAATGATGAAATTGTATCCTCTCCAGCCTTGCAGAGCTTTAATGAATCAGGGCATTTGTCCTGATGACCATCTTCGACAAAAGAGATAGTGAAATTGCCAAATTTTTGAGTCATTAGACCTGGTTTATTAGGCTCTTCATGGCTGGCGAGGATACACTTTCATCAGTAAAGCTGGATGATCCAGCAAACCTTGAATGGATTTGGTCCAGAATTGAAAACATTTGCAAATGACTAAGAAATCCATTCCAGGTTTGCTGGATCACCCAGATTCACTGATGAAAGAGTATCCTCTCTAGCCTTGGAGACCCAATGCCCCTGATTCATCAAGCAAAATCGGATTATCGGTCGCGCATTCGTATTAGCGATCCGGAATCG